>NC_052549.1:3510539-3850182 GCF_016699485.2 Gallus gallus
CAGCCCTGCAGGGCTGGCTCCCTCCGCCCACCCCCAGGAGCAACAGATGGGGTTCTGTCCACTGTCAGATGAGAGGGGTTTGGCTGGAAATGTCCAACTCAAAAGTGAAGCTGGCCCGTGCTACAGATCAATTTCCTTTCAGGTGAATTATCAAGCCAGGGAAGGAGGCATCAATGATATTATTTGTCTCTCTTGTCTCCTACAACTACATTATTGCAACAAGGTTCCTATGAGCATCATCTCTGACTTTGCTGAGTTTGCAGATCATCCCCTTCATTGCAGTAGTTTTGAGAGAGGTCAGAAAAGAAGCTGATCTTTAGGCCAGGAACCAGAAATTGCTATTTGGAGCTCACTACCTGACTCTGCCAGCGTGTCCCAGCACTTTTTGACTTAGTATAGGTGTTAAACAGACCAGTGCTGGCTCTTGTAGGCACTGCTGCCAACAGCTGCAGGGGCACCCAGCCCTGGGCTGCAGCATGCATGAAAGAAAAAAAGCAACACTGAGTACAGACAGAAGCTCTAATCTGAAAATCCAAAGCATAGGAAAAACTGCTGTAGCCCAGGATGAGAATAAGGTGACCCACTGCCACTACAAGGTGACCTGTTCTTTCCCATTTCTGATGCTTCTGATCCCCCGAGTCCCCATGCAGCCGCACTGTGAAATCCATTTGAAACATCAGAGAGGGATTGTATATCAAGCTAAAATAAATTAATCTACCCACCCACCCTCCCCTTATAGGCCAACAAAAGATTCCCCCTTTCTCTGCTACACCCATTTCACTGCCCTTTGGCTCAGCAGCTCAAGCACTTCATGGAAATAAAGCATGCGTTTGATTCCCTTGAAAATCCAAATGGAGATGCTCGAGTTTATTTCGTTCTATTTTCTTAAGCCCAAATAGAAAAATAGGTTTAGAAGCATAAAAAAATAATAATAATAATAATAATAATAACCTGCCACTTAAATCCCGTTCAGGCAATTAGCTCACTGCTGGCTGCGTGCTA
Source organism: Gallus gallus (assembly GCF_016699485.2). NCBI lineage: Eukaryota > Metazoa > Chordata > Aves > Galliformes > Phasianidae > Gallus > Gallus gallus. Next base: position 3,511,542 of record NC_052549.1, read on the forward strand.
ATGCGATCGCCTTCCATTGTTTGTTCCTATTTATACTGCTCTTTAAAGTTCATTAAAATCACTGCTGCTATCTCACACAGAACAACTCTTCAAAACATCAGTGTCACGCAGTCGGGAAATCTATGCTTTGAAGTTCCCTCCTGCATTCATTTTTATCAGGCTTTCTTCTCCCTCTCTCTTTTTTCTTTCTTTACCTTTCTTTTCCTATATATTTCTTTTTCTTAACAACTAAACCAGTTTCATGCTCTTCACACTTATTCCGAAATCTGTTCCTCCTGACACAGCGCTGATACATCGTTCCTTGCTCGTAGCTATTTTTCTCATTCCCATCCCTTCTCGCCCCGCTTGCTTTGGCTCTCTGCTAAGTCCATTGCAGCTTTGTTTTTATATCCTCGTCGCTGTATTTTATGGCCCAGTAAAACCTAGAAAGCTGCTTCACAAAGCACACATGCCAGCTCTTTGATGTTTGTGTTTGCGTGGCAGCTTGCCGGAACTCAGCACCCCCCACCTTGCCCTCCCCACCAGCTCTGCAGCAAGGTTGGATGTTAGGAAGAATTTCTTCTCAGAAGGAGCAGCTGGGCATTGGCACAGCCTGTGCATCCCCCAGGGATGCTGACAGGTGGAGTCACCATCCCTGGAGGCGCTTAAGGAACAGGCAGATGCAGTACTTATGGATATGGTCAGTGGGCAATACTGGTGGTAGGTGGGTTGTTGGATTAGATGACCTCAGAGCTCTTTTCCAGCCTTATTGACTCTATGTTTCTAAGCCACAGGTCAGCAGCTCTAGCAGAACCCCACATATCTCCATTGTGGCCAAGTGACATGGCTCTAGCCGTCATAAATCTGTCCCAACGGAGACTGAGGGAGCTCAGCTGGGCTTGCAGGGTTGCCCCATGTCCAGTCCTGGGACAGGGGGTGCTGCCCCTAAGGCTTCTGTACCTATGCAGGCAACTCAGAGGGCACGAGCAAGGATCAGCACTGCAGGGGAGTGACTAACCAAGGGTCTGAAAATAAACCAGTTTAGAAGAACATTAAGAGATGTTCTCAGACTGGAACTATACATGCCAGGTAACACCGCCTCTCCTGGTGCCTGCACAAAGCCCAGGTCAGTGAATTGGTCGACAGGTTGGTGCTGGGTACATCCACCAATAGAGTCTGGATCACCAACTTTAGCACATTGCCCACACACCCAGCAGATTCTGGATTGGACACAGAAACATATAAAGGCAGAATTACCTGTATGATTATTTAGAAATAGCTTTATGGAGAGATCGCTTTGGTTCCTTATACTCAAATCTCTCTTTCTGAATAAAAATTATACTGACTTACGTTGTTAAAGTATATGAATACAGTTAAAGCTCAACTCAGAGCTTACCTCACTGCATATTTTTGTTCCTACGCTCTTTAGAAAGTGATATTTCCCTCTGACCCAGAAGAACTGGAAAAACTTATATGCTGAGAATGAGCAGAAGACCTCTGTCGGGAGGCAGAACTGTTTTTCAGCCTGCAGTAATTAACGAGTGCTGTAGACCATCACTTAATACGATACAAACAGCGCTGCCAAATCTCAGGATTATATCTGGAGCTTTGCTCTCAAGTCCGCAGCATCTGGAAACATGTGATTTTAAGGATATCTCAGCTCTGAGATTCTTTTTTTTTTTTTTTTCCAAATGCTTTTCTAAATTCTGTGGCTGCAGAGGGAAGCTTAAGAACACAAACTGTAAAGGCTATCAAAAGCAGAACAAAAAGTTCAGCATTAGTATTTTTTAACTTGCTCTCCTTCCAAGCTGTCTCTGGAGCTGAAGGTCTGATCCGTGGTATTTTGGTCACCAGCAGTTGGTGGTGCTCAAACTGTCACAGTAAATAACGAATGCTGCAAGCTGTCCCTTAGCAGTTTTACAAACAGTTCTGGCTCCCAGAGAAGAAGGGGCCCTCCAGGGCTGGGACTTGTTAACACCAATGTGTTTGCACCTTGTGCAGAGAAGGCACCACTCTGACTCTTCCAGGACTTCTGAAAGGGGAAAACATTTCTTCCTCTTCTGTTACTACGCCGTGAGTAACAGAAGATGGGAAGTCATTTCATTTGGCCCAGCTGAATACGAAGAGCCAATGTTTCCCAGGTCCCTGCTTGGTCTGCAGCTCCCTTGGCTCAACCATCACAAATCAAAGGGGAATGTGAAGGGCAAAGCTGCCTTTATGGTGAGCCAGGGAAGGCTGCCCAGCATCCACACGGCTCTCACATCTCACTCCTCTGGTGAGAGCAGGGCAGAACCTCACATCTCAGCAACAGGCCTACAGCTGAAGTGGCTTTATCCAGCAGGAAGACGTTGTGCTTGTTTGAGCTGATCAAGAACCTGTGAGTAACTTCTATGGGAATATGCCTTCTTTCATGGACAGCTACTGAAAGAGAGTTCACACATCACTCAGGACTTCAGATGAACACAACGTGAGACATTTTTGATTTTCAGCTGCTTCACTTTTCTTCTTTCCCTGAACCCATTCTGCTCTCAAAGGGAATGCATTCCCCAGACAGTCCCCAGGCATCCACAAGGCCCTGCCCAGACCTCTGGCTCCAACCCCTCATTTTCACACACCAGGGAAGGCAACAACCACTCCAGTACTGATTTAGCCTCCTGGGCAAGAAAGGCTCTCCAACACATCTCCCAACACAAACTCAATCCTACCTATCCCACCACCACTGCAACGCATTGCTGGGGCAAGAAGGTTGCCCAAGACCAGCACAACAAGGGGTTAACATCAGAGTGCTGCAATAAATGCACTGTCAATTTAATCTGCTTTTTACAAAGCCGATTTGTCTGCCTTTTCAAGATATTCGCCACTGGGGTCTTGAGCATGAGTTAAAGGAAGGGGGAGGAGAGAGGCAGAGTTTGTGAGCAGGGTTTAATGCGGCAAAGTGAAGGGCCATGAACAGGCAGCTCTCCCTTGTTAACCCTAGAGAAAAATTCTGGGTTCAAATGCCTAAAGCAGGCTTCAGTGGGATGGAAACGTTTCTGCTCTGGTTATTGTCATCCTGGGCTGGGGTCCTAAATGCTTACCTTTCTGTTCAGAGCCTGAGGTTCAGTCTCTGTGACAGTGCAGGTGCTGATGGGCAAACAGAGAATTTCCAGATGGTGCTGGAATCCTGAGACAGCACAGCCCTCCCCGACCTACTGAGCTGGGCAGTGGGCAGAGACAGCCCAGCCCTCTGTCCACTGCCCCGCAGGGAGGAAACCCAAACTGGCAGTGCTGCCCTCAAGGTGTCCAGCTGCAAAACCTGGTTGCAGCTCCTTGCCTCCTCCTGCTCTCCATTCTCCACTGCAGGGTGAGTTCTGTCAGTGGTAGATCCCAATGCCACACAAAGGTGCCCCTTGGTGGGCCTTCGCAGACTCTCTCATGTCCTCCAAGGTCTCCTGAAGCCCTCCCCCATCAGCCCTGCTCTCACACAAGCCTGTGCTCTGGGTCACGGTGGTTTGTACCCAGAAACTACACTATAAGCCAAGATTTTGGGGCTGTCCCATCATGCAGGCTAGATCCAGACAAGCCACCAGTGCAGGAACCTGCACGTGAGCTGTGCAGTGGAAAATGAGTAACCAGAGCTAACACCGTGATAGCATCTCTGAGAATAATCACGCACTGAGCTCCTACCATGTTGTTTATAAAGGCAGAGCAGGCAGCAATCCAGGCACAGCCACGTGGGAACAGCGCAGGAATGAGCACACGAGGCCCCTCGCTTGCACAGACAGGACATAAAACAGAGACAGGGAATTTATTCCACCCTATACTGGGCTGGATTGGGGCTTCTCCACTCTCTGCTCAGTGGATTAGCAGCCACTAACAATGCCTGTCAGGACAGCTCTCCGTTTCATTTCCAAAAACTTGATTCTGTTTGTAATTTCTCATACCTGCTAATCTCTCCTGGACGTCCTCTGGAGCACAGGTTGTGCTGAGCCACGCGCCGCACACTCACACAGCCAGCTGCTTGGCTACCTGCTGCAGCAAGGCCAAGGCAATGAGCAGGGTTTGGGTGTCTTGGCTGCAGGGCTTCTGCCTATGGGAACAAAAAGCAACAGGCATCTTAGAGACATGCTGAACTGAGCTGGTAAGTCAGCGTGGCACTTCCAAGGGCTCCGACCGCTCGTCTGTGCTGCTCTAAAAACCTTTCAGAGTCACTTCTGCCATCTCACACAAGCTTCCAGAGTCCCTATCCCCTCCTCCTTCTCAATGTAAAACTCCAATGACCCTTTTAAGCAGCAAGGTAGTGCACAGAAGCAACCTTACAGAAATAAGCCCTGGCACTCCAGCAACCACGGGCCACTTTGAGGGAAGAACGCAGACTGCAAACACAAGGGGTAGGATTACGAAGCATCTGCTGCAAAGAAAGAGGCTTCTGTTTCCAGCAGCAAAAGGTTTCCTTGGCACAAAAATAAGCCCTGAGGCCATGTCTGATAAAAATTTCCTTCACTCCTGAGCCCTCCCTCTGTTGATGCATCACCATTTCCACACTCCATCCCTTAGAGGCTGCTCCTCAGCCACCAACACCAGGTGATGGGGATGTGACAGCAGCGCTGACACCATTTGGCTGTGTGCTTTCCAACAGCACAAACACGTGCTGTGACGTAGGGCACAGACCTGAACTTCTTATGGCAGCCTGGAGCATCACAGCTTCCACATGTTACTCATAAAAGGAACGTGAAGAACTGCTTTGCAACACATTTCTCCTATTTTTCCCCTCTTTCTCCTCACGCTCCAAATGAATGCATTTGGCTGAGGTGAGAAAAGAAGGAGAAAGACACTGGGAGTTATTCACTTACTGCAGCCCTTCTTACATCGCATTTTCTTCCCCTTACAACCCAGCCCTGGCTGGTTTCCCAAGCAAGAACAGAGAGCCGGAGGTCCATCCATCTCTATTTAAATGCCTTTTGTACTGAACTGAATAATTGTACCACTATTTTACTCCGAGGCTAAAGGTGACTAACTTAAAGGTGATTATCTTTTGTTAATAGCCCGCATTAGTGAGCGAGATCTCGGAATTACCTTTGTAATCCTTCCCCACACTTTAATGTTGCTATTATTATTAATATTGCTCTTTAAAACACACTTCTCTCCTGCCACGTAGAGGCAGCGGCTCACAGAGATGGTGGAAATGTTCCTTCCATCACCACTGGGGAAGGTCCTGGAGCATTGCACACAGCTCTCTGTGCAAGCACTGCCACGAAGGAGGTATTTGTTTAAGCCAACTCAGGATGGATGGAGACTCAATGGGGGCAGCACAGATTCTGCCCTGTCCTTCACCATTTTTCATGACTTAGACAAAGCATTTTACCTTTTAAACAAATCCATCCTCAGCCCTCCATCCTGCTGCAGGCCCTAGGGCTCAGTGACAGGGCTCCTGAAATATCCCGTCAGGAAATCCCTGCGAAGCATAAAGAATTGGCATGAGGCTTATATTTTTCATGGCCTCGATTTTCTGCTGTTTCTGCTCTAACAAATGACATTTGACAAGCTTTCCTTGCATTGTCTGCTCAGCACCGCCCTGTTGAGGACTCCATGCCAGGGAGACCTCCCCTACCCACCGAGCTCCTCTTCCCCACAAGGACACCTTCTCATACCCACATTTCCATAAGCAAAACAACACTGATTTGAATAATGCTAACAAGTTACCGGGATAGTGCAGCAACAGAATTAACATGCATTCATCTGCTCTAGCTGAAATACACGGCGCTTCACACAAACATACGTACTGCACATTGCTTCCAACGTCTCTATTTCTTCTTTCTTCTCCTTCTCCTGTGTTTATATTACTTTTTGCCATCTCTGATGCAGAGGAAGCGAACTAAAGGTTTGGAGAGAAGTGTACAATTTGGTTCAAGACAGGCTAGCATTTTCTAACATCATCAGCGTTGTACTTGGGTATGAAATGTGCAATTTTGCCAGCATATTCAAGGTAAAAGGTAACATTCTTGCTATTAAAGATAAAATGTTATGAACTTTAAATGCTAACTATTATTATTAAATAGCTAAATGTCCAGAGGTAGAGAGAAGAAACACATTTCCAATACTGAATTTTAAGCTGTGAGGTAGATAAGCAAATGACATATTTTTTCCACATAAAATGTCGATTAGAATACTATTATTAAGCCTAAAACGTTGAGCATTGAGATGTAAGGAACCAGCCGTGCCACCTCATCATCACACACTACTTTCCTTCTGTGTTGGGCACCTGTTGTGACCCCAGAAGTTAACAACAAAAGGGCAACGGAGCTGTGAAGGGTCTGGAGCACAAGTCTTATGGGGAGAAGCTGAGGGAATGGGATGGGTCAGTCTGGAGAAGAGGAGGCTCAGGGGAGACCTCATCACCCTCTACTACAACTACTTGACAGGAGGTGGTGGTGAGGTGGGGATCAGCCTCTGCACCCCACATAACAGTGATAGGATGAGAGGTGGTGGCCTCGAGCTGCACCAGGGGAGGATCAGGTTGGATATTAGGAAGAATTTCTTCTCAAAAAGAGTGGTGACGCACTGGCACACATTGCCTGGGGAGGTGTGGAGTCACCATCCCTGGAGGTGTTGAAGAAAAGGGTAAATACTGCATCGAGTGACATGGTTTAGCTGCATGGTGGTGAGGGGTTGATGGTTGGACCTTAGCGGTCTTTCCAACCTTAATGATTGTATGATTCTATGATTCAAGCCCATCTCTTCTTCACTGGAATTAGTCTAAATTGTTGTGGTGTGCAAGGTGAGCATGTTCTGTTGTGTCAAAGACATCAAAATAACACATTTGAAGCCACAGCTTCACACTTGCATCAGACTGAGTGTAACACCACTACGGTTAAGAGAACTGAGCCAGGAAGCATCACCAACCAACCCCCATGGCAAACCCCTCCAACCAACCCCTTCCCCACACAGAGCAGCTTAGTTAAACTCATTGAACCACAGCAAGAGCTGGCCTGCTCCCAGCAGGCCTAGCAGAGCAGCACAGGCCCAGAACCAGAAACATGAAGATGTGGTAGTGAGGGACACGCTTAGTAGGTAGTACTGGCAGTATATTTGTATACATACAGGTGAATGGTTTGACTGGGTGATCTTAGAGGTCTTTTCCAACCATAATGATTCTATGATTCTAAATAGCTTCCATTTCTGTGGCTGCAATCAGCCCCGAGTGCCAGCCTGGCTGATTGCTCAGCAGGCCCAACGCGGCGAGCCAGGCGACAAGCTTACAGCACAGCACTCATATCTCACACTTGGTTTTCAAGCAGGAGTCCAGCAAGCAGAGGGAAATGCTCTGAGCTGCAAAAGGGAGGAAAAAATACACGAGGAAAAAAGCGCAGAAACGTCTGTTTCAGAAAATAGTACTTGGCTTCTGAGAATAAAAAGCTTACCAGTCAGAAATTTTCCAGTGTTCCCATAAAAATGAAAGCCATAAAAAAGGATTTTCAATTCCAAAACATACATCTTTTCAACTGAAAAGCTTCTCAAATGTTTTGTTCAGCCACGATGCTCTGGCTTTGAGTTACTGACAGAGCATGGATGGTTTTAGAAAATAGCAGATACATTCCAGAGAAATTTGTATCTCATTAATTTTTTTTTTTTTAATTATTATTATTTTTGTTTTAAATGAAAGAAAAAGTTTTGGAAGAGAAGTTTCAGCCCCAGCTGTGGTTAGGAGCTCTGAACGTGCCCAGGACTGACTTAACCTCACCTCTGAATGACGTCTGTCCTCTGCCTTCAATGGGACTCAGCTCTCCCCTGGAGATGACACAAAGGCTTGCTAATACCACGCTCACACCCTGTGGTTTTACAAGCACCTGTAACAGAAAAATAAGCTTCAGAAAGAAGTAACAAGTAGTCCCAAGCTTGATGCCCAAATGTGTTATTTGTGAAAGGAAACTTCCAAGAATTGGCTAATTTCAGAACCCACATTTTGATCATTTGGCTAAGGCTGCAAGATCTGGAGAGCAAGGCTGAAAACACCCAAAAAAGCCAGGTCCTCAAGAAATATTCCATGCTTCTTTCTCTCTGGCACATAGATAAACCACAAGAAAAGTCTTTCCTCAGGATCTTATGAAATTCCAGCTCCTAGCTGGACTGGAGAAGAGCAGAGGCAAGTGGAAATGAAAATCTGCTGCAGGGGCCTTCACAAGGCTGAAGTTTTTGTCTGGATTTGGATGAAAGATGGAGAGAAAGGCAAATTCATGGGATAAAGGAGATTGGAGGGAAAGGGGCAGCTTGTATTTCAGCAGGAAGCTTCAACAATCGTGAATCCTGTAAGGGCTGAGAAGGGTGGAATTAGATCACACAGCATCCCACCAGCAGCAGAGACAGTTTGAACTGGAAAAAGCTCAAACTACCTACACCGAGAGATAAATGAAGAATGAGGCCCAGCTGAGCAATCAAACCCACACCCGGCACCAAACATGCTCTTGTCCACCTACCTTCAAACTGAGCAGTATTCACTCTGAATGGGGTAAAAATCCCCTGGAACCACCAAAGTCATGTACATGGCACATAAAAGGAGCCTGACTCATCTAACCTGCCCTCCTGGACAGCAAGAAGCTGGGTGCCCAATGTCCATATGGTGTTTCTCCTCTCCCTTATACTGACGGGTACCACACTGCTCCCCGCTCTCACAGGGTCTCCAATCCCAGCTCTTTTCATATCCCCATCCAAAACAGCCCCATCAAGATCAAGAGGATTGCAAGCCCTTGTGCATGGCTCAGCAGCAGCATGTTGGAGAAGGTAAAGTGAACCACGGGCTGAACATGCAACAAGTGTTTTGATTTAAAGAGTTGTGCCGTGGTGAGAATGCACGTGCAGCTTGGAAGGAAGCAGCCTGGAAGGGGGGTTTCCTTCCTCAGCTCCTGCCATCTGGCAAAAGGCTGTGGAAGTCATCTGACGCCACACGGAGCGGTTGGGGAGGACCCCATGGCACAGGGAACAGCCGGGGCTTTGTGTGGCTCCACGTGTTTTCCTCCTCAGCCAAAGTGTGAACTCACAAGAGGAACCTCACAGACTTCAGTGTCTTGTTCATGGGCAGCCAATGGTGAGGAGGGAAAGGAGAGAGAAGGAATAGTTCAGTTATAAGAGTCCTACAAAGCTCACCTAGTCCAATTGCCTGACCACTTCAAGATGAACCAAGAGGTAAAGCACATCAATAAGGGTATTATCCAAATGCCTCCTGAACACGGATAGGGTTAGGGAATGGATTACCTCCCTAGGAAGCCTGTTTCAGTGTCTGACCATTCAAAAGGTCAAAAAACCTTTTTCCCAGTGCCCAGCCTGAACCTCCCCTGGCACAGCACTGCGCACAGTTCCTCTTCCTGCAGTCCAGCACATAGGTAACATGCACTGAACTGCACTGCATCTGAGGATCTATTAAAGCAATCACCAGGAGACTGGACAATGGATGCAACTGTATCCCAGTAAACGTAAAAGCACCTGGACCAGTTTGAGCCCAGGTGTACACAACAAAGATTCCTGACAGAAACTACAGGGAGGATTTAAATTGATGTGGTTAGCTCAGCACTGCCCTTCTCTGTAAGCAAATGTGACATTTTCCAACATGTCCAACCCTTAGCCAGTTTCACACTGCAATAGGACATACACAGAGAATATCCTCAGGCCCCAGTACTGCAGCTCTCATTCCCTGGTATCGTCTGTTTGGAGCAGCAAACCAGTGAGGCTCTTTTTATTCCCATTTTTCTGTGCTCCGTTTTCAAAGCCCATGGGAGTGAACCACACAAGAGCATTCAAAATAAGGCATGCACGCACCACACTTGTTGGCTGTTGCAGCTCCTTAAAATATATTCCCCACAAACTGCCAATGAACAAAGAACAAGCAGGAAGCAACCTGCTGTGCACAAAGCAACCTGGAGCTGGATGAAGACATCGCTTGGGGTCTTGTCCCGACTCTGTGTCCCACTGCCAGTTCCAATAGACCAGGTGCTGTCTTCCCACACCCCGTGCTAACTCAACAAAAGCAGGAGCTCTTACCTGGAAGGTCTGCATGGTGTGGCAGGACACCAGAGCCTGGATCCCAAGAGCAATGATGGCTGCAATGGATCTAAACGTTCACTGAGCCTTGAGGAGTGTTTGCAATCTGAATAAAGTGTACTCTCCGGGACAGATGCCTCTTACTAGCTGAACATATATTAAACACAACGGGTCCCACCTTCTGCTTGGAAACATTACACATGCGATGCCATAGCAGAATTCAAGCCAGCATCATTCAAACTTCCCCATTCTCAGATGTCATTGCTTTCTCTACATTTTCAGCCTTTCCTGGGACAGGTCAGTGCCATTCAGCACTCTCCTTCACTGCTGACCTCCCCATCCACTGTGAACACAAAACCTCACCTCCTCCCATCTCCAACCTCACGCTCTGCAATCCGAGCCCTTTCTGTAGCCCAGCAGCTCAGCCTTTGCTGCTCTCAGTAGGAACCACACTGGCTCCATTAATCATCTTTCCCCTGCCTGACACCCAGGCATCCCACCTCGCATGCTGCTGCTGGCATCCCCTCTTTTGCACCATGCACATCCAACACCATTTAAGCCATAACACGCTGGGCTGCACAGTATCTCTTTTCCTATTCAGATACAGTTCTAACAACAATCTGGATGAGATCATATAGAGAGGAAATGACACTTTCTGCCTGTTCTGAGGACCAAATGGCAGCATTATGCTGTGAAGTGCCACAGACATTTGATAAAGCCGCATTTGTAGCCATTCCCTCCCTTCCCAAAGCAAAACAAGAGGAGGGGGCTTTCTCCTGATGTCTGCAATACAGTGAGGAGGAGGTTGTGGTGAGGCAGGAGTCAGGCACTTCTCCCAGGTAACAGCAACAGGACAAGAGGAAATGGCCTCAAGATGAACCAGGGGAGGTTCAGTTTGGATTAGGAAGAACTTCTCCTAAAGAGTGGTGATGCATTGGCCCAGGCTGCTCGGGGAGGTGAGGGAGTCACTGTCCCTGGAGGTATTCAAGAACCGTGGAGATGTGGTTCTTAGGGACATGTATTATTGGCCAATATTGGCAGCAGGCATATGGCTGGACAAGGTGATCTTAGAGGTCTTTTCCAAGCTTAATGATTTTATGATTCTATGAATGAGGTAGAAGCAACTTCTTGTGAAATCAACAGCTGGGAAAGCCCAGGTACAGCCCAGCTAATTGGTTCCTATCAGCCACGCATTGCTTGCTCCCCTCCTAGCAAGCACAGCAGACACAAACAACTTCTCTACACCTGGAAACATAAATTCAGCTTCCATAATACCCAGCATTTGGGAACAGTGCTGCTCAGCTCCTCTGCCTCTCTCACAGCTGTGTACAACTGGGGCACACAGAACACCGAGCCCAAAGCCCAACAGAAAACACGATCCTCTCTGGGGGGAAATTTCAACTTTTCAGCCAAAAAGTGCAAACGGTGTCCCAGAGTGCTTTGAACTTAATGAGGCATGTTATTTTTAACTTTTATAGATGAATATGTCATTAAAAGCAAACATATTTCTAGGAGGGGGAAAAAAAAAAAAGCTGAGTTCCCTGCAGTTTGGACTCCCTTGAGACCACCTCTACTTTCAACATGAGACAATGGGTTATAAAAAGAAGACAAACACACTGGGCACCTTTTACCTTTCCACATAGGACATCACAGCCTTGCTTTCAAATAGGTAATGAAATCGCTTCCTCTCATTTAAAACATCATTTGGTACTCCTGTGTAACCAAGGGCTGGGTCTCCCCATGCCAGCTGAAAGCAGCACGTGGAAACCCAGCCCAAGGCAGATGGCTCCGTACCCAGTCAGGCACAATAGCCATCAGTCAAAATCCATAATCGTAAATTGAACTGAATTGAAAGCTCTGTGCAGGCAAGGAATTTAGTTCATTTTGGGGTTTGTTTTATTTGTCCTAAGGGCGACTGGCGCAGATGAGAAGTAGGAGGGGAGCTTGAAATCAATCTTGCTAGAACGGCTTCATCCCAGCAAAAACATCCACGCTCAAAGTAGCTTGCAGCAAACGATCATCTGGTGGCTGGTTTTGAGTTATAGCAGCTCAAAGCTGGGCTCTGACTCCATCTCTGGGCATTCAAGCACTCTGCACCAGAAGCACTTGCAATCCAAAGATGCAGTTTTCAGTGCCAATAGAAATCAGGTTTCCTTCATACAGGATCTAAAGGTGGATTTGGGAACCGTTGCGGAACCACACTGAGAGCAGTTTTGCTCAAATCCTCCGTCCATCTGCTAATCTCCCACCTCCCTCCAGGAAGCACGTGTCAATGGGACGATGTAATGGCTTTATCCACGCAGATCTCACTGCTCCTCGCTCTCCCCAGGCTCTCACACTGGTAAGTGTGGCTCCTCAGAACTCACAATGTGAGGAATGCTGAATTTTCTCCAGGAAAAACAAACTCATCTCCCAGGTTGGGGAAACGTGACTCAGTTGTAACATTAGCAAAGCCACTTTTGGACAGAGGTGAAGAAGGCGGACATAATCACCATTCTTCCCTTGGTCTAATCTGCTATGGCTCTGGTGCAGATCCCAGGATCCATCCCAGCAGCACCATTACAGCATCTCCAAAGAGGCATAGGAAGGATGAAGGCTCCAGTTCTGCTTTTCTTAAGAGGCAAACGCCCATTCCTAAGCTCTACAGCTCCCAAAGCTGCCAGATATTGCTTCTCCTCAACAGCACTGGGGACATTGGGGTATCCTTCAGGACTTGATTTACTGAAGGATTACAAACATCTCTGGGAAGCTTTCAAGCCAAGCACACATCGCATTCCCAGATGTTCTGCGGGGAACAGTGTGATCTGCTCTGTTTGCACCCCTTTCCTAAGAGCAGTCAGCAGCCACATCAGCGCCATCGCCCTGGCAACAGGAGGACACAACAGGAGACAGAGCACAGCTGGGAAAAGAGCAAAAGACCTGGGCAAAAGAGTAGCAGGTGTCTGGCAGCATCCCCTACCTGCACGTTGGGCAGCGAGGACCATCCTGCAGCAAGCAGCTCACTGCAGGACACTTGGCCATCCAGCAACCAATAACCAAAACGAGACCTCCAGTTCCTGGTCAGACCAGAATCCAGGTTGGGAAAAATGGGAGGGAGCAGCAATCCCAGAACTGACTGTGACAGAGAGCAGTTGTGCTTGTGGGTGTCCAAGGAGCACAAAGGCTTTGGTCTTCTGAAAAATACACACAATGAAGGCTTACTCCATGGCAGCACAATGTCTTGGTTCCAGCTGGGACATAGGCAATTTCTGACATGGGTGAGATCCAAACCAGCTCTTTAACACTGCTGGCTCTAAATCTCTACCTCTCTGGAGTAAGTCGTGATGGATTAATTCGAAGCACCAGGCTGGGTTCCTAAACGGTGCCAACCAGATTGGAGGCCAGTGGAGCTCTGCCAATCTATACTAACTTTGTATTTACAAGTATTTACTTCTACTTTCAATGGGTAGAATTTGGAGATTTGGAGAGGTCAAAGTGTTTAATGCACACTAAATCTCTCCAGATTATAAAAAGCAGCTCTAAATCAGCAGGGTGAATAAAGGGGTAACGGACTGACATTTCACAGGCCTCGGCTTTTGGACATAGGCCACAGCCAGGACAAAACCCACAGGCACGGCCCTGCAGCCTAATTCCAGGAAACCACGCAGTGAGGTGATATCTACTTCAGTGCTTTAAGTCCTGGGGTGAGTAAGGAGCGAGGTGGCTGTCAGCTCAGGAAGCTTTTTGCCTCTGGGTTAGGTGGGCAGCCATGAATCACAGAATCATAGAATGGCCTGGGTTGAAAAGGACCACAATGCTCATCCAGTTCCAACCCCCTGCTATGTGCAGGGTCGCCAACCAGCAGCCCAGGCTGCCCAGAGCCACATCCAGCCTGGCCTTGAATGCCTGCAGGGATGGGGCATCCACAGCCTCCTTGGGCAACCTGTTCAGTGCGTCACCACCCTCTGGGTGTGAAAAACCCCTTCCTTCCACATTGTGCCACTCTATGCAGCTTAACTCACAAATCCTGTCCCTGAGCATCCCCACGCACACCAAGCTTCGCTCCAGGCAGAAGGGACATCAGCGTGCTTTTTCAGAAACTGACAAAAAAAAAGTCACAGGAATGGTGGCATTGCATTTGAAAAGGGGTCAACAGCAGGTCATCGATATGAGAAAATAGGTCATGGCATCTTAATTGGGAAACCATGAATTTGGGGCTGTCCTCATGCCCATAGCACAGCGAAGACCTTTGTTCCAAGCGCGAGGCAAAAGCCAGCCCTGTTAGACAAAATAATTGTTCAAGCAAATTCTCATTGAATAAATCTTTTACGCTGAAGGGAACATTTTTCGGTACTCTGTTTTTTAACACCATTAACTTTAACTGTCAAGCCTGACAAGTATGGAAAAGTGTTTTCTTACAAAAGTTAATAGAAAAAAACTAAAAGCAGTTTTTTTCTCACTACAAATGAACTCCCCTTTTTGCCATTTAGCTCTAATTGCTATTTTTCTCCGTCCCAAATCTTTTTTCCTCTCCAAGATCTGGACTTTAAGGAGTCTGAGTAGACAGGCTTTAATGCTCGTTTATAGAAGTCCCGTACCATGGGTGTATTGTAATGAACTAATTATATTTAAGAGAAGGATCTGTGAACAACCATGACCCGTTAATCCCATTCACTCACACACTCCTGGTTTTCTCCCTACTGTTTCCAAGTGTCTACTTGAATCCTACAACATATTCAGGAACCTGGAAATACACTGGGACTTGCAGATCCAAATCAAGACCTAAATTAACAGCCACATAGAGGTGGCACACAGCACACATCTCAGCAGGGCTGCATCCCTTCTGGCTTTACCTTCTGAGCAGCGCACCTGGGTTCAGGTGTCCCCTTGGTTGATAGAGAGCATCCCCATCTCCAGATAGCACTGTGAGTGGACAGGGGACAAATCCATTTATATAATAAATGAAAAATCTCCGTGTGTAATAAACACATAGACGCCCCATATAATAAATATATAATCCAGCTTAGCTGTGCAGGCAGATGTGCCACGGGAGCCCCTGCTGCCCCAGCACGCCGCTGCAACCAGCTGGACTGCAAAAGGATAAAGCCCCAAATGATTTAAAACATGTAACTCGATTTGGAAACGTCCACACTGGTGGGATTTGTGTCAATTTACCCCCGTAAGTCTCCAAACCGAGTTAAGCGGCTTCCCAAACCATTGGGGATCACTTCTGTAGGGCTCCCAGGAGAGGCAGCCACCAGCATGCGGCTGTGTTTGCACTTCTCATTTCCAAGCAGGTGAAGGAATCAATACGAAGCTAAGTGAATTAATCTGGATCTAGAACGCTTCAATAAATAACGAGGCCTGCAGGAAACTCAGTCCCCGCTCCATAGTTTCTTTCAGAAACCTTCACCCAAGCTGGTAAGAAATGATTAAAGCTCCTATGGCACTTCTGGATCAGCCTGGTTTTGTGGAGCAGCCTCTGGTGTTGGTTTGAGCTCCGGGTGTCCGGGCTTATTGGATGAATCCATTACAAAAACCAGAAGGGATTGCTGCGATTTCCACTTCTGATTTCCAGGATAACCAACCTTAAGACTTCCCAGAAACAATCCCTCCTAAAATGAGAGCAGATATTTTTGGGAAAAGAAAAACGTGTAAAAATTTGCAGCGAAACGGGGAGCTTCACATTCCTTGGTGTGCTTGGTGAGCAGCCCTGCTGCTCTCACTGTTGAAAACGTGTTTTATTTCTAGTCTGAGTGTACCCACCTTCAGCATCCCTCTGCTGGATCCTATTACGTTTGTCTGCTGGGCTGAAGTCCGCCTTTGGTTGTTTCCATGCCTCCCTCCAGCAGCGTTCAGCTCTCACCACCGCATTCCCTCATCACACAAAGCAAACCTTCCGCCTCCGGGGGAAGATGTGCTTTCCCGTAACTTAATCATCCCAACTACCAAAGTCCCAACTGGAAACTGCAGGAGGAGCACCTTCCTCCTTGTCTCCAATATCCCTCCCTTTTGTGCAGCCAAAGAAAACATCTCTCTTTTTTGCCACCCTCCCATGCAGGGCTGCTCCTTGGCTGAGGGTTCTCATACATCTCGAGTCATCGATCCCCCAGATACAGCCTGGCTCTACGTGGGCTCTATGAGAACACACTGCTTGTTTTCATCCAGGTTACTAATGGAATGTAAATCACCCCGCACTGGTGATCTGTCCTTTAATTTATTTATCTCTTCTTCATATTTTGACCTCACCTCAAAGATGGATCAGCGATAACTCCTGGGCTCAATTAGCAACGTGTCTACCCACTGATGAATTCCCATTTAAAATCGGAGATGACAGCAGTTTTTTACCCATTCCAGAAGTGCCTAATTGGTTTTCTATCATTTGGGTTTTACATAAAAAGTTACTCGGAGCCAAGACGACACTTTCACAGGAGCTCAGAGCAATTCAGGCTGCAAGGAGGTCACCCAACCCGCTCTGCTGCTCAGAGCAGGCTCAGCCCCAGGCTGGTCCCCCATACCCACGGCTCACGGAAGCTGATGACCTCACTATTATTACATTTATCAACACAACTTGTAATCTTCCTGGAGAAAAAAAAATCTAATTAGACAAGCACCATATTCCATAAGCCCATGTTGACTGACACTACTTACATTGATCCCTCTAATTCTTTACTAATTACACGTACTATCAGCAATTCCATTATTGGGTCTAGGATTAATGTCAGGCAGAAAAATCTGTAGTTATGTGAGCCACCTTGTTTATCCCTTAAAAAATAATAGCACTAAAGTAAACTTCTTCCACACAGGCACAACCTGCTGGTATTCATTATCCCTAATTAAGAGCTACTATATAATATTCTTTCAGTATAAAGGGTCCTTTCTTGTTATAAGACCTGCTCACACAACCTTGCCTCTTCCCCTAAAAACAGAAATACTTGTTGAACTCTTCAGAATGCTGTACAATACTACCAGCGCGATCGTTTTCATGTAGCACTGATCTATTGTAAACTTAATTATATCATTCAAGAAAGAGAACTGCATCTCTATGGGGATTTCATTTTCAAAGCCATATGTTGGAGCCTTGTACTGCAAATACTAAAAATGTGCTCGGAATTCCTAAAATTACACTTGAAAATATCCAGACACAGAAACAATCGCATCTAACATGGAAGAAATTCTATATTGGGCCTCATTTTTACAGATCAAGGGGAACTGATGACAGGATGTAAAAATATAGTAGCAGCTTAGGTACAAGGGACTGATTTGATTACATTTGTTATGTGCAAATAGAATAAAACCCCAACGAGTAATGTATCTACTTGATGATTTAAAGCGCCAGCTTAACAAAGCTGAAAATAATTACAAAGCAAAACAATTGGGGGAAAGAATTTGAGCAGGAATTTGTGAATGATAATTGGGAACTGCTCAAGACCATTTGCTGGCTCATGGAAGAACCACAATCCTGCAAGGCTGTGGCTGAAGGCAACCACATGTGCAGGGCAAGAGAAAGCCAAGGCAGATAAATGGGAAGCTCTTCCTCATGGCAGACATGAAACATGAATGGTAGTGAGTATAAAACAGCAGCAGGGAATGGTACCAGAGTGGTAAGGGGTGTCATACATGGATTGAAGGAGAATAAATACACTGGGGATAAGATGATTGATGGGTTGGTGGTTGGACTAGATGGTCTTGGTGGTCTTTCCAACCTTAATGATTTTATGACTCTATGGAAATAGAAAAGGAAGGTTCTTCATCTCCGTGAGGGTCAAAGATTGAGATCCATAAGCAGAAAACACGCTGCAACGGACAACACCAGCAGGACCTGTGCTGGAGCCATCCCTGGGTTTGCACTCAAACCAGAACACCTGGAGCTCAACCCCCAAGCCCATGTCTGCATTCAGTGCATCCCCAGCACCACACCCATGGGGTCTGGAGAGGTTCTGGAGTGACTGCTGCACTGCCCCATCTGCCCTGCTCACAGCAGGAGCTCAGTGCCTCAACCAAGCCTAAAGGCTCATCCAACAGGGTTAGCATCCAAAACAAAATAAGGGTGTCTCTGCATGCAGCAGTGGGCAGATGGCACACTGTCAGGCTGCATTGAATGGCTGAGCCAGAGAGGTCATGCCAAGACCTCCTTGTACATTCTCCCTCCAAGCCACAGTACACAGAATGCTCCACTCTTAATAGGGTGAAACAGAGAGACAGACAGCCCTCTGCAGAGGCACAGATGCAGCACTTAAGTCTTGTGGAGGAGCAGCTCCTCTGGTCAGGACTGCTCTGCAGAGCAGAGCTTTGCAGGGAGGGTCCTTAAGGGTTAATGCCCTCCTCATCTCCTCCTCCTCTTCTCCTCCCTCCTCCCCACTCCAGCGAAGGATCCTTGACAAAGAATCTGCATTCAATACGCACCAAGAGAGGCTCTGGTCTGGGCTTTTTAATAAAGAGCAATTCCTTTGCATTCTCAGGTGTCCCTTAAAATCAAGCCCTGATATTTCTACTGCATTATTGCCACGGTCTGTAGATGTCTTCAGACTCAGAAAAGCCATTTGCTCTGCAGGTATGCTTTGCCCCTGCAGTGCTGAACAGATCCTCTCTGTTAAGAAAAGCCCCTCTGGAGGAACTGGTACTTGGAGCCAATTAATGGACCTCTCCCACCTCCTCTCTTGCCAGTTTTTCTTGGCAACAGCATCCAGTCCCCGCAGCTGAGACACCGGTCCCTACAGCGTGCCATTAAGCAGTGAAATCAGGGAAATAGCACGTGTGACCTCAGCAAGGAGGAGATGCTGAGCTTTTTTCTAACCTTCTTAATGATGCACTTCATGTTTCAGCCCTTGTGACACCGCTAATTAAGTCCAAGGAGCGTAGGGGCCGCATGGCACAGATCAATTTACCTCTAAGGAGGAGGAAAGCTTCATGATTACAAACAGGGGAGAAAGGTGTTCCTGGAACCAGAAGGACATGGAAGTCCTCCACTGCAATGCCCGTAGACAGCCCAGGGCTGAGAAGAAAGGATTGCATTCAACTCCCCAAACTACTGCATAGAAAACTCACTCCATTCTGCAAGCAGGCGGAATGAAGAAGGGGGAATTTAGGTCCAGATTAAGTTTAAGTGCAAGATCTGGAATTGAGAGATCGTGTTTGGGTTTAGATTCACAGATTCTTATCTCTTCAGCTGCGCTACTCTGACCTCCTGCATAGCTCAGGTCACACTACTGCCATCAGAAAAGTCTGTTTCGAGGCCCTTAACTCCTCTTTGAGCTACAGAGTATTCCAAGGAGGACACGCATTCTTGATTTGGAGAGATCAAACCATGGAGAATCCATCGCATACCCCAGTAAACTGTT
The DNA here is from genome assembly GCF_016699485.2 of Gallus gallus. Classification (NCBI taxonomy): domain Eukaryota; kingdom Metazoa; phylum Chordata; class Aves; order Galliformes; family Phasianidae; genus Gallus; species Gallus gallus. Next base: position 3,530,852 of record NC_052549.1, read on the forward strand.
CCAGAGGTTAATTACTGTCCCTGTTAAAAATTTGTACCTTATTTCCAATTTGAATTTTTCTGGCTTCAGTTTCCAGCCATTGGATCTTGTGCCTTTGAGTGCTCAGTTAACACTAAGGCATCAGATCCCATCTCCATCTGTCAGTGCAAAGCTCAGTAGCTGCTTTTCATGAGGTTTCCAACAGGATCTGAACGACCAACAGAAACATCTCTGTCTGCTTTCAGGTCTGACTTAGAAACCAAGCCAAAAGGGTGAATTCATTTTTAGTAATCAGCGATTCTTTAAAAAGCTGGGCAAGAAAGAGATCTGGATGGCACAACTCTAACAGGTCTGGTTCTTCATCTGAATTCACCATTTTCTCCATAGTGAAAGATTTCATTGAGAACCTTCAGAGCACCAAAGCACGGCAATGCATTCCTCGCATCACACTATGCAGGTTGGGTCATAACCCAAACAAGCACCCAACTGGGATGATGTGCTGCTCCCTAAACCATTATGGAAACAAACTTCTCCTCTTAGGTTGGGTTGGGAGAGCCTCTCTCCTACCATCTCCCTCCTTCTTCTTCCATAGAAGAAATTAATTTGTTGACAAGCAAAACGAAAGTCTGTATGTTCAACTAAGTAGCAAGAGGTGCCATACACAATGCTATGGGACAACCCCCCTGCCCAATAACTGTCCCACTGGTCAGTGTCTGCTCAAGTGCAGATCTGGTGACACTTCCACCAACAGGGCTTTTTCTCTCTCTAAAGAGCAACAAACAACTTCTAGAAAACGAAACTGATGTCTAACTTGGACAAGACTCGTGAATCCAAACTGCCTGAGTGAATGGTGCAGCCGCCACCGACTGCTTTCAGGTGAACTTGAGAGGGATGTGCAGGGAAATGGGGACTTGGGATGGGAGCAGACCTGGGATCTCCCGCATGCAGGATGTCACTGCATCGCTGCAAGCTCTAAGGGCAACCAATGCTTCCCTGCTTGAGGCACTGGTGCCACATTCTGCCATTGAATTAGTCCTCCATATGACAGGCAGATGAGCTACTTGAATATGCCTGGGGCCCAGTGGCTGAGTCTTGCTTTCACTGTTTCCTCTATGCATGCAGCCTCCATTATGCTGAGGGAAGAAGGGAACTGAGTTCATCTCCTAGGGGAATATTTATTTGCAGGCAAAGGGTCACTTTGGGTTTTCGTTGCTTCAGCACAAACTGTAACTTCTCCCGTTGCTTTCCTACAGATCCCAAAAGATACAACCACAATATCTGGATTCACAGATGACACCACATGCAAGGCCCTACAGTCAAGAGCCATGCAAATCTGAGCAAATCCTTAAGGTCTGTCCCGTTCATTGACAAACACTTTTTGTCGCCGAAAGCAAAAAGAAGCATCGATGTTCTCTTCTATCCCATACAACACTCAAATCTGAGGGAGTCCAATTCACCCTCACAATGTCTGCTTCTATAAAGCCAGGTCCAAAAGGTCACAGGTTTGGGCAGGAGCTGACAGCTTTTCCATGGACGATGCTGTTCACTAAGAATCCTGATGGGAACTCAGAGACAGCTGTCAATGGCAAAGACCTCCCAGGTCCCCTCACCTTTCCTCTGGCCACCACAGGACTGTTACCAAACCCACAGCGGCTTGAAATCCCATCGAGTACAAAAACCCTGTGAAGGCAGCCCTGTGACCCAAGGGATCCCGGCTGGTCTGTGCCCAAAGCAAAGACCTTTTCCAACCCAAAAGCAGTCCCAGGTATGAAACCAGGCTCCAGCAGGTCCGCTGCTTCCTCGCGTTCCTCAGGTCATCCTTCCCCAAGAGTCCTGATACTGAGCCTACTTCTGACCCCATAACCTTGGCCGACTTAATCCTCCTATACGGGAAGGAAACAGAGATTGTTTTTATCGTATCTACCTGCCTCAGATTTATTGTACCCAGATGGATGACTCTGGGCTGTGTTTTCTATTAAGAGGTATCTTTATTTTATCACATCAATAAGAAAGAGGTATGCGGGTCCTGAGGTCTGTTCAGCCCAACCATCAGACACACAGTATTTTTCTTTCCTGAAGAGAACTGCTGGAGTTACTAAGGCCCTAAATTAGCAAAGCTCAGAAGTGTAAATGAAGCTTGAGAGTACATGCTTAAGTCCCGTGAAGATTATGGTAAATTACAGTCCAATTCCAGCAGGCACTTACAGTCTTTTATATCTACATTTGTAACTATATGATTACGCGTTATCTGAACACGCACACCTCAAAGCACGTGCCTGAATATATTGCTGAATCAAAACCCCAACACTCCCCATGCCTGCCCTGCAGCAAAACACAGCAGAGTTATCAGAATTCCCATTAGCAGCGACCACATCTTAATAAAACTCCGTTTTAATGCTGGGCATATCCGACCCGATCAAAGCACCGGAGGCTGCTAAATGACAGCACCTGCATCTGATCTCGCCTTTACACAGTAAGTGCAGGGACACGAGCTCATAAACAAGTGAGGAAACACATTTAACCAACAACCCACAACTTACTCTCAGCAAGCTTACCGATGTCAGCACATGTGATAAAATTAGCCTGTTGGAGTCTGTGATTTTGGTATGATTATCTGCTAATTGCGTGCTGTAAGCTGAGAGGGGTGGGCTTAGCAGCTCGCCGTGGGCTGCTGGCTGCTTGTCTTCCCACAGAACTTGCTCACAAGGCATCTAAAAATAACTTTATAGGCAATTCTCCTTCCGAAGGGAGAGGCAGGGCAGAACAAGAGCAGGCAGGTTAACCTCTTCATGCCTGAACATCCAGGTTTGTGCACAGGTATCCGGCCCCCATGTCAGCAGAATCCAGCCCTCGGGCTCCTTTACACCAAACACGGCCATTGGCAAGGCCTTAACACTTTTCTTCTTCTCATTTCCTCCAAGCTCAGCTTGCTACATCATCATATCTGCCCTTCTCCTCCAGCACCTATGCAAACAACGTTACCTGCCCCACACGCTGGATGTTCACGGTGCTCTGCAGGGCTATGGGGCTCTGCTGGAAAGCACCCGCCATGAAGAACAGCCTGATGTCATGTAGGGCTGCCCCAGCCCACCGCACCCCACAACAGCACAGTTTGGGTCCCATACAGACACTGTGAGCAGAGGTAACCCAGCAGCTGCTCTGCATCCCACCTCCGCCTGCCCCACAGCCCCAGCAGCAGCTGCTGGCTTCCACCTGACTCTGCCTTTATGCACAGAGCATGTTCATCTCATATTTATCCCCGATCAGGTCATAATAGTGGACACAAACACCCTAAAACGTCTGGGAAAATACGATGATGTGCATTGTCAGAAGTACATGACAAGTGCATGAAAGTAGTCATTTCGATGGAGGAAATCTATCAAAAGAGAAGGGGAAAAAAAAACCCCAAATTGGATGAAACACAAACAAAATTTCATCCATTAAGCAATTCTATTAGGCTACAGACCAAAGGCGGATATTGATTCAAGGAGCACAGTGTGAGTGACTAAATGCTTACGAGCATCAGAGACCCACAGCAATCAATTACTGCTCACAGCCAGTTACTGGAGCTGCTCTTCGGATGTGTTTTCCAACATCAGTGATTTGCTGAAAAACTCCACTGCTGGTGCTAAGTACAACAGAATGCATATAAGGACTATGGGCAGTGATCACACAGGGAAAATGTAAGCCCTCTGAACAAGCTAATTATACTGTTAACAACAGGCAAAGCAGGACAGAGCACACAGACCTTATGGGAAGTTTGAACTCATACGTTTTAATACAACATTCAGAAGAGACCAAGCTTTTCTACTTCTTGGACAGTCGGCCATGTTTCTCATGACAAATTCATTCCTATATTCAACACGATGAACTTACATGTTAGATTAAAAGCAACCAACACCAGCAGCTGTGAAGGCTGAAGTCTCCCTTGGCACTGGCACAGCTGCCCAGGGAGGTGGGCAGTCTCCATCCCTGGGGGTGCTCCAGAGCCATGGGGCTGTGGCACAGAGGGGCACTGTTAGTGGGCATGGTGGGGGTGGGCTGGGCTTGGACATCTGAGAGGTCTTTTTCAACCTCTAACAATAACAATAACAGCAAACCCATAGGAGCAGCAGCAGCAGAGCAGTGCTAGAGATGTGCCAGAAACCTCGTTCACGATCCTAAGGTTTCCAAATGACTTCATATTGCCATGCAGACAAGATGCATCTTTTAAAGGCTTGGCTTTTACAGATTGCTGAAAAGTAGCTGAAGACGCCTGCATGTCCTGTGCAGCTCTTCTGCCTTTCATCCCAAATGAAGACATGAGCCAGCCCTGGGGCCTATTGAACTGGAACACACATTGCAAGTCTCCTGGTGCCGGCCCATCATTACGCTTCCCCTCGAGAGGAGGCTAAGCCTTTTTCCCCAGACAAAACTCAGTAAGTGCTGAGGGAATGCAGAATCGTGCTGGCAGAAGAGAGGCATTTTGCATGGCCATTTCCCTTCTTCCGCATCAACCCCCCTTCTGCATTTCTCCTATGTGGATAACGTTCCATTACTCTTAAAGCTAGCTTTCGTTTCTATCATTAGCATCACCGCCACTGGTTTCCACTGGATGCAAACACACATCTATGCACGTTCCCTAAGCTAAAGCTGCTCTCACAAATCCCCCCTTCCCTGATCCCATTGCTCCTTGGGGCTGGCTGCTCTCAGCCCTTCCCCAGGCAGAGTAAGGTGTCCATCCCCACGGGGTGGGATTCACTGACAGCTCTGCCTTCCAAGTGGGCCTTTTGTATTTTGTTAATTCTCAGCGTAAATAAAATAAAATGAAATTAAGGAACCAGGACAGCTGCTGGAGGCTGTTGTGAAGCTGTAATTTAGCAGGGTTTATGAAGCCAGACACCCTGCCTCTTACAGAAAGCACTGCATTCCCGAGAGATGCCTTAAAATAATGGGATCGGATATAGTTCCAGTATTTGCTCATGTAAATTGTTTCTCTTCCCCCCTTTTTTTTCATCCTGTTAGCTGACGCGAAGGATTAAAAATATCAACATGTGGAACTCATGCAGACAGTCCCTCCATAATGCCTTCTTACCCACCAGTCTGAGAGCTCACAGACCAAAACCAATAGGTGTTATGAGACCTGAATCGATTGCAATTTAAAACGTCATGAAAAAAAAAAGGAGGCAGTTCCTTAACTTTGGTCCGAAACCAAACATTTCAAGAAACTCCATCAACACTCCTCCCACAGAAGCCGGCTGTACAAGAAAGGCATGGAGCTGCTGGAGGGGATGCAGAGGAGGACATGAGGATGCTCAGAGGGTGGAGCACCTCTGCTGTGGAGAATGGTGGAGGGATCAGAGTGTGTTCAGCCTGATGCTATGGCCATCCAGGAGACACGTGCTGCAGTACCTCATTAACCTCCTAACGTGGTTATCCCTGACGGCACATCCTTCCTTACCTGCCACAGCCTGACCACATACGGCGTTCACGATGCAGCATTCCTCATCTCCATGGTGTTTCACAAGTCCAAACCAATTGTCTGTCTGCTGACAATTCCACAATACACGAACACATTGATTTTGCTCAGTCCGTCACTCACCTATCAATACCCACAGGCCCTTTTCCCTCAAACAAGAGTTTTATCTTACAGAAGGCCAAGCCAACCTGCTGACTGTTTGGTACCAATTCAATAGAACAATTCGATACGTTACACGTTTCTACTTCCATTCATCAATACTTATCCATAGATGAAATGAAGGAGCTGCCTTCCAGGCACATATGTTTAGCGTCAGCTCATGACTGGAGGCTAAATACACCTCCCTGGCTCCAAAAACCTCAAACAAAGGGCTCCTGTTCATTCGAGATGCACAGCCAGGGTCGGGTAGAGGTGAGGAGTTATCCCTATCTCAAGGTTACTCACACAGTGCATAAACTCCAGGATCGAGTTGCAGGCTCTGCAGCAATTGCTCACTCAAAGTCAATCACTTCCAGTGGAAGCCAAGGAAAAGCAGAGGCCTTTGGGTCCCACTCAGCCTCCAGGAGGGAGCAGTGCTGTTTGATCAGCTTTCTGTCTCCAGAGAGCCTGTTGGATGGCAGGCCTCCTCCTGCCAGCCCCCTCACCAGACTGCAGCAACACAGCAATTCTTGAAGTATTTTGGAATTCATTCCAATTCAGCAGGGCAGGAGAAGCAAGACGAGGTCGGGAAGAAGCACGAGAGGTCCTGGGGAGGTCTGCTTGTCCAGGCACACCACGCTCTGAAACATCCCTGTCCAAAGGACCTCTGCCACGGGCTGTGGTCTCCTTCCACCATTAGCAAGCCAAAGATCTGCTCCACCTGCCCTTCACCCAAAAAGTAAGGAACATCTTACAGAAGAGCAGTCAGGAAAACCATGAAGAAATCAAACTGACCATAATTTTCACCTCTAGTAAAGGAATTATTTTCCCTAAACAACGCATCCCTAAACAACAAGAAGGATGAAAGGATGAGAGGCAGGAACCAACATTATGCCTAAAATCTCTGCACTCTGAGAGCCAATTACTGTCACCAAGTTACAAGTGCGTTCTGCAAACACAAGGTTTCGGTCCTGGGACCATCCACCAAGATCTCATTTGCTTTAAAGAGATGCCTTTAATTGCGCTGCCCAGATGTGTGATCTGAGCATCTGACAGAGCAATTAATACTTAGTGGTGAAGATCAGCCTCTATTTTCAAAAGCATAACAACTCTCTGCCTCACAGGAGAGCAGAACCTTCATTTGGAAAAGGGGAATGCAGCCCCGTCCCCATCCTGCTGCAGGCTGCCCACAGCAGCACTAAGTCCTGATGAATTTCCATCCCATCCCACCAGGAATTGCAAGGCTCAGGGCAGCACTGTTCGCAAAGTGCTTTGAAACCACTCTACAGAGGCTACAGAAATGCAAAGTAGTGTTATTTTATTACCTCTCCTAAGCTTTCAGCATTTCCAGCCAGACTTGGGCTGCTGAATCCTCACACGCACGCGTCAGAGGGGGAATTCTCGTCTCCCTAACCAAATTGCTGCGAGTTTTTTTTTTGCTGAAACAGCTTTCCTGTGGATGCAGGCAATGCCCAGCAACACAACCTCAGCAACTGGAAGGCATGCCCTGCAGCCCCTGGCCATCCCCAGCTCCTGACACTGGGGCACAGCCAATTCCCACCAACTCAGCACTGCACTGCACAGCAGCAAACAAAGCACCAAACCCCAAGTGCTGCACCTGCTGAACACTGTGTCCCACTGGGATAAGCATGTCCCCAAGGGAACCAGCATGGAGCGGGATCAGCTGGTGCTTTCTGCCCACCCTGTACAATGCATTTCCCTTCTATTCTTTCCCTCCTCTTTTACAGTGGTAGGTGGGAACACAGAAGAGCAATCTTTCATCGACATCAGAAGCCATCAATCACCCTCTAAAAACAGCTGAATAATAGAACAAAAAGAGAAAGAGAGAGAGAGGGAGAAGGGTTGGTGCGGATCCTTGGGTATGGAAATGCCTGGCCTGGTGAAATATACTGTAAATTAGTCTGAGGCAGGGGAATTTGGAGCCAGCAGGAGCCCCAAAGCTCGCTTAATATCAACTCCAGAAACATTACACTAATGTATTTTTAAATATGATTTACAGGATGCTCTATCTGAGAGCATCAAGTGGACAGAGGAAAATGAAGAGCTGGGCTGGCACTAACGATGTGGCCGGGGAGGAAACCACCACCTCCCTGCTGCAGGACCGGGGGCTGAAAGGGAGAGGAAAAGCACACAAATGGCAGCAGGGCTGCCTCGCCAGGTCCCCAGATTCCCTCCGAAATAAGAGCAGTGGGGATTTAGGCACGTGGTTTCCATCATCAGTGAGACACTTGAGCAGCTGGAAACCTTAACCCTACAGAGCTTGTATGGGGTGCATCCCTGCACAGCCCAACCCCAAGGGACAATGTCCCAGAGTACTTTTAGGGTACACGAGGCTGAGCCACAGCTACCTCCGGGTAGGGATGCAGGTACAGCTTCTCTGCAGAATGAGCCCTCCTAAATACATAGGCTGCTCTGAAAATAATGCCTCTTATTTATTTCCATGGAAACTCAGACACAAAAAGCACAGTAACACTATCGAATAGAGCAAATCCTCAGCAACTAAACAGTCTTTTTCAACAGCCACCATTAGCTGTGCCTTTTTGTCAGTGATGAATAAGTGCCTGCATGCCATGCTTGTAAGTCTGTACCGGTGCAGGTGACCCACTGCTTCACAGCTGCTACGACAGCATCATTGCTAGGAACATGCTGCCCATGCAGTCCAACTTCCACTGCGCTCACATCCAATGTTTGGTCACCACAGACATTCACAAGAGCTGATGAATGTCAATGGGTGCCATTTTTTCCACCTGGAGGGATTCAATTCTACCTCTTCGCTTCATCCGCGCTTCCATGTCAGACAGCATTTGTCAGACTGCACCTCTGCTGCCCTCTGTCACACGGCAACAACACGTAATTGGTTGGGAAGGTTCAACCTCAAGCTGCCATCCCACCAGCATCCACCTCTGACATTGAGGGCCAATAGAATAAAAGAGGAGGCATTACTTTGGGAGCAGCCCGTATACATCAGACAGCTCCATTAGGATGAGCTTAAGATGGAACGAAGTGGAGGAGATGAAGCTGCTCCACAGTTTGCTGCACTGATTCCTTTAAAAATGCCTCTGCAATGGGCTCAGCTCCACTCACCCCACTGCAGAAATCCCCTCCAGCAGCAGCAGATGCTCCTCCCAGCAGCATTAGCTTCCTACCACAGGAGTGCAGCCAGCTGTGATACAGGAGCACAGGTCCCAGCCTGCCGTCCTCACACTAAGGACAACCAGATGGCCCCGGCTGCAGAGGGACAGCCTCAGCAAAGCACTTAAGCACACGTTTAAGTTTCAGCATGCTCAGAACCATCCCCAGCCAACACAGCATTTCAGCACGGGAAGCGAAGGAGACTCTGGCAAGGGACTGAAATTAAGCACGGTTTGGTGAACTCAGCCATGATGTTGTCATCCCAGTAATTTTCACCTGCCCGGGCTTCTCTCGTAATAGCTTATTTTTAATTAAAATGTCCTTCAAGAAAGAAAATAAATACTCGCTCAGCTTAATGCTCTGTTTCCAATCTCAGTCGATTAGAGGGTAACTGAATAAAACAAACACAAATAACTCCACTGCAACACGCTCCCACCGCATCATCGTGTGATTCCGACAACGTATTTCAAGTTATTAACACTCTTTGTAGCTCTATTCATCATCATCTTCAGAGTCACGATACTTCAAGAGGCAAGTGAGCTTTTAATGAGCTCTCAGACCAAAACGGGGAAGAAGAAATATATGCCATGCACAGCACTCTAATGATCACCTAATTCATTTCATTGTATCTGCTGCTGTGATTTATGAATCGGGCAGAAAGATCGGAGACGTTAAGTAAACCTCATGTGCACAACACCCAAAATAAGACGTCTGTTGCAGGCTGTAAGAAGTGATGTCCTTCTGGAGGCCCTGCACAGAGCCCTGGGCTGCAGTGTGGCACACCGGCTCAGGTTCTTGGGGCCCTTCTTCAATAAACGACTTTGTGACTTTACTTCAGGTCCATAAGACTCCCGAAGTCTGCAGGCAGATGGATCAGACCCCACAGAGTCATGGAATCCTTAAGGCTGGAGAAGACCACTAAGATCATCTAGTCCAATTGCCCACCTACCACCAATACTGCCCGCTGACCACGTCCCTAGAAGCCCTGCCCCCCCATACCCATGGGGCATTACAGGGCTAACAAACCGCCTGCTGCTCACCTCTAAGCTCTCTCATCCATATGCAGGGTTCAGAGCTCACACAACGATGGGAAGCGATGGCATGGGGAGCAGCACCCCTTCCTCTTCACTGCCCCAATGCCAGCTCCTACACCTCCTCACAAAGCTTCACATCCTATTTGCCTTTCCCACCGTGCACCGTAATCCTTCCAAAATTCAATCCAGAACCACCAATACACAGCTGTGCTCTCCTTACCCAGCAGCACCTGCCCGCCGTTGCACTCTGTTACCCAAAAGCCCACTGCAAAGTGCTTTACATGGATTGTTCCCACCTGTGCTCTGCTGCGGCCCTCCTCGATGGGGGAGCGTTGGGGGTTTCCCACTGCTGTCCATCTGCTCAGTTTTAGCAGAGGTTTTCACACCTATCGCCTCTCTTACTGCAAATGTGCTCCTCCAGATGAATGTGGTAGAAGATGCTAAAAACAGGAACCAAGGCAGGGAAACCCACGAAAGCACTCTGTCCAAGCAGGGCATGGAAAGCAGTGCAGCCTTGATAGTCAAGCGTGTCACCGTGTAACTCACAGCACACTAAGAAAATGAGAGGAGCAGAACTAATGCCAACATCAGCTGGTCTGCGAGATGGAAACAGCACCTATGGGGAAATGAAACACATCCTTCATGGCACTGGAGAAATCTCAGCAGCCACTGGTTGTGCATTTCAGAGGCTGCTCAACATAGCTGGCACATCCCTGTCTGCCAGCAGATAAAGGGATTCCAGTGCATTTCACCAAACTCGCTGGGATATTCATTCACAGCAGCAATGAACAAGCAGCTGTGCAGCAGGGAGAAGTGATACTTGCCCAACCACCAGGCACCACTGCCCTCCAACAGCAGAGGGGAGTCAACTCTTCACAAGGGTAGATAACGGCAGGACAAGGGAAAATGGTTTTAAGTTGAAGGAGGGAAGGTTTAGGTTGGATATCAGGGGGAAATTCTTCACAGAGAGAGTGGTGAGGTGCTGGAACAGCTGCCCAGGGAGGCTGTGGATGCCCCATCCATCCCTGGAGATGTTCAAGGCCAGGTTGGATGGGGCCCTGGGCAGCCTGGGCTGGTATTAAATGTGGAGGCTGGTGGCCCTGCATGCAGCACTGGGGTTTGGAGCTTCATGATCCCTCAGGACCCTTCCAACCCAGGCCATTCTATGATTCTATGAACCCAGCCGGAGTGGAAGCAGCTGGCAGCCACACTGATGGACACTCAGAACCTCCACCAGACCTGACAGAGACAGACAGGCAGATCACTGCTACAACCACCAGAAAGTCAGCATTAAAACATAAACACAAGGCTCTCGGTGAGTCCGGGCTGCCTTTAAGCATGGAGAAAACAAACTGTGGATGCGAGCTGCCAACAGACTGAAAGATCCGAGGATGGGAACACACAATGCAGATAGAGGTGCTACCCACAACAGCCAGTGATCACTGGGAAGGGGCTCTGTGGTTGTGTCCCTCCTCCTGGAAGAGCAGAACAAGTGCAGCGTCTCCGAATGTTTAAGGGTTTGATGAAAAGCTTAATTTTTCCCCATAGCAACTTATGGATATGAATCACAGAGAAAGAATGCTGCTGACAGGGAGAAAAAACTGAAGCCTCAGTGATGTGGTACTGACATATCTTTTAGATGGAAGGGAAGATGAATGCTGATGCTGGAAATATTAGTGGAGAACAAGCAGACTCTGCTGTCAGAAATCAATAGTTACAGACTTATGTACGTTGGTCACATCCCGCACTGAGATGAAAATAAACCTCAGGAAAGTAATTTACAGGAGGGAGGCAGAGGGGCTGCGCAGAAGCAGGCGGGCAGCTTGGGATGCTGCAGCTCACAGCCAATGCATGTCACTGCCACTGCACAGCAGGAGAGACTGGGCTCCACACCACGGTGCTTTGAGAGAAGCCACACGCATGGATGAGGCACAGACGGACTGCAGGACACACAGAGCAGGGCTGCCCTTACACCCTGCTGGGAAGCACACTTATCCCACCTGAGGTTTGCACTCCAAAGGCTGAAAAGCACATGCTAACACAAGTCTTCCTGTGAAATATCACTGCTGAGGGAACAGATTTTATATACATGTTTGTGTTTGCATGCACATGTCCATCCTCACATAGGCAGACACCCAAACTGCACACACATGGTGACACAGCCCCAAGGTAACGCCACCTGCATCCCTCCTCTGCCTGCAGCCCCCAGCATAAGCACTGCTCATAGAATCATAGGATATCCTGAGTTGGAAGGGACCTGTAAGCTTCATGCTGAAGCCGTCCCCACCGCCCTCCAGCCACACAGTGCTGCTGTCCCTGTGCGTGGCCATGCGACATGGCAGGGCCCTGCTGTGGCACCAGCCCGAGCTCCACAGTGGGGATTCAAGAGCCCCTGATGGGTATCTGGGGATGGCACCTCCAACACAAGCTCCCGAGCTGTGATTTAAAAGCATGGCCAAAGCAGAAATGGCAGAGATGGGGCCCTGATTCATTCCAGCAGAACACTGTGAGAGGTGGGAGCTGCTGCTGGGAAAGGAATGGGAACCCATGAACTCAGACCTCTCCGAGGGTGACATCCAAGAAGCAACACGAACCCACTTTCCTGAAATCCACCCTACCTGGGAGCTCTCAAGCACCAAAAGTCACCACTTTTCCTTTGAAATTGCAGGGCAGCAGCCCGTGGTTTCACAGCAGACACAGAGCTGCCCCTGGGGACAACGGTGCCACTTTCCCTTGGCAACCCGACAGAGCTGCCACCATAAGAATCACAACCTCACAGACTGGCATAGGCTGTAAGGGACCTTAAAAACCATCTGATTCCAGCACAACACAGTGCTGAACACTCCCCATCCACCTTAGCCAGAGCCTTGCTAATAAACTTCTGAACAGCCCATGCTTCTGAGCATCGACGAGCTGCAAAAAGAGTTTGACAAGAATCCAAACCCACTTCATGACAAAGGAAATTAAGGAGCAATTGAAGGCCAAGAGTGCCTCGTTAGGTGCACAGCACAGCCTGCTCCAGCACAGAGCCAGCACAGCTCCGCTCATCATTGGAGCTCCTGCGATCCACTGCTGGGAACTGAGGATGGCAGATAACAGCTGACAGCGCATTCCTTACATCAGCTACTCGTACTGGACAGGTCTGAAGAAGCTGACAGCTAAATTCATGTAGTGGAGGTCTGTGTTGCTCTCTCCAAACACGTAAGGATTAGCTTTGCGTGCACCGAAAGAAGAGCTGTAAGCACTGCTGCTTTCTCAGACCTCCAAGGCTGAGCCATAACATTCCCATCCTGCACCAGTACCCAAACAGCGCCACGCTGCCTGTGCTGCTGCTCGCTTCTGTGCTGCTTTTCCCCATGCAAATCACCCCAAAACACAGCACAAAACCCAAACAGCTGGGACACAATGCCTTCGACTTCACTGGGATTAATTCTGATCTCCTCTGGCCGGCGTGTGTGCAAATAGCACCAGCTTCCTAAATGAAGATGATAATTTGGGGTAAGGTTGATCCCTCTCCCCAGCCAGCAGGTCAAGGAGGGGATGCTCCTTCCACGGGGCCTTTGATCTTTGCTGCTTGACCTTGCTTTTGGCAACACAGGGGGGTCAGAGAAATTGTTTTCAGAGCCCCACAGCCCATTGATTCCCCATTATCATGGTAATGGCAGACCCAAGAGCCTATGGCTTGTGGCCATGCCATCCCTTGGCACCACGCGTCCCGCAGAGACCAACAAGTGCCCATCGGTTCCACCCCATGAAAGAGAAGGTGAACGCGGGGAGACCTCACCACCTGTATTATAATACACAGCTGTATTGAAATTTTCCTGGCAGAGCTGAAATTTTAATGTTTAATTTACTTGAACTAATGGGTCACAGAATTCCCATCTACGCTGAAAATACTAATGAACCTTTGGATGGACAGAGAGACCTCCAAGCTTTGATCCCTTTCATTGCTGTATTTTAAAACAAGCAGTTCCTTAAGAAGGTTAAGGAAGCAATAATAAAGAATTTTTAGTGTGTGTACATGATCATTCCATACTGATGCACTTCAGCTTTAATAATATTGTATTAAATTTTATTGTAACCTTGCTGACATTTACTGCAAGGGAAAGTGTGTAAGCTTAACAGCCTTATAAAATACAGCCCAGTAATGTACCTATAAAGCATAATATTTCTATACCAATGATGAGCTATTGCAATTGCATCCAATTTAGTGGCTCATTATTAACGAGTGCAATCACCTTCTCAGTCACATGCTCCGAAATGCAGCGTAGTATATTGATGCCGTTTCACATTTTACAAGGCAGCTGCTCCAATTTTGCTCAGCAGTACAATGATCTGACAGTGGAAATTCTCTTCTCATTATGAATTAGCTGTAAAATGAACCTGATGATAAAGAGGAAAGTCCCCGTGCACATCACTGGGGCTCTGGCATATGCAAAGGAGGGAAATCAGTTTACACTAGCTGAGATCAGGTCCATTAAAGCTGACTTGCCTCCTTCAACTCCTGTAGATGGTCTTTTGCTGAGCAATGTTACTATTTGATAAAACTTTGATATAATGGACTATTATTGAAGTCCTTTTACAGTCTCAAAGTTGGGTCTCCAAACACCCACACGCTGCTCCAAGAGCCCTTGGCCATCTTTGGAGTCCAGCTGCCCAAGATGCTCTCAGGAACCCCACGTGGTACCCATCTGGGCCTTATAGAACCTAAATATCTTGGTAAACCGGAGCCCAGTGTTGTATGCTGGAAAAAAACTCATCAAAAAATTGGACTTTGGTGGAAGGTAAGCACCTCCTTTCATGGAAGCACTCCTGAAAGTCCCTGCATTCACAAGCACTGATTCCCAGAAACCCTTAAGGCTCCCAGCAGAGCCCTCCTGGCCTGCTCACTGCCAGGCTCTGCCAGACCCACCCCATTCTGCAGAGCCAAAGATCTGCTGAGTCCACGATCTGGCTAAGAAATAGCTATACTGTCCTTATAATCCCAAGAGTGGCCTCACAAGCAAGTCCTCTGGATCCTTCCCAAAGGCACCAAGGACAACGAGGCTCTTGACTAAAGAACTTTCTGCCCCTTTTTTAGAAGAAAGGACAAGGATGCAAACTCCAGCACAAGCAACGGGTTCCACTAATAAGTACAACTTGTCTTCTCCCCAGCCCTTTCCATCACTGCTTTCAGTGCTCAGCTTAACAGAATGCTTCCACCACCAATGCAAACCCAAACCCTGGGGTTTCTTGAAGGGTGAAACTTCCCCGTGGGCAGAAGGGGAGCACAGCAACGCTTCAAATACCTACAAAGCTTTATGAGCATGGCTGCACATCTCCTCCAGCTGCACCGAGGTGCGGCAGGAGGAGGTGATGGGGCAAGACCTACAGGATGTGACGGGTACCCTCAGCGTGAACCCAAATGCAGGATGTCTAAGAACCTCCATCGCATGACAGAAACACGGTGCAATGAAGTCCTCAAGAGCAGCTGGGGATTTTCTGAGCTGTCAAGGTGACACAGCCTCAAAGCAGTCAGTGCTGCTCAGCAGGACGAGACAAACACAGCTGGTACCTGGAGGAGATTAATTCCGAGAGTCATCTTGGCTGGGAGACAGGGAGAGATTTCGAGACACCGTGTATGTGGGGTAAAGAAAATAAGTAGTTCATTTTCTTAGAGCATTAAGCTGTAATGGCTGTCAAGGGGGATTACTGATATTGTTATGCCAGTGTCAGCACATGTTGTAGAACAGCTAAATTTTGAATTTCCATACTTGCTTAATTTAATGTTCGGATAATCTGACAAATGAAATAGGAGCCTCAAAGACACTTTTTTTTCCCCCCCTCTTCCTTTAAAAAAAGTCACTCTATTAAGAATGTTAAATTCTTGGGAGCAAGAGTTGGCGTACACGGAGGGCACATACTAATCTCATTTATGCTGAGATTTGCTTTCTGTTAAGCAACAGAAAAACAGCTAATCAAGCATAATTCAATAATACATCATCTGCAGATGCGAAGACTCAGAAGATTGGTATGGAGCTCTGCCTACTAAACACGAACTGATGATCTAGGCCAGGTGTATTTAATTGCACGTGGGGTGTGGGCGCACACCTAAATAACTCTGGGGGCTCCTCCCCAGCTCTGGGCTAGCTGCAGCCTGGGGTGGCTTCCAGCACAGGGTGAGTAGCATCCGTGTTGCAGCACCATCCATTGCCAGTGGGCACCCAAGGCAGGAGCCAGCCCTGCTCCAGCTGCCAGCACCACCCAGCTCCTCCAACCCCACTGCCCCAGGCACTGCCAACTGCTCAAGGATAACATCGGCTGGTGACACTGCCATGCCCTCTGCATCATACCACAGGATGCAGTGAAGATTTGTCACAGTGCAAAGCATTTCCAGACAGCCCCAAAATGACCTTGCAGAAGGCCTCAGATGGAAAAACATGGCTTGCTCTGGTATTTCCATGGCTGGATCTTTGCTATTCCATGCTCAATGCCACTATGCATCATGAAGAACGCATGAAAGGGTCAAGAGCTGACCTATTCATTCTAGAGCTGTTTGGAAGAATGCATCTCTGTTTTGGGGGTGGGTTCAGTGCTCATTTTCCTTCTTTCACTCAGCTTCAAGGCAAAAATATCAAGTGCTTGAAATCCCCTAAGAAGACAGGGATGCAGCCAGGGAGAGCTGCCCTGGGCTGCAGCCACAGTCCTAATGGTCCTTATGGTCCAACTCCTCGTTAGAGACACTGCGCCAAGGACCTACAGGAGAGTCCTCCAACCCTTTAAAATCAGAAACATCCCCACTGCACAGACTCTTTGGCAAACCTGCAAATTCCATCCCCTAAATGTTTTTTAAGCACTGCTACTAAGCAGCTCCATAGATCAATGTCAACAGTAGGGTAAAAAACCTCGTGTTTCAGACTAACTTAAAAGAAACCAGGTACAACCTCTTTGCCAACGCTGCTTCTGGCCAATATCTGATACATAAGAAAAAGCCATCTGGGAAGGCTGGGATGGAAAAACCATTGATAACGGGCGGACTCGCAGAAGGATGGTGCTGTGCACCAGGACACGATGGCACACGGACCCATACACACACAAACAGAAGGCAGAGATGTCTCCCTTTGTTCTCCATCCCGTTTCGTTTTTAACGTTCTATGCTAATTTCTACGGAATTACTACGGCACATTTGTAAACACACATGAAATGCAGGCAGCTCTCTGCAATCACGGCTGTCTTGGGCTATTAAGTATAATATTTAGCTCAGCCAGATGCCACCAGAAGTTCGCCAAGCCCGTAAAACAAGCTCAATCACATATTTCTGGAAACGAGAACATGAAGCCATTTTGGAGGAGTTTACATCTATGTTTGAGCGTTCGTTTCCTCCCATCTGGCAAACTCTCTCCCCAAGACAGAGAGCTGAAGCCCAAGGGAAGAAGATTTTGCATTCAGTCACCTCCCAGCAACACCCCCTCAGAACGGGGCTGCTGGCAGTCCCCTTGGGTGGAGCTCGTTCATGTACCACTTCTAACTGCAGAGGCAATTAGAGGAGATGCTATTGCTTTCGATGGCACTCAGAGGAAAGCAGGACCCCGAGCTCCCTGCTGGGTGCAAGCCCGAGGGCTGGCTGCTCCCAGCACCCCACACACACAGCTCTGCAGGTTTCCATGGTGCTCAAACCCAGCATCCAAGCCATTAAGGCTGAAGGAACTCTGCAGAGGGAAGGTAACCCCACAGGCTCCAGACCCACAGATACAGCTGCACACAGGAACCCTCCCACACCGAGCACCTCAGTCAGGTGCCTCATGGGGTGGGGATTCCATAGAAAAGCCTGAGGCCAGCTGTGCCAGGGAGGCACCCGGGGATGTTCTTACCTGCAGGTGTTCTGAGCTCTGGACATTCACAGTGCTGTGCTTTATGTGTCAAACTGCACTAGAAGCTTCAATTATCCCACGGCAAGACACAGCAGGAATAGGAAAGCAAAGGCCTTCAGCTTATAGCATCTCTCAAACTATAACCCTAGAGAGTCTCAAATTATGTCCTGACACAAAGCGCTGCAAAGACCACAAACCTGGAAAGGCACAGGAGGCACTCAGGACAGCCAAACAGACAGCCAGGGCTCCATCCAGCCCGTGTGCCAGCTCCAGTGATGGGCACAGACAGCAAAGAGCCCCAGGAGAAGGTGGGAAGCATTCATCCTTGCTGGGAATGATGCTCCCTGCCTGAGCCCATCACTTGCTCTGACATTTCCCACACCACAGCACTGAGCACAGCGATGCTCATCCCCTACACAATCCCAGCCAAGGATGTTCTCTTTTATATCATCCATAGGAAGCTTTGGATGGTTTAACAAACGCTTCATGCATATTTATTCTATTCTTGAACAACTCCACCAATGCTCAGCAGCACAAGCCCTGCTGTGGCTCTTCCGTTGGTGTGCACAGAAGCACACACACCACCCCGTCCAGCTTTGCACCCCATAAGAGATTCCACCTCTCCACGGTACAACAGGAAGCACCCGAGCTAAACCAGCAGCTCAAAGCACAAAACCAACCAAGGAGGAATCACACCGAGCTCCTGGCAGAGCGGCTGGCACCACAGGCAGCAGCAGGGACAGCAGCTCCACGTCCCTTCCCCAGGAAGCCCGCAGGATGGGACACTGGGATCCTAAGTCTCGAGTTTATCCATGAGGCCGAGCTGCTTGGCCCTGCCCAGAGCCAGAACACATGTTTGTGGGATACACAGACTGCTTGAAATAGAGGCCACAGAGGACCCATTAGAAATTCAATATTAGCTTTGTAAAATTGCTAATAATTAGCTACAGCTCTTTTCTCCATCACAGCAGCTGGTGACATGAAAGTGATTAAGTTTCTAATGAATAGATTAGGGTTACTGAATATATTAAATAACAAGGTTTTTAATCAACTGTTTATTGATTCCAGCAAGACAGTTCTGACGGCAAAAAAACCAC
Source organism: Gallus gallus (assembly GCF_016699485.2). Classification (NCBI taxonomy): domain Eukaryota; kingdom Metazoa; phylum Chordata; class Aves; order Galliformes; family Phasianidae; genus Gallus; species Gallus gallus. The sequence continues at coordinate 3,549,561 of NC_052549.1, forward strand.
TGGGTAGCAGTGGAATTTATTTATGGGCTAGTGTTCTACATCAGAAATAATTAAAAATAGATTATTTTTCACCAAATCTAGAGCTTTTTTCTCTTTGAGGCAGCTCAATATGGATTAAATTAACTGCAAATAATAAATTAAAGGCGAACGGAAAGCTAAATTCAGGGCGGAGAGGTGCTCAGAGCTTGGCCGTCAATCTTTTGCTTTCTGTTGTTGGACAAAAGCTGCCCCGTGCTTTTAGGCAGCAGAGACAAAAGGTTGCAGGAGTTGGGCAGACCGCTGCCATCCTTATGGATCCTAAAGGGCCCCATCCCCAAAACCGTGTGAGGACAGGATGGCGTCACTTAACTACAAGGCAAAGCTTTATCCTCACGGGTCCATTCACGCAGATAGGACCAAACCCATTCCCCAGCGTGGTGTAACACAGAGCCACGAGCACTGCCCTGGGGGTCGATCTCACCGCTGGAACCACATCTCCAACCACAACAACAGCTTAACGCTGAGGAGTGTGAAACCACCAATGACATCCCATGTCCCAGCCCCTGTATGCAAAGCTCGGAACCAATTCCTCTCTGCTCATCAGTCTCCAGGTCCAGCCAGGAGACAAGCAAGCCCGTTTCATTCCCTTTAAACAGCTGCCATTTCTGCCACAAAGTGTTCCCATCAGGTTCAGGACCACGGCGCATCGCAGCCTGCACTGAGATCCAGGATGTCCCGAGGTTTTAATTACCCACGCTGAGGAAAAGAAGAACTGTTTGGGAGCACTAACATTTTCCATGGCTCCAAAGGGCTGAACAACTTTCTGCCAGTATATACAGCTACCTAGGGGTCTATTATTTTATTAAGGGATATTTGAAGTGCTCCATGACATAAGCAGATCCATAATATATATACAGTGCGTACGCATACGGAGCCATTTATAGAGCAAATCTTTCTAGCCCTGATAGTTTATAATGTAGAGGACCTTTAGTCTGCCATTGAACCAAAGCCAAACACTGCATGTGCTGTTTAAATCAATGTAATGCGGGGAAGATATTTTTCTTTGGAGCCACGGTGGAAGCAGGATTCCCCAGGCAGTTTGGCTCTCGAAATGGCAGCTGGCTGAAGCTGTGGGCAGGTCTAGGTCAACACAAGCATTGCCTGTAGGAAGGTCTTGGCGAGCACTGGTCCAGGGAGGGGATCAAAGGGATACGATAAATCAGCTTACAGATTGCTGGGCTGTCCATGGGGTGTGCACAGTGACTGCTTCTGCATATGTGGTGTGGGATGGCAGACAGAGATACAGCAGCAGTGTCACTGTTTTAAGATCAGATGCCTGAGATACATCTTCTAGATCTATAACCCTGGATCTGTAACATTAACATCTACATACAATACTACCAACACTGCAATTACACACCATGCCACACAGCAGGTACATGCTACCAGGCAGCTACATGCAAGATTATCTGTATTTCAAAGACCAAATGCAATTTGAACTGTTTTTCCATTCTGCACTCTGCTGAGTCTCCACATCTTCGCTCTTAAACACAGAAGGAGTGACACCACCCAACACTCACTGTTTCAGACCTCCATTCCCATTGATTTCAGCACAAGAGTTGCTAACTGTTAGGAAACCACCTCCCACATATGCCCACTGGACATCATCTCTCCCTATAAGCATAACCCCAAAGGTGCATGTTGTGTATATGAGGCCTCAGTGGGAATTTTACATGCCTAAGTTCTCGTTATAGCATGTTACATTTCAGCTTCAAGATCTGTCTGAACACACTCACCGTGCCTGCACGCTTGGGACAGCACAACTCCTCCAACTTTCCTTGACAGTTCTTCATTTCACTCCTTCCAGGGCTGCTCTGTGCGTGTGTAAAGCAAGACTCTCATGTCCCTTGGAGCTGCCCTGAGGTTTTGCTGATTGCCCTCTTCTGAGCAGGGAAAGGAACGGCTCCATCCCAGCCGCAGCCATCTGTCACTGTAAGAAACATAGAATTGTAGAACATTCTGAGTTGGGAGGGACCTACAAGGATCATCAGGTCATCAAAGGCAGCTTTTGATTGGATTTTCCAGACAATTAACACTGAGACACCTGACCCCTGGGATGGAGGAGGTGCCCCACAGAGACATGATGGGGTCTGGCGCATCCACAGCCATGTATAAAACCAGAATCAGATGTGTAGAGCTGTCTGCATCTATTGCTGCCAAATGGTAAATGCTTCTCATTTAAAGGGATGGCCACTCAGTTGGACGGTCACACTTCCCTTAATTGACTTATTTATTTCTTTAACTTGTGTTAACTGTGGTTCAGCACTCAGAGTCAGGATCCCTGTTGCTTTCACTTCTCCCATTGCACAGGAAGTGTCCCAGGTAAAGATGTATTTGTAGACTGACCAGGAAGGTATGTATGTATTTTTAATTTGTCCCCCTGATGATGCGTTGGCCAGACGATAGCTGGGCTCACAGGCATTACTCAACGTGCTGGAGAAACTCCACAAGCACAGAAACCACAGAACATTTTATGGGGAAGGGGAACATAGTCAAAGGGAGTGGAAAACAGGGACCCGGACTCTTCTACAGTCGCATCCTAAAGACAGCATCCATGCTCTGAGCCTTACAAGACTACTTAGCACAACCTGTGATGTCCTGAAGAGATGTCTAATACGAAAAGTTGCTTTGCAACTAAAGCACGCTGTGTGGGGCAGATCTTTGCCCTCAAATCATATCGATCATCTTGAAAACACCCACACACACCCTGCCCGCTCCCCACTGCAATTTTTCAGGGCTGAGGAAAGCTGCAAGCCCTGAGGCAGCCTGCTTACCAGTCATTCCTGCAGATATCCTCTCTGCCCATTCTTATCTACAAACCCCCACCCTAAGCTTGCTTAAGGCACTGGTATCTAGAGCACGCTGGCTGGAGCTCAGCAGCCATCTGGAAGAGCCTTGCTTCCAAGAGGCAGCTGGAGAACCAGTGCTGAGCACCCAAAGAGCTACACAGAGAGTGCCCAGCATGTTCCTGCAGGACCCAACACCAGTGGACAATGCACCTTCCTGTAGCGTTCCTGTACTGCTGGGCTACAGGGGTCGTACTGTAGGAGATGGTGTGCATCCTGACACCAGGGCATGCAAGTTATGAAATCAGCCTCTGAGGCTGTGGGGTCATTCCAGGAAGACACCAAGCATCCAGTTGAGCTCAACAGGACAAGGCTGGATGGCAAAAGAGCACCACAGGAGTCATCACAAAAGCCTTCTCCAGCTCATTAGCCCCCCTTCCTTTCTTTCACCATTCCAATTTGATGAGTTCCTTGAAAGAGCAAGGTCAAAGATGAAGAAAGCAGTAAATATTTGCACTGAGGGAGACATTGTGAAAAGCTTGCATGGCAGAAAGACCACAAAAAAATCAAATCCATCCTGGGCGTTTTCACCATCTGGAGCAGCATTCACTCAAATAAGGTCCTTGCAGGGATTTCCCCATTACCTACAAGCTCAAGTTACTCTGTATAATGCTGAAACTACAGGAAAAAAAAAAAAGGTGCCAAGGCTCTTCAGAGATGGCAAGTATCACCAGATTGCCCTAAGATAACATCCTGATCCGCTCTCTCCTCCTATTCCACATCAGCTGCAGGATACCAGGTATGCATTGACGGTCATGGCACAGCCATGGGCACAGTTCGCCCCTCCTGGCTCCAAAGAGATGCGACTGCACGGAGCCAGGGCAAGATGCTGAGGGCTGCCCTTATTGCACTTCATCTGCATGAATTCCAGAGAGCCTCTGGGAACTGGAGATTTGTCAGCATTTCCCATCTCACGTTTCCTACTGGAAATCCCTGCAGCTGGTGAGATTCTGTAATAGGTACCATTTAGCTAGCTAATGAAATCCACATGTAATCGTCAGAAAGATAATTGGCACATTAGGACTCTGAGATTTGCACTTGGCCTTTTGCAGTTTCCATCTTACAGCATGGCAGCTGCAGGAATGGCCAATGGGCACCACTTAACAGCGCTCCACCTCGTGGTCCTTCCTCCCCAAGATTCAAAGTTCTACCTGCACAAAAGGCAGTTTAAGGGTTTGTGGTTTAATGCAACGTGGAGAAGGCTTCTCACCTCTCCTGATGACAGCACACTGCTGTGTGTCTCACCTTTTTGGGTGGAGGCAGGCACTCTTCCTTATCATCGTATCCTCCTGCAACTTGTTCCAACAGGCATTAATGCTGACTACCCTACATGCTTCTATCATCTGCAAAATATGTCACTTCATCTACTTCCTCCGTGGGGAATTCTGCTACAACCTTTTTCCACCAGGAGAGCTTACCATGTATTCCATGCTATGATGCTGTGATTCCTACCCCTCAGCCAGCTACGAGGACCGCCTTCACCTCCTGCCGTAACTTACAGCCAGAGCCTTTGATGTGAAAACTTGACAAAAGCTTTCTGGAAATCCACGTACACTCCACAGTTTGGATAGAGCTCCTGGTGGAAAATGGCCAAAAATGCAAATTCTGTACAATCATCTAAAGTACATTTTTCCTTAGGTTGAGCACTAAGGTCCCTCGGTGGAGGGAAAGCCAAACCTACCACATGGAGCTTTACATCCAAGGCTCGTGGTTCAGGCCAAGGTACGACTTTAAAGGAGATCCTCTGATTTTCTGTAGAAGCCTTGCAACGTGTGAACGTGTATCCAGACAACCACAACGCTTTGGGGCTAGGATGCCATCTGGAAATCATTAGAAAGCACAGACTCACTCATGGGATTTCATGCACTTCCCGTCCGACATGGGAACAGTCTGTTCCTCATTGTTCGGCTGCTTCTGTTCCTCAACACATCAGCTACAGACAGGAGAGACAGAGCAAGTGTCTCCATGCTGTGAGGTGCCTTTTTCTTCCTGTCCTTTTAATTCACTCCTTCGCCCCCAGTTTTAGGGCAGTAAGTTCCATCGCTCCCTCCCACACTCGAGCACGCAGGGCCTTATGGGAGCCGGGCAGCCTGTAACTTCTTTGCTGAGGCCCGAAGCCAACTGGAATGGGGACTTTTGGCTTTTCAGGTCTTTTCTTTGTGCATTTGTGTTTGATTTTGATTTTTTTTTTTTCCTAAGTACAGAACAACATGGCAACACAGCACAGAATAAACTTCGTTCCTCTTCTAATTCATTTCACAAACTAAACGGGATCTGGAGCTTTCCTGAGCTGCCTTGGGGACCCTCTGGAGCGTCTCACATGTTCATATTTCAGCCTCCTTTCTGTCTGCATTTTATGCATTCTTCCTCCAAAACTTCTCAGCTTCCTATCCCAATTCTTCCCTGCGTTTAGGGGAATATTTTTTTTTACAGGCACATTGAGGCTGCAGATAAAACATGAAAAGCCCAATTCTCCATGGCTACACGGGTTTTTGCAGTCACTTCCGCTACTGAAAAGCAAACTAAAATGTCACCAGGAGTATGTTTTATTTATACTCACTTTCTGCTAAGTCAAGGAGACTAAAAATGCTGCTCTGTAGCACATCCTGACCAGTTGTCCTGATGTGATCATACATCTCAAGGGTGGAGAAGCAGCAGGTAACACACGTCCAGGTGCAATCACTCAGGGACCTCCCAGCCCTGCAATGCAGAAGAGACAAAGCCAGAACATCTGGATGTAGCCAGACCAGTTTGTGCATATTTACTGAACAAGCTTATTTACAATCTATTTGTTTCCACGCAGTTTCATCACATTCTTAACGTTGTGTCAAGAGCAAAGGCAGAGCTCTCAACATGTTTAATGACCAACGATGGCCCCAGGAGGAGTCACGCGATGGTGTGAGAAAGAATGCTGCTCTTCAGAACTTCAGCCAAGCAGAAACACCTCCACAGAACTCTCTGAAAAGGAGTGGAGAGGGAAGAAGCTTGGAAAGGAAGACAGCAAACGCCAGGAAAACTGAGGGCAAATGAAAGGAAAGCAAAATATTTTAACAACTCGTTATTCTACTAAGCTCATGGTTATGTCTTCATGCCCAACTCACGTCCTCTGAGTCTCTGCCATAAGCAGTGCTGCTTAGCTGCGTACGCTGTGCAGTTGTGGCCAACCCAAGGGTAGGATATGCTGGGATGAATGGATGCGGGGCTGCTGAGCTATTTTTCCAAGAGGAAACATCCCAAATCTGCTAAAAACAGCAACAGCTGAACGTTTTGAACCACTGAACCTCAGCAGCACTCTATTTGTTGCATAGGAAGCAGGAAAGATATCATTGCTTTTATTGCCTCTTGAACGTCACCTGGCATCCTCTGCTCTGGGATAACGCACTCTAATTGCACAGCCAGCCTTCCAAACACACTCTGCAAGCCTGCCGCATGTGGCACTTACAGTCACAGTAATAACACAACAGCCAGCCAAGAAGCACAGCACAAACACACCTCTGACCTGCAAGTGACCCACTAATTAGTGGCTGCCCAAGGTTAACGAACAGAGTGCTTCGTACAGGGAGGAGCGTTAGCAGCGCGAACTCCAACCTCAGTAAACTGGTAAATCTATGCCAGGAGGTGTTTACACATTCATTAGCGATGTTGGCAAGACAAAACACAACAGAAAATCCCCTTCCCGTTAATAGTGCGCTCAGAATAAAATGAGAGGTCTCTTTTTCCTGCACGTAACGATTACCGCAGAGGTTGAATTGTAACTACAGAATTAGGCACTGCAATTTGGGAACTGCCAGCAATCAGCTCGCAGAGGCTCAGGATGCTTTGCCAGGAGTTGCCTGCCATGGCTATGGAGCCAAGCATCTCGTTTTATCCCACGACTGATAGGAAAATGGTGCTGGACACCCCAGATTATAGCTGGACTGGCACTTCCAGAGAGCTGGAAGCATTCGGCTCCACAGCAGGGTGAGGGTTTGGACAGCCCTGGGCTGCACACTGGGACAGAGCTTTTGCTCTCATTGGGTTTGACATCATCCAGATCTGAGAGGTCTCATTTCCACCCTCGTACCTCCTCTCCTCCCAGCAGGAGGATTACACTGCAATAATCCAGGAAAAGGCAGATCTCACCCCACTGCTGCACCCCCTGGGGGCAGAGATAGCCATGATTTAGGGTCAACTCCACTTAACCAGCCCTACCCAACCCAGGAGCTTTGGAGTAAGTGTGGCTATTTGTCTGTTAGGTGCTCATATGAGGACACAAATAAGTGCCTGTTGCCTCCAGTCAGATTTATCAAAGCAGGTCCCAGCTCTGTTGTTGCAGCAGCAAATCAATAGCAGAGTCCCTCCTACAAACTGCTGATCCTGATCTCCATCACACAGTGGCATGTACATGTCCCAAAATGTACTCAATCCTCAGTGAAACCCCCTAAGGCACGATCTAAACCTGAAAAGAAATATAGCAGGAGAACACTGCAGAGAAACCAACAGGAGCACAGATATCCCCAGCAAGAGCAAGGGCTCTGCAGTCACAGCCCTGTGTGTAGGTGACGGATGGAACACGAGCGGGGATTGCTACTAAGAAAATGGTAACAGCTATTTGTACGTCAAAGGATTGATTTTGGTGGGAAAGCCCTTTCTTGACAACACCAAAAAGAAAAGAACAGGAGCTATTTTTGTACTTCCTTTTTACAGAAGGAGAACGTGCACACTTCCAACTCAACCATATCAACCCCAACGGCCTTCTGAAGATCTCCCATTTGGGAACAGGAGTGCCAGCCCTGCTGACAAAACTGATCACCTCTAAGAGCTACTAACACTTGTTGTGCAGAAAGCAACTGCTTCTCGTGCAGCCCCCCGTGCCCAGGATTCTCTCATCACATCCGACCCAAGAAGGAGAGCTTTTCTGCACATCACAGACTGGGTATCTTAGGGGAGAGAAGAGTCCCATTTCCTTGGCAAACTCATGGGTTCTATCCACTAAGTTGACCTCTCTCTGTTGCTGCCAAAGTAAGGAAAAACTTCCTTCTTTTAAGGCAGGTTAAATCCTGCTGGAAGACATGGAGCAGAGAGCACTGCACTTCAGATAGGTATTTTTCAGCTACATTTGGGTGCAAAGATCTCCTCTGATCTGAGCAGGGATGCTCAGCAGAGCTGCTCCAAGTCATGGGTGGTGAACACAACTCCTCTTTGGTCCACTCCTGGAGGATCAGTCCATGATGGAGCTTCCCCACCACCCCCAGCCCAATGGAGCAATGTGAAAAGCTGGGAATAAAGCATCAGTGGGAACTGGTGCAGCAGCAGACAACACAGGTGGGCAAAGGCTGAAAGAAGAGCAACCAGCACACTGGAAACAGAGGGGTTTCGGCCAGCACCAGGGGACGGAGCAGAGGATTTCCAAGCATGGTTTGCTGCATCCTGATCTGGAACAAAGATAATGCAGCATGCTGGCTTTCCCTGGAGAGGTGGAGTTCAGCTGTCAGTAACTGTGGCTTATTCACTCTGCTGCAGCCTACCAGGCACAAAGCAATCTCTGAAGGAAAAGAAAAAAAAAAAAGAAAAAAAAAAAGAGCTCTTTTCCCCCTATTGGAAGATGAGGGGATTTTTGCTCTAATCCCTGAACAAACACATTTAATGCCATTAAACACTCACTGGCATTATCGAGACGTATCACTCTCATGCTGCTGCATGCAGAGCGCAGGCTGGGTTTCAGAGAGCTGAGCTCCTGTGATCACTTTGCACTCACAATCTGCCCTCAGTGGAGGGGGAAAAAAAGAACCTCTCCTTTATCACTGTTCCCTGGGAACAGGAGGAAAGCGGTGAGTTGACTTCAGGGAAATAAATAGTTTGGAAGACTTTATGGGCCAACATCTGCAATTAGTTTTGAAGAATCAGCGCAAATAATCTCAAAGCAAGTCAGGTCTCTCTCCTTCATCTCCCCCTTCTGCAGCCTTTTTCTCCTTTATCCCAGTTTGCCCATCCTGCTCTTCTCACCAACAACTGGCACACATCAGAGAGAAGCAGTCTTCACTTTCAGGGCAAGAGGATAAGGAACCAAAAGGAGAAAGAGAACGACAGCTGGGTAGGACATTCCCCAGCTCCTGATGCTCTTCAACACAAAATATTTTCCCTTCTAGCTTAACACTGGAAAAAGAAATCAGCAATATTGCCTGAGCCAATACCGAAGGAATGGAGCAGATGTCAGTGTTTGTTTCATCTAAAATCAAATCATTTTCTGTTAAATGGGGAGACAGCCTTACATGCTTTATGTTTTAATGCGAATAACTGATAATTTCAAAGCAACACAGCATCTCTTTGAAAAAACGCATTCCTGGAACTGAGATTATAATGATCTCTCTCTCACTAATCACCATTTAAAAACCTGGATTTCTTGAGACCTGCATTTCCCAGACATTCCTGACCAGCTCCTTTCTGGGTTACAGGGATCAGATAACACTGTGGGTAGGAGCTCAGCCCACTGATGCGAGGCGTTGGACGGGTGGCCCATCTCCAGCACACCCAGAGCCTGCAACCACCTGACTGCCGCTCCACGCCCCGAGGGCAAGATGAGCTCTGCAGATGCTCATCCTTTTGCCCATCGCTGTGGTAGGTCTTCTCCAGGCTCCAGGTGAACCAGATAATATGCACAGCAATAAATACTTGCAAAAAAAAAAAAAAAAAATTGGAAAGGATCTAAAATCACATTTTTGTAGGCTTCATGCAATGCCTCTGCACAAAGGGCATCTGCCACTCCATCTCTTCCCATCACAGCATCCTTTGAAGCATGTAGTTGTACTTACAGATATAGAGTCAGCTAGGCAATTCCCGTCACCATATGGAGCCCTACAGGACAAACCAGAGTATCCCTCCATGGGAGCAGCAACAAGGACAGGACCACCCTGGCTGGTGACTGCACCCATCTCCCTCCTCCTGCTGCATCCTCACTTCCTCACCACCTCCAGCTGCCCATCAGCACTGCCTCCCTGACTGCACCATACTACCAGCACAAACTGCAGCTCCTTCCTGCACTGGAACAGGTCAGAACAGCTTTGCTGGGGGACTTGGAAAGGGTGGACAAAGAGCTGGGAGAAGTAACCCCTACAGCCACAACAGCTTTAGCCTGAGGACAAATCCCCAGCTTTACAAATGCCCTCTGGTTTGCGTTAGGGACACTTTCTTAAGGTCAGGGACATTATGACAGCATCATGTCAGCCAGCAACAATGCTGCTCTGCTCTGCACAGGGACTGGCAGTGACCATTCCATCACAGCTCCACTTCCACCTTGTACAAAATAAAGCTGCAGTCATCCCTTCAGAGGAGGAAGGCATTGGCTTCCTAGGACTGTAACGATGATGAGGAGTTTAAACGTAACCACAAATATAAAACTTTAAAACTCTCATAAACAGATCTGAAAGTGAGCCAGAGGAACTGGTGTGAATGTGAGCTACTCCAGTACAAAGCAATAAGAAAGACACAGCCATAAACCTGGGCAAGAGGGAAGGGGGGGAAATCAGCAAAGACTTGTGGGGTGTTTTTTTTTTTTTTTTTATGTGTGCAGGAATTAGCTTGAAAATAGGACATTTTTATAAGTGGTGCAAGATTGATTCTACTTTTTTCTTTTCTTTTCTTTTCTTTTTTGCATACATTAATTGGTGAGCAAAGCCAGCATGCAGACACATGCCAAACGCAGATGTGTCGGCCCAAAGTTCTTCAGATGGCCCCCAGCCAGGTAAACATTTGACCCAAAAGCCCACCTAATTTCAGTGGGCTGAAGTCTGGAAAAGTGATTAACTATAGAAAGGCCAGTGTATGGCTCCGTACCTGGGGAATGCTGGAGCAAAGCAAAGGCTCTCAGGCCCTAATTAAAAACCTACCTCTCGCCCGACGGAAAGCCGGAGCCGAGGAACGAAGCTGGGGCTCTTCCAACAGCGCTCATAAAGCTGTCAATAAGCTGAGAAAGTGGCCTTGATGGTGTGAAAAGTCATCTCTGAGAAAAAATGAAAAAAAAAAAAAAAAAAGCTGCTGTTCAATAAGGCCTAACAAATCATCCAGGATCGTACAAATGGCTAATTTAACAGCAAATTGGTGGTGGTTATGAAATCTAGACAGTCAGCTAGCAAAGACAAGTCAAGAGCGGGGCATTTTGAAGTTAAGGTCAGATTTTATCCCATCTTGGGCCTTTCTGGTGCTGCTCATGGCAGCGCAGCACGGAGGGTTGCACTGCATTGGGAGCACAGCCCACGGCATGGCAGCCCCACAGCCACCGTGCGTGCAGACCCATTTCCAGACAGAGCTCCTGCAGCTGGAAGAAGTCCATCTCCTTATCTTTACAGACTCCAGAGCTTCCAGAGGCCTAGAATGGCTACTTCTCTTCATAAAATTAATGGCATGCTTTTTATGGCTTCCAGCTACAGCTGGGAGCCTGATTCTGCATAGAAGGGACTGTTAATACAATTACTGGGCTGGTTTTACACTGTAAATTCCCCATTGTTTTCTTTTTGCTGTTTGGGAGTCTCTCATGGAGACGTGCCCTGGAAGTCAGGTAGGGCTGTTAGCGCAGCTGGACCCAAAGGTCTGGGGCACTTGCTTTATATAAAACATATTTTCTGGGTTTATAATGGCAATAAAAGCGCTCCCTTCTTGCCAAAACTTGGCACTGACGTTTCAGAGGGGCTCTGGAGAACAGTTTTTGGAAAATTCTGAAGAAAATATGTGCAAACCCCAGGAGTTTTAGGCCCAGAGGCCTCAGGGGGATGGGCGGGCATTCCCACAGTGGCTGCAGAATGCCATAAATGACCCTCAACTGCACACGAGCTCAAAAGGGACTTCCAGCTCCTGACCTCCATTAGGAAGCAGTACAAAATTAACTTAATTGCACACCCACAAACCTCCTGATGTGAATTCAGTTATAAATGTTTATCGCTTGGTGTTTTATACCGGCAGAGTTATCTCCGTGTGGGGAAAATAAGCTGTACCAGTGCAAACCTTCATACTGCTACAGTCATGCCAAGGCAATTCTGAACATGCACACAGTCACATTGGTTTAAAACACGTTCAGTTTTATCCAGCATGGCCATGTTGAGTCAGACATAACCAAACAAGCAATGGAAAGCGAGAAGTGGAAGCACAGCTCAATTGGAGTGCATTTATTTACCAGTAGAAGAGCAGTGAGGAAACAATTTTCTCTTCCCAGAAGAGTTTTTGAGATTCCCCACACTGAACCAAATGTATTTACTCTCAAAAGTCTTCAGGTGGTGAAACACAGGAAGGAGAGGGGAAACCTCATTGGATGAATAAAAAATAGGGTTTTTTGGTGTTTTTATCTTCTTTTTACCTTGTTTTCAGGCAAGATGCAAATTTCAGCCAACAACAGCTTCTTGAAATATATTTCAGAAAACACTGACTCAGGTCATTTAGGAAACTAAGCCAATACAGGAGAAGTGAAGCCCTTGCAAGGATATATCCCAGTTAAGAGCTAGGAAACTGGGAATAAATGGTCAGTTCTTGCAATGGAGCAAGGGCAGCATGGGAGCCCTGGAGAGATCTGTGCCATTAAAAATGGATGCTCACAAATGACCTGGAAAAGGGCACGAGCAGCCAGGTGAGGAAGTCTGCCGACGATGCTAATTTTGAGAGCATCAGGATGAACTGCAAAACAAGTTTATGATACAGTGACAGGTCATCAAATAGCAGATGAAGTTTGATGCAGACAAATGTAAAGGGACTCGCAAAGGGGGAAAAAATCCAAACTTCCTATAGAAAATGATGCGCTCCGAGCTGACCGATACCACACAGGAGCAATACCTTGGGGATGTGACAGATGGATCTGTGAACCACGAGCTCATTACACAGTAGCAATTAAAAAAATCCATCACAGGAAACTATTACGAGGAAAGAACAAACCAGAGAACGTCATTACATCACAGTAAGTCTGTGCTTCCCCTGCATCCTGATCGCTGCAAGGAGACATTCCCTCACCTTAAAGGGGATATCATGCAATTGCAAAAGGTGCAGTGAAAGGCAAGAAGGCTGATCCTGTGGTCACAGATGGGGAGGGTCAAGAAAGCTACAACTCCCCAGCCCAGAAAAGAGTTACCTATAGAAGGAAAGGACTGAAATCCATGAAACAACAGCAACAACTGGTCCTCCTTTCCTTCCTTTTTCCCCGACATGTTTTTTCCTTGCAGAAAGATTTTTTTCCTTGTCATTTACCTTTTCCCTCACAGTCAATTTCTTCTCATTTCCAGACCAAAGCCAATTCTGTAGGGATCCATCACACTTGTTGCTGTTTTCACGGGACAGCAGCCGTGCTGAGTGCTAAGTTAATTAGCCATCAGTTCCCACTTCCTCCACTTCCAGCAGGTTGGAACAATCGCTCCTTTCTAAGCCCATCCTCACTCCCACCATCACCAACACACGTGTGGAGACGCAGGCAGCCTAGCAGGGAGAAGAAGGAATCCTCTAAGTCCTTGCAGCAGAGCAAGACCTCTACAACAAGGGCATGCTGCCACCGTGTGTGCCCACTTGTAAACTTAGAAGCTTTGGGGTGTAAGGCAGGTTGGTACAGCAGCCTTCAATAGCATTGATACAGAACAGGTAACAAAGTAGGTAACAATCCCCAAGGCTTATGAAGGGCTTTTTTTCCTACGGATTATATTCAAAAACTATATAACTGGTAGAACAGGAGACTTACAGGGCAGCCCCAGGCCAGACAGCAGTAGGACCTCTGATCTTGCACTGAATTAATTTTTCTCCTGCACCAAATCCTGGCACAGCCAGTTTCAGTATGCTGAAGCTCCTTCTCTGATGCTGCCTCTCTTCTACTGTTCTAGCTTCCCGCACTGAGGTTAGCCCTGGGCCACGTTCAGATACTGCTCACATCTCATCACGCTGATGACGTGGCTTCATGCATCCATCAGCCACCTCTCTCACAGTAAGAGCACTTCTGATCACTGCAGGTAGCCTTTATCTGCAGCCTAGAAAATACATGCAGCAGCACCTCAAGCGAGAAAGCCTGGAGCGTGTTTTTTCTTGTATTGACTGATACCAGAACAGGGGACAGTATGGGGCCAGAAGTGACCAGAGTGGCATTGCAGAACTTGTCTTCAGGGTATTAGAGCAATCAGCTTTGCCACACTTACCAATATTACCAAATACCTCACTTCCATAGCTTTTCAACACTGACGAGCATCCATGCTACCCTCCCACCACCTCTACTGACAGCCCCACGTTCCTGCAGCCCGGACAAACACAAGAGATGCTAAAGATGCATTTATGTGTCTCCAGAGGCAGCAGCAGTTGAGTTCCTCCATCCCCATGGGAGCTGAGTATGAGGCAGTCTCATTCTCCAGCGTGGCTGCTCCTGCTTCCTCGCAGAGAATGTTTAGGGCACATCAGGGCATTCCCCTGCAGATCTGAAAGCAGATCTTCCAGGGCTGCTGGCTCTCCCAAGAATAGATTCCTGACCTGACCTTACCTTACAGCAGAGACCACCGCTGTGAAATGAAATATGGCTTTGGAAGTTGTGTTTTTATGATCTATGAAATCACCCAGACCTCTTGGGTAAATAAATTCTGAATATGAAGCTGACCTCTTAGCTTTTAGCATATCAGTAAAGCCTTGAGGTTTTTCATTAAGCTTAAATAACATCTAAGAAGGCCCTGTTTTCTACCCTTTCTTAAAAATCCCAAGGAGGTGAAGCCTCATGGTAAATTCTGCTTCAAATATCAGCTGGAGATACAACTTCAATAAGGGTAATACCTTAACTGCAGAGAGCCAGGGGCGAGCGTGGCTATGAACACAAGACTTTTGTACCACATATTCCTCCGTGCCTCTCAAATACTTAATCTCAGTGACTGGTTTCACAGCTCCAGCTGATTTCAGTTGCCGGGCAGCCAAGGGACACAACCCAGACAGACAAGCACCAGATTCCATTCCATGGTCTTGTATCGGCCGCCACAACCAGAGCAATCCCAGCCCAACCTGCCATCACAGCACACGGCCACGGAGGCTCAAGTGGATTAACAAGAGAAGGCCAAGGGTGAAAAGGGACAGAAGCTTCACACACATCCCACACGGCCTTCTAGCACCTCTCCCCTATCTCCAGAAAGTGGATAACATTACTTGGAGGGGAAAACCTCCAGATGCTGCCAGCAGCTGCATCCGTTCCAAAGAAGTGTGGTTAAATACCTCACTGGTACAAATCATTGTAATTTCCCTGAAGTCAAAGCCAACTTGCCACTGCCCAGAAGCGGGTGCACAGGGCATAGTTCATAATGGTTGGATTACAGGAGGTGGTATCCCTGAGCTCCTCAGGCACTTGGCAATTAGAGCCCATCAACATGAACAGAAAGAATCAGCCTTTACATCTCCACCTCCGTGGAAGCAGCGGGTTGGCAAAGCCTTTCCCCTTCTACATGAGCCACTTGGTTCACATTAACTATAAAAACCACGTAAGACTACAAAAGAGTGATTCATAGGGAGAGGCAGAAAAGGAGAAATAGCAGCTCTCAAGTCTTTATTAGGATGCTGGAGTCCTCGACACGGGCTGGAGCACACCCAAACATTGCAGGATCCAGCCATCCTTCAGAATGATGTCACTGAGCGCACCCATGTGCCAGCTGGGTTGTGTAACGTCTCCCCTCTCACCCTCCACCCGCTCCCCCAGCCCCTGGTACAACACTCTCCCAGCTTGCTGAGCTCACTTCCCCTCATAAGACAGATTTTAGATGAAGTGGAGCAATGGTAACCACATGGGCTCATTCACCTTCATCCACATCATCTGCTCCAGCAGGCATGGCCTAGCGGATGCAGGATTTTACACACCGGCTCATAAGGAGAAAGAGCACACAGTCTGGATGGAGCACACCTTGTCACCCACATCATTTTGTTTTCATCTTATTTCTTCATAGCTGGTTTTCCCTCTGTTTTCATTTGTTGGCTCAGCTCCACTCACAGCCTTCTCAGCCCCATAACGCTGCCATGTTTGGGATCTGCTCATTTCCACTTCCCCCTCACTCCCTGCCACCATCCTTCAGTCTGCTAAAGGAGGGCCAGGAAGAGATTGGTAGCATGGCCAGAGCTAGTAACACAGGAGTAGGCATCAGTTATTAGGGTTAAATAACGTGTTACTAGCTAATAGGTACCCTACTGTCATCTGCCGGACTGGTTAAGCATCCTAAACAGAATTCTAACCATAACTTCACCGCTGTCTTCTATTTCAGAGACCCTCTAGAATAAAATTTGGCCATTCACTGGAGTTTCCATTTGCACTGCAACATCCTGGGCAATTTTATAAGAATGGACCACTAGTGTAGGTTACATACAGCAAAGACATTGTCATAGCCTTAATTTAAGGATGGCTACAAATTCCTAGCACATTTTCTGCACAACGATGTCCCCACTCATCACCTCAAAGAAGCAGCTCAGCTGCTCCTCAGTAACCAGAAATGACAAGCTGAGAGTGAGAACAACCATTCTGGAAGACAGCTGAAATCCCCTCATTGAGGACCTTCTCGGGGCCTGAGGAAATCCTTGATGTCCATAAAAAAATATGAACAATTGCACTTTCTCACATCATTTTCCACTAATATACGGCTGGAGCAACTGTCCCAGAGCCATTTATGCTCAGGCACCTTCCACCTCATTTAAAGAGCTCTGTAAGCATGATATCGATAGTTTCTGGTACAGAATAATTATTTATTAATAAGCTCAGAAGATTTCTGGGGGTTATTTACTACTAGATCTAGCATTAGCACACCCAGTGAGCCTCTGCTCACCACTGACCATCAGCCATGTTGGGATGTGTTGGCCTTCCTGGAACAGGCAGCATCTCCATCTTGATGCTGCCTCATTTTTTTTTCCTCCAGCCGTTACCCCAACAATCACCCTTTGTTTTTCTTTTTCCTATCTTGCACGCATTATTCGATGGACTTTCTCACAGCTCACAAGCAATGTTCTCAGCAAATCCGAGCCAAGGTCACGCAGCTGTGCTGCACCAAACCTGGGTCTGAGACAGCTGAGGTCCTGGGCTGTGGGTTACGCTGGGTCATCTTGGCAAGTCAAGGCTTGTTTTTCTGCCTTAAATATCCCAACCGACTCCCCAGGCAGAAATGCACTGCTTAGGAAAGGCAAAATAAAAGAGGGGCTGAGCTCTCGGTGCTCCGTCCTCCAAAAGAACAGCTGGGATCCAGCCCCAGGGTGTGCTCCAAGCCTCCTACACCACTGAGGCCATCTGCATGAGAAATGACTTCTCTGGCTTGAGGGCTTGGGGGATACCCACCTCAAAACTGGATGGGACTGAGCCAGGAAGGAGCATCATTTTCACATCTAGCTCATTGGAAGAGCTTAGAGGCAGGATGGGGAGAAGGGACTCCCGGGAAAACACGGATGAAAGTGAAATGAGTTTGGAGAAAATTAAGAACTGAGAAGCAGTTTTGATGGACAGTTCTCAGTTCGCCCTATCCAACCATTTGCAATATCTGACAGAACACGCTTTAAGAGCAGCAGCTGAATGAAACTGACTTTCCTCCTCCTCTTCACCAGAACCAATGGAAAACCACAAAACCCCCCAGCACCATTTCTCACTTTATCCCCTTGATTCATCAAGCAATTAACTGCACATAGCAGTCTGTGGCTTCAATCTTCATCCGTGAACCATCCGTGAACCCTTGAGTTTCTGAGAGCCACCCTACAACTTCATTACTCAAAGCTGCTCGCCCCAGCACTGGCATGAATCATTGTCACCCAGCGGGTGGTGACTGCCATGAGAACATCTCACAAAGCAGCTTTCACCACCATTAACATCAGGTTATCATCCCAGACTCAACCATTAGACAGTATGCTTAACCAAACCTACACAAAGTCAGCTTTTGCAACCTTTTACAACCCAAAAAGCATCCTTTGGGCTCATCCCATTTGCAAGGATTTCTACATTTCTGCATGGCACTCATTTGTCACCAATGGCGTTTTCTGTCCTTGAAAGTTTCACCTTTATGAGCTTTTAGGTAGAAAGGGCTGCATTGCCCATCCCCACCTAGAAGCACTCACTGTTTGAAAGTCGACATTAAAATACCAACCCAAGGGACCTACAGCAGAGCTGGAAGGAACCTGGGCCAGAATCTGGACTGTAACTCATGGGAACGATGAGTCATTTGAGATGAAACCAGGAGTCAATATTTGACAAATTAACCTTCTCAGAGAAAAGCAAGTCTCTAATACACCTGCTGCAGATGAGAGAGTCAAGATTTAAATAGGCACCAGATTTGCATAATACCCTCACGATAAGCAGCACTACAGCAAAACCCTGCAATGCATGAAGGATTTATTTCATGTCTCATACATTTCTGTATCCCAGAAGAGGCCATTCATCATTGTGCCAATACTTCAGAGATTTCACTGAAAGCTCCAGCAGCTCTAGATTATCAAGGAATTATATATTTTTCCCCACTGAATAATCATTCCCAGAAGCCTGCTAGAAAAAAATTCCAACTTTCATCATGTAGGTTAATGACACTGCAAGAGATGACATTCACTTTTAATGACTACACAGTCAAAGACATTGAAGCCCTGCTTTTTGACCAGCTGAATTGATCTGTTCATTACCCTGTAATTTCCAGCTGTATTTAGATACGCACTCAACATCTCACAGACAGATCTTCATCAATACATCCTCTAAGATGGCTACATACATCCTCTAAGAACGAGAAAGATTTCAAACGTTATTCCACTGTATTGCTAATTAGAGATTCCTCCTGCTTCAGGGACTGTAAGAGTGGACACCCCATTCCTGAGGCCCAAGCTTGACTATTTAATTTTGTCAATACAACATCAGAGGAGAGCCAACGCCAGCTCCAAGCCTGTGTCAGCCACAAGCGGTATATTGAGAGTTAGGAGCTGGTTTGGAGGGCTTAACTCTCTTAAGCTCCTCTTGAGAGCACCAGGCTCGGATATAACGGCAATGAGGATATAAAGCTTTCCTGTAGCAACCGACAGATCGATCGATCCGGGAGCTGCACCAGATTTCTCCCATCTGGAAAGGGCTCTGCATGCAGAACCTTACATTTGGTACCCTGTGAGCAATCTTTAAACCCCCAGCCTCTGCTCTGACATACTCGCAGTTTAATTCAACCAGATTTCCTTCAAGGGGGATGTGACTTTCAGGGTGCAAGGATCGTGTCAGGCAGCGATGTTCAAGAGTGGGAAAACCTTTTGATAAGGGGAAGGAGGTTACTGTAAATCAGAAGATGAAAAATCAGTATAACTGCTGCTGGAATCACTGAAAATTACTGCTGTGCTACTGGTTTCCTCCAAATTTTTTGCTGCCTCTGCAGAGGCCATTGGAAAAAGAACTACCAAAAGTATGCTCATATTTTAAAGGGATGCTGTCAAGGATTGTGAACAGAAAACATGCACCAATCTCAGTGCTATGCTCATGCAGTATGTGTTAACATTTGAAAACCTTTCTGTAGAGTACTAACACACAGTCTCCAAAAGGAGGATGCCAGTGCATGGAGTGCAATTACTACGGGGCATCCTCGGCCTGTATTCACCTGAGCACTACAAATGACCTTGCTCACATAGCTCAGAGGACCTTGCTGCAGGATCAAGGTCTGCCTGTGCCACACAGCCCAGCAGCTCTGAGCCCAGCAACCTGCTGCACCCAGATCAAACACGGCACAGAGCTTCCAAGATGCACCCCATACACGAAGATAGGTGCTGAGATACCCCAACAGAAGGGCTATAGTATCAGCCTAGCCTTTAACAGGCACCCAGAAATACAAAACAAAAACACTGCGAATACTCCCAACTGTGGCTGTACAAAAAAGGAGCATCCTGCTGCTCAGATAGATTTACCTTTTTTCCCCTTACTGCTTTTGCCACACAGCCAAACAGCACCATCACAAACAGGGACAGAGGGGCAGGAGGACTTTATGCCCAAAGCTGTCTGTTCAGCTCCCCCCATCACTCCCATCTCCTGCAGCCACTGCTGTAAGCAGCACCTCCTGCCCCACAGCACTGACCAGCAGAGATGCAAAAAATGGTCCACAACTGCTTAAAAAACAGACAGAGCAGATGCACCCACACCATACAGCAGCCCAGAGGCGGCCACAGTGCTGCCTGCATCCCCCAGCCCCGGGCCAGATGACTTCATCACCCCTCACAGCTGTGAGATCCCAGCAGGGCCGGTCGGTGGGACAGCTGTGTGCTGATCTACAGTAGGAAGCCTCTTTGGTAGAGAAACAAGTAGGAGTGTAATCATTTTTTAAATGAAAACTGATCCAAACCTGACAGGGATGCCAGCACAGACAGAATCCCAGAGGAGAGAGCTTGCTTGGGAGACTGCTGGAATTTCCTGCTTCTGCACCAATCAGAAATAGCACAAGATCACGATGATATATTCCGATGACAGTGGGCCATGTCACTCATCATTTCGCTTTTGGCCTGGAACTTGAAATTAAAGAAGAAATAATGGGACGAAGAAACTTTTTTTTTTTGCACTTAGGTTTCCTCAAAGACTCTTCGGGGAAGTGGAAGTGCTGCTCTTCCATCTGTATCCTTTCACCCATCCCATCTTTATAGACCCTCACCTGGCAAATTACATGTGTTTCTGAAATACGTTCTCAGGAATTCGAGTAAGGGATATTATAGTTATAAACAAGAACATCCGCACTGCCTGGCAGACAGTGCTCACTGTGTTCAAGGGAGAATAAATCAGACATTTCAGAAAGCCTCAAAAAAGAAGGAAAAGGGGGGGAGGGAACTCACGAGGACATGGATCTATATGGATTAGGTGGTTCTCACTCTGAATTTCTGGGCAGCCTGTAACCTTTCATATATCAACACCATCAACAACCCCTGGAGACAGGTAAGAGCTGTTATCCCCACTGCTCTGCTGAGGGAACTGGGACAAAAGGAATGTGCACTCACCGTAACCCAACATCTTGAATGCTGACCTTGTAACCCCCGATGGATACCTTCATGCTGGGCAAGGCTTCCTCTCCCTCAGTCGTATGGAAGTGTAAGGAGCAGTAAATCTGTCGCTGCCTCAGCTCCATGCTGACTAACCCATCAGTCCCCCCACCCGTTCCATGCCGAGCACTGCACAAGGTTTCCAACTCGTAATGACATCATGGTTCCCACTGCTGCGAACCCAGGCCAGAACTCAGGTCCCATGTGTTTGGTACTGCGCATCTACCTGTAACAAACAAGCCAGTTTTTGCAATGAGCAAAGCAAAGAGTAACATAAGCACAATGAGACCCCCGGCGGTACCCAGTCCAAGCCCAAGCAGGGCCTTAGAACCTTTGAAGATGGCAATGCCACGACCAAGAGACCCTGCTGCCTTGCTGTACTAACTTCCTTGGGCTGAGCTTATTATCTCTGCCACTATTTTTACACCACCAGCAGCCACTTCCTTGACCCTGGTCAGCTGCCCAGCCTTCCACCTGCCCACAGCAGCCATCCCCCTACCCACAGCATTGTGTGTATTTCAGGAGTCCTTCCCTTCAGGGCTGAGCAGCTCTACCTTCCCCACCGATTCCATTCCGCACAGCCAGCCCCCATCTAGCCTGATGATGGGAAAAAGGGATGATGCCTATAGGAAAGGTAGCTGGAACCGGTTTGGGGCAGCCAACACCACTCACACAGCCCACTTCTTGCCTGTCTGGACATGGATAGGGCTTCTGGCCCTATCTTGGCAGACCAGATGCACCCGTGAGCCTATTAAACAGGGAAATCTCATCACTGCTTATGGCCCAACCCAAGCTCACATGTGAGCCCTGTATCCCCAACTCCTGGCCCAAAATGGAGGCAGAAGGTTTTCAAAATCTGGACCGAAGCCCAGAGCTAAGTTTTCCAGCTCTGGTCACCTTATTTCACTGGTGCTTTTGCATTGCTGATGTCAATATCGTTTTAGGTAATAATATGTTTCAAGTCAATTCATTGTCTGGCCTTCATGCACATACAAACTCTGACAGGCAAATAAAGAAAAGGAACATATATTTGAGAGATTTAAAAGCTGTTTCCATCTGGATTTGCTTTTAATGGAAACATTCTGTAGGTTTTTGGTTTTGTAGAAGTTGGGGGGGTGGAGTGTGTGTGTGTGTGTGTGTGTGTGTGTGTGTGTGTAATAGAACTTTACTTAGGGGCCAAATTTGCATTAACGGGTCCTGCCAGCCCCTTGAAATACAGACACAGAAAACTGCAATCGAGGTGTTTCAAAACAACAGGACAGACACGGAAGCAGGTATGGGAGATTGCTGAAGCGGTCTCCATTTCGCTGCCTGTTTTGTTGTTGTTTTTTATATGTTTGTTTTCAAGACATGAACTAAAGTGAAAATAGAAGTTTCACGTGCAGATGTCCTCTCACAACTAACCCATATGTACAGCCGCCAGGACTCAAGAACAGCACCATGCACTTGGAGTGCACACAGACCACAGCACCACTAAGCAAGGATATGGATATTTGCGTGCACATTTTGCACACGCAGTTCAACACTTCAGTGCACGCCTACAACAGCAGAGCAGCACGCTCATCATGTCAGCAGCAGTGCAGCAGGTCACCAAAGCAAATAATCCCCAAAGAACCGAATATCGTTCAGCATCCAAGGGCTTTAAAAAGCATCGGCAACGGAGGAGAATGAGACCATTCATTTCTCTGCAAGCATTTACTGTGATTCTTACTGCAAACATTCATTTTGATAGATCCATGTTATTACAAGTATTTGGCAGAGAACAAAATGGCAATGGAGTCGTTTCCCTCCCTCCCATATGACAGAGCAGAAGCTGCTCCATGGAACAGCAGAGCTCCAAACACCCCAGCAGCAGTCTGTCATGGAGAAACCTGCACAAGGTTTGCAGCTGGGTGGCACAAGACACGTCCAACCTTCCTGTAGGCATCACATACAAACACATAAATCAGGAGCGCAAGCTTCCCAGGAACCACAGTCCAACACCTCTGTGTTAGGGGTTCTACCCAAATTCCACCACGCAGGAAGATTTCCAAGTCTGCCCCACACTTTCTGTTATTCTTTGATTATACTGACATCTAAAGGTCATCAAATTAACTGTACTGAGCTTCCTGGCCCGATCCTTTCCACTTCATCTCAAACCAGTCAACGTTTGTTACACTGTTAAGAGAAATGGAAAACTGGTAAGGTAGCAAAGATCTTTCTTTGGTTTGTTTAAATGACTTAAGACCTCTTAATATTCTTTTCCCTAAATTCTGTTGTTACAAATACATCTGAAGGCTCAAAAAGACACAACATACTGCCTATCATATGTAAGGTAGTGAGCCTAATCTTCTTTATTACACCACTGGCTTCTAAGAAGCTCCAGGGTTCCAGCAATATACGGAGGAATCAATATGACCCATAAATCATAACTTTCAACAGTAAATCTTTCTGTTATAACAATTCTTACAGTCTACACTCATCCAACCAGCTGGGCAGGGATACTTCACTCAGCCCCAAAACAATATCTCTGCATGGTGTATGGGGGGACAAACTGTGATGGAGATCTGTCCCCACGCCAGGTAGTTTAGAAAACATTTGCAGACGGCTCCTGGAGCGCCAGGTGAGGGGCAGAGCCATGGATTCCATCCCCAGGGGGAAAACAGATGCCTGTGACAGCTAACACCGGACCCAATGGAAGTGATCAGAGGAAACAGCACAAAGTGGAACCAACACAGCATTTCTAGCAAACCTAACCTTCATTTCAGAGGGGTAAAGCACGCGTGGTGCCCTGCTCTCCCTGGGGTTTGCATGCCTTTACTGCCAGATGTGAACAGTTATCTTTCTCAGCAAGATTCAAACTCCGCCTGTAGCACCCTGCAGTCTTCCCCCAATGCCCTATTTAAAAAGAAGGGAAGAAAAGAGAAGGTCAGTGCTGAAGCCTCTACCCCAGCCAGGGCAGCCCAGCATCCTCCCTACAAGCAAACAGCCTGGAAAACCAAGCAAGGCCATTTCAAAAAGAAGGCCAGGTCTCAAACAGGGGTTAAAGAGAGGGCAAAATTATTCACATAAACTGTCTCCAAAGGGGAACGACCAAAAGGCATTCGCTCAGCCACAACCCACCCCCAGCCAAAGCAAAGCATCCCCTGAGCTTGCCTTCTGCTGTCAAAGAGGAGCTGAGAGCTCAAAGCCCCCACCGCCACCCCCAAGCACTCTGAGCCTTATTATTGCCATTTCTAATCCCACACACACGGGCACAAAGCTGCTCCTGGCTCCCTGCAGCCAGCCCCCTCCAGAGGACAAGGACCCCAAGCTTGAAGGGTAAGCGCCGGCCCCTCCAAACCAGGCCACGTTAATGCAGACTGGCACTGAATTAGCCGCTAATCGGATTAGGAGAAATGGCTTTAAACTGACATTCAGGAGTGAAAAGCCCCCATCACCTCCACAGGGCTTCGATCGAAGCTGACCACCACAACCCCAAACCCGAAGCATTAAGTATTTGCCTTATTGCTGGCAGTTTTATCTTAATCACAGATGAAACAACTATACTCTGGGGGTGGGGAAGGGGAGAAATTGGGGGTTAATTAGCCAGAGCATAGGATCATAGAATCACCAAACCATTAAGGTTAGAGGAGATCTCCCAGATCCACTAGTCCAACCATCATCTCACCACCACCATGCCCAATAAAACATGTCCCAAAGTGCCACATCGCCATGCTTCTTGAACACCTCCAGGGACGGTGACTCCACCACCTCCCTGTGCAGCCCGTGCCAGTGAATCACCACTCTTCTGGAGTAAAAAAAAAAAAATTGCTAATAACCAACCTGAACCTTCCATGTTGCAACTTAAGGCCATCAGCCCTCATCCTATCACTGTTACCTGGGAGCAGAGGCCGACCCCCACCTCACCACAACCTCCTGTCAGGGAGCTGTAGAGAGCACTAACATCTCCATGAGCCTCCTTCTCTCCAGACTGACCCATCCCAGTTCCCTCAGCTGCTGCCGATCAGACTTGTGCCCCAGAGCCCTCATAGCTCTGTTGCCCTTCTCTGGACATGCTCCAGGGCCTCCAAGTCATTTCTATAGTGAGGGGCCCAACACTGAACACAGCACTCAAGGTACAGCCTCACCAGGGCTGGTACACGGGGACAGTCACCTCCTGCTCTGCTGACTGCACCGTTGCTAATACAAGCCAGGATGCCGTTGGCCTCCTTGGCCACACTGCTGGCTCATATTCAGCTGAGCATCTACCAGCATCCCCAGATCCTTTTCCTCTGTGAGCAGCAGTGCATGGGGTTGTTATGATCAAAGTGCAGGACACAGCACTCGGTCCCACCGAACCTCATCTCATTGGTCTCAGCCATCAATCCAGTCTATCCAGATGCCTACGTAGGGCTAGAGAATATGCCCATGGCATTGGGGGGGGTAGAAGCAGGGGGAAGTCTAGTGACAGACAGGACAAGCAGCAGCGAGGATGCCCTCAGTTCTAAAGAACATGTGTTGGAGGGATGGAGAAAAACAGGACGGCAGCATGCATGGCTGCACCTCAGAGAAGCCCAGCACCCAGCAGTGAGAGCAGAGACACCAGGTCCTGCTCCTGAGCAGAGATGCCCTAACACACATTGCTGAGCATCTTGCTGCCAGGCGTGCCTGACCAGCTGCTTCAGACCCACTCCTAGCCTCCTACAGACCTGTTTGCCCCCGTATATTCTCGGATGCCTACTGAAGTCTGAACACACATCTCTTTCCTGCAGTCACCTCTTCCTGTTGCCCCATCACCTGCTTCGGTCAAAGAGCCACAAGCCAAGCAGCTCTGGGACCTCCCTCCCTCTGTCAGATCTCACTGCAATCAGCCTGCAGTTTAAAGGCCATTTTAGAGAGCTGCGAACAGACAGCAGGAGGCTTGCAGACACACAACTACACCACCTTGATTTCCTTTGGAGACAAAAAGAAAAAGAAGAAAAGAAAAGCAGAAAATGAAAGCAGAGAGCGCGACTGCTGTGCCCCCAGCACACCCAAACAGCCAAGCACCAAGCCCATGGACCTGAACTCAGTGCTTACGGAGCTGGGAATGGCACTTCCACAGGTGCTGCCACCGTTGGCTGGCACTCCCCAGACCATCACCCACATCACAAGCAAAAGCCACACATCCTTATTTCGAAATGCTGATCCTTGGCGAGGTCCTTTGCAAAAATACAGAAGCCCTATCCTGGAGCAATCCCACCAATGGCTGTCAGGCACAGTACCCCAGGATGACGTGGATGTTTGCCTAAGTAACAGCCCCAGAGTTGGGCTCCAGCTGTTTTGACTTCCCTGGCAGACTGATATCATTGGCACGCTAAAACAAGGGCTTGGGTTGCTTTCCTCGCCGTGACCTCCCCTCACCAAATTAGAAGGTTTATTTGTTCTAAGATAAAGCACGGTGACACATTAAAGATGCCCACATTTTCCTTCTTAGATCAGCTTGACATCTGGTTCAAAAACGTTATGAAACACTCTCTGAACCTGCTGTGGAATTGGATATTATGGTATTTCACCAAGCCGTGGTTCGGGCGAACTTTCACCTCCAAGTGAAAGTTTGAGTGTTGAAAGTGAAAACAGAGCACTCAGAGCCTTTCCCTGGGACAGACCTTTCAGTGACACTGGATGTAGGGAAATAATTGCAGATGGTATTGTTGTGGGGGAAATATCACCTGCCATGAAATTTCACCCTGAGCGAACATTCGGTTGCTATAAGATAGTATCGTTGTGCTGCTTTGCTGTAACACATTCAGGCTGCAGACTTGAGCAAGGTCATTCCACAGGAAACCTGCACACAACAACAGGGTTTTGTTCATTGTGGCCAATGATACTGTAACAGGAGGGGGGGGGAAGCCTATCAAAATATTTTTGCAACAGATAAAGCAGGCTCCAATGAAAGCGGGTGCTTGTTTCATATCCACTCGCATGAAGCAATGTCATGTTTCCAATGGAGAAACACAAGCAGCAGAACTGCGTAGTCCAATGTAGGTAGGAAAGAGGGATTTCTAATAGACAACGGGGAAAAAAATTGCATTATATATGAATATGTAAAAAAGATAAAGCTTGTCCTCGTTGATTTGCTCACACACAACCCAACAAGATGCAGCAAGCACAGCTCAAGGCTGACAGAAGGCTTCTGCCTGGAGAAAGGAATCCAGAAAGTGTATTTTATCCACGTGGATGTTACAACAGAGGAGTGATGCTTACAAAACCACTGAGCTCTGCAGCCTGCTGCCTTTGCAGACCTCGGGGCACTGGGAAGAACTCTTTGCGTAAGGTCTACACGCCAAGCCTCCCTGCCCTGCAGGTAAGGAAGTGACTCGACATGGGAAAATCAATATGGGGGAAAATTAGAACCACGCCATCCCATAAGCAGCGCTTCTGCTCTGTGTGCGTTTACAAGCCCTACTTTCATAACCCTAAAAGACTGCAGCCATCTGCTTTGCAGGTGCCAGAGGTGGAAGGAACCCTGAACAGCAGCCTCTTGGGAACAGCACCGCAAGCAGCGTCCCGTCCCAGGGCTGAGCAGCATCTCCTGTGCTCCGGCAGCATGCCCAGGCCTGGAAGAGCAGGAAAGCAGCAGGCATCTGTCCTGCACCCTCAGTAGGACCCAGACATGTGCATGCAGTGCAGGAAGACACTGCGGTATGCTGGCAGGGCCCTGCAGAAAGAGCAGTGCAGGGTGGGTGCAGAATCCAGGGCACCGTGAGCCCCATCAGTGGTCAGAGCTGCTGCATGCAAACTCCACTTTGTCCCCTTCTCCAGTCTCACCCCAGTCTGTTCAAGGCTTTGCAACTGCAGCCACTAAATCTCAATTACTTTTTCTTTCCTTTTCTTTTTTGATAAAGCTCTTTTTCTTCTTGAACAGCCCAACTAGTGACCCCCACCCCCTCCAGAATACACCCTTAGAAGCGTTTTACAACCTGTTAACAGCTAAAGAAACAGCCCAAAACAATGTCACCATAAATGCAGACGATTGTGCTTTTAATTACGATTCACAACTTTTTCTTTTTTCGATTGAAGGCAGTGAAACCACAATGAGTGCATTCACTCACAGGAGTCAAGTGAGCCTCCATCACCTCTGAGCTGAGCCTCCCCAGGGCACCA
This sequence comes from Gallus gallus, assembly GCF_016699485.2. Classification (NCBI taxonomy): domain Eukaryota; kingdom Metazoa; phylum Chordata; class Aves; order Galliformes; family Phasianidae; genus Gallus; species Gallus gallus. Next base: position 3,577,514 of record NC_052549.1, read on the forward strand.
ATGCCCCCGTCGTACCCCACTGCCCTCACTGTATCCCACAGCCCTGTACAGCCTCAGACAAGTCAGGAATGGCACAAAAAGTGATACCAAAAAGCACTTCGCAGCTTCAGCATTCAAGACTATGGGAAACCACGCTCAGTGTGGAAGTGTGAGAAACACACAGCTGCCTCCAAAGGGGCTGTAATGTGGGGCGATGTCTCTCCCAGCAGTCTCTGTTTGCACCTTTGAGACAGAGGCACCCAGGGCACATCTCCTGGGGACAGCAGCACACATGAAAATGATGGTGAAAGCTGAGAAAGTGCCCCCCTACCTCCTCCCCCCACTCACCCTCGCGGGGGAGCCACTAAATGCCTCTTGCTGTTACTTTTTTAATTGGTGGGTGAATTTAATGGCCACATGAGGAGCTGGCTGCTGGTCCCCACTGCCGTGCCTCAGCTCACCCACACGAGCACCATGCCCCACACCCCAGCTCCTCACATGACCCACACTCCCTAGAAGATAAAACACCCCTGAGGAGACCCCAGGCAGACTGCCAACACAGTACCAAAGCTTAACAAGAAGCTGGAGAACAAATGAGCCAACAGGACGTACGCACAGACCTCCTAACCTGAGGATGGCCTCAGCGGCTCTGATTGCTGCCTGCAGGCTCAGCACTGAGACCAGAGGCTCCCTGGCCCCTCCGAGCTCTCCCCAAGACTAAACTTACTTCAACAGCTTGATGCAGTGAGCTCTGCAAGCACGTATCACTGCCTCTATGAGGATGGAAGGCAGCAAGGCTGCAGCCATATGGCCTGCGGACAGAAGCAAGGCAAGCAGTAGCTTTGCAGGAGGTTGTGCACGTGTGAGAGCTTAGCTGCATCCTCCATCAATGCCAGCTCAAAAAAAATGGAGTGTTAACCTCATTTCCAGCCTGAACCCAACCTGACCAGCAAGCCAGGAGGCTTCTTCCTGCCAACCTCCATCTCCATCCTCTTCTTCTAGTGGCTGGAGAAGCATATCAGTACATGGTGGTGCTCATACAGAAGGAAGGGGTTTCAAAGAGAAGAGATGCTAGACTTGGTGAGGCACTTGAACAGGCTGCCCAGGTGCAGTCACCACCCCTGGAGGTTTTCAAGAAGAGGGGAGACGTCGTACTGAGCGATGTGGTTTAGTGGTATAGTGGTGATGGGTTAATGGTTGGACTGGGTGATCTTACTGGTCTTTTCCAACCATAACGACTTCACAGCCAAACCCCCCAACAAGCCTGCACATGATGTGTGCACCTTAACGAGCCTTGAAAAACTGGCACCTACAGGAGCACACTTCGTCCTTATTAAAACAAAAAGGTTCAAGACTTTAAACACATGAGTAATAGAGTTTAGACAATAACTTCTCAGGAAGACCATAACAGACTAAACAATTCCCCTGAGCTGAGGAGAATGGGATATATAGTACCAAACAGGTTAGAAATGCATTTCAGTATCAGAGGAGCAGTCAGTGTGGGGGAAGCCTGCTGATCCACCTCCAGCATTCACCAAGATCAAGCGTGTGAAAGAAGCATTTTGGCCATTTATGCACCAGCAATCTGCACACCTCTCGGTTTCTAACCAGAGCAAAGGAAAGTGCCAACCATGGAAGATACTCAGAACACAGGCACACCCTGAATGACAGCCACAGAGCCTCCCTCCTCAGCACTAATGCCATCAGTTTTATATTGCACTTCGTCAGAACTAAACAACTTGGACAGAAGAGGAGGAGAAAGGAAAAGGAAGACTTGGTGCACGAGCCTCCTGCAGGTGTGAGCTGTGCCTGGGACGCCAAGCAAGAGGCACATGGGTTTGCTGTGTTACGTAGCCAAGGCAAACAAGACACCAAGCAAGATCCAATTCTGGCCCCCTCAGGATCCATAATGCAGCCTCTGGGAGCTGTGGGGGGCACGTCAGTCCTAATTGTGTCTTGTTTAACTTGGCTCTTTGAACAGCGAGGCTTTTGCTGCCTTGGCTAGAGTCATCACTCTCACACCTTGGTGGGACTTACCTCCTCTCTTGGATTGGCAATTAAATTCCTAATGTTGGAACATGTTATATGTTTTTGATCAAAACCCACTTATTTTTTACAAGAAATAGTCAGGATGACGTGCTGAGAACTCTCCAGTGCCTCAGGGAGAAGCAGACGCTACCCACAGAAGGTGGGATCCTCCCTTTCATAGTCTTTTAAATATTCTCTGGTTGCCATCACCACTCTGGCTTTTCCCCTCCTAACTGCAGCAGAACAGACCCACACCAAGCAGAGGACCAGCAGTGATGTACCTGTATCTGCAGAGCAGTGTACAAACCCCAAGAGCCCAGTTCCTCACTGCAGCCACTGCCGCACACACGCAAAGCAAGCTGAAAAGAGCCTTTAAGCCTCAAAACTCATTTGAGGCTAATCTGGTGACTTCCAAGAGCTGTAGGAAGTGAACAATTGGCCCTGTAGGGCATTTTTCATAGGCATCGCCTTTGCACCATAGAGTTCATTCCATGAGCTCATCCTGAGCCCAAGACAAGCCCCACAGAACTCCACTGTATTTCCTTACCACCAAGCAACATCAGTAAGCTCACAGACACCGAAGCTCAGATCAGAGAGCCTGCAGGACAGCCTGGGAGCCGAGTGAGAGCACATACAACTCTTGAGGATCTTGCAGATCAGACTTTCTCTCTGCTTTCCTTCCACATTTACTTTGGCCCAGTGGGAGCACAACTGTTTGCTCATGCAGAACAGGTCCAAGTTGGAGGAACGGAGGACGAGGTGTGATATTGTCACGCTTCCAAAAATACTAAGAGGGATTTGTTAGCCTGGTACAAAGATGAAGAAAACTGAGGTGGAAGAGACACCAGGAGCTCAGTGCTTCCTCGCACGTATTCAGCAGCAAAACCACCACGTTCAAAGAACTGTACGTAATGGCAACCTCTGGGCCAGGCCAGGCCAGCTCTTGCAGGCCTCTCCAGCTCTGCTTGTGCTATAAAAGCCTCAGCTGTTACTGCTGTCCCTGCAAGGCAGACCGCAGCACTCCTGAGCGGGCAGTAGACAGGCATCTGTTGCCAGCACAACACCTCATCCTCATCTACACTTTATGTGGATTCTTGACAGCACGTTTAAAGCTGATCTGATGGCTTTGAGGTCAACTTGTGCCCTCCTCCCAGCCCAAAGTGCCCCCCTTGCCTTCATGTTACCCAACCAAATCATTTTTCTCCTTCCTCAAGGAGCTCCTTTGGCCATCGCCCTCCTCTTCCTGCAAGACCAGCCCTCCTGGCCATCACAATTTCACCTTTGCTGCTGTACTCAACAACAGCACGTTTCAGAAGCAAGGAGCTGCCAATAAATGCTCCCTCACGCTCCTACACTGAAAGAAATTGTCACTTGCTTATCTGTGGCATGCTGCACACAGGGGCAAACCAAGAATGTATTGTTTTCCTCCTAAAATAAAAAATATATTAAAAAGAAAAATCACAAAGCCCACCACTGCTCAGTGCTTTGCAGGTTCCTACCCTTGCTTGAAACTTTCTCTCTCAGCCCTGCCAACTCAAGCTCATTCATCTGGCATACGCATCTAGGACTATCATTTTGCAAGGGTGTTTGGTGCCTTTTTCTAGTTTCCACCTCCTTTTCTTACTTCTGTTCTGTATTTCCAACACCTTTTGATCAGCCAACGCATTGAACACAAGAAGAGGCAACCAGATAAATCAGCAGCCTGCCATGTCCTGTCACCCCTGTTATAACCACATCCAGATGCTTCAGTGGAAGCTGCAAGAAGTCTGCTGGAGACAGTTAGCAAGTTTAAAACGCGTCCACCCTTCTCTGTCAGTTATCATGTCGTAATATTTCCCCTTTCAGCCTCAAATACAAATGTAATTTGCTGTGCACAGCCCTCATCCCAAAACAGCAGGGAAGAAGTAGAGTTGGACATTTACAGTACCTACAAACCAGCCCAGGAATGACGCAAACTTGGGGTCAAAACACAAGAAAACCTGCAGCATGAAAGAGCACAACTCCTTGCCCTGCACACACAGCAGCCCTGCTTCTAACCTCACCCACCATCCCTGCACCTGCCCCACTTGCACTTTTATTCTGGGGAACGGCACACGGGATTCCCAGATTGCACAGCCACAGTATACTGTGCCATCAGCGCCTCCTTCTATCTGCTGGTGACAGCCCGCACGAGACCTTCCAGGTTATATTCACGTCTTGAAGGCACCTGATTGATTTTCATGGGCAGTTTGTTCGCTTAGGTACTGACAGGTAGCGAGCCTCCAATCTGTAGCAAAAATACCTCATCTGAACCCATAAATTCATCACCCTGCATTGAAATGTCAGGTCACTTCTTTTGTTCCACTTCTCCTCCTGTTGAGGCTGCCCAGCAGCACAGCATCAGCACACGCCTACCCTGCACAGATAGGAGTATTCACTGATGGGGATATTTGATAACAGCAGCCATAAGGTGACTTCGCAGGGCTCCAATATCTTATGAGCTGAGGGCTCTTCTATCAAGAAAACTGACCACATGGTATGTAACCAACCTAAATATCTTGCCTGAATTCCTACTGTCTACAGTTAAATTAATAATTTCCTGTGGTGCATTATTTATTCCTTGTCTCAAACACGCACAGCTTACAAAATAATCATTTGTAACCAATCCAATTGGTTAAATCAAAGCTACATCCCATCTCACCTTCCCTACTCTTATGTCATTAATGATGTTTCCTCCAGGATTCATTGCAAAGCTTTTCCTGCTATTCAGGTCAAAGTGAAAGGTCTGTAGTTACCCATTACCACTAAGTCTTTTGTTACAGTCACTATAAAAACACAATTAAAGCTGGATTATGGTACACTTATGCGGAACAATATCTTAATCTGCAAATGGTCCTGTGCAAGCCACATTTGGAGTCAGACCCTTGCTGGTGCAAATAAGGGAACTGGAACGGAGCCCAGAGGAGATTAATACAACAGAACCTCACTAATTCATGCTAAGGGCGAAGAAACCGCATCGACTATTTCAGACTAAAATGAGTAGGAACTACAAATAAATGCATCACAAAATACTCTCCTTTGGAATTTCAAACAGCTCTCTCTGAGCAAGCATCACAGTGCACCAAAATGAGAGGAGCATGCTATATATAGCTAATGAAATCTTGCTAACATTAGACATGGCTATAGCATCTGTTACTAAATCTTTGCTGAGGAGTGTAGATAGACCACCAGGTTTCCAGAGAGCTTATAAGAAAAGCAATTTATTGAAGTGAAGCTTTGTCAGCTTCTATTGTGCATAAATACAACATTAAATTGAGGCTTAATATTTACTGCTGTGTCATCCCAGCAGGCAATTATCATCAGTGCCTGAGGCCAGATCCTCAAGTGATGTAAAATGCCAGAGCAACAGCGATCTCACAGACCGTTTTTATCGCTCTTCAGCCAGTTTTCAATCAACACAAAGGAAATTATGCCCAAGGCATGGCTGCAGGGCTCTGACCTGCTCTCACAGACTCCATCTGCATCTCCAGAATGGCCTGTTCTGGGAGATTTTCACCTGAAAAACACTTCAGCACCCGAGTGCAATGCCAGAGGCAGCGTGCAGGAGCATCACGCTGCATGTGATGTAAGGCAGAGCCCTGCGGGTGCAGCAGCAAACACCCTGCAGCATGGCTGGAACTCTCCCAGAGAAAAACTGACAGCTTCCCGTGGGCTCTGGGCTCCTCCAGACTCCATACACAGGGAACACAGAGGCCCATTGTGCTCCCAACAACCAGCCAGGATTTGCTGATCCAGTACTATTGTCACTTTGTGCTCCACACTCTGCTGAGGACCTCGCTCAAATATTAGTCTTGAGCAGAGGCCAAGGTTAAAGCCCTGCCTTCTGCAGCCTTGCCAGCTGCCATGACTGCAGCCATTACCCACAGGTGTCTTTCTCCCTATAGGCATGGACAGGAGGAAGACTGTTCCCCTGGGAAGGACCTTCGCCAGCTCAGCACCAACAGCCAGCCCCAGCACTCAGACATCCCAGCATCTGCACGCTTGGCTGCACACCTGAGCCCTCTCCAAAACTCTAAGTCCACTGCATGGCATCAGGAGAAGGTGATGGAAGAAGAAAGCAAGGTGAATGAAGAATGAAGTCACCACGGATGGATGCTCTCTGCCACAGCAATGCTGGCCAGGCAGCCTTGGCAGGAGACCTCACTGCACCACACAGCAGCATTACTTCCAGCACCTCCAGCATCCGTGCACAGCCCCAGAGCTAGGACAAACACTGCCTTATCCCAAGACACGAGGGAGGCTGTACAACAACACAGAGCAGAGCTGAAAGCCTGGGGATTCGGCACAACCCAACCATAGCACAAAACAGCACAAGTGACATCCCAGCAGCGAGCAGCCAGCCCCTCCTAGCACAAAAGGATTGTCTCCATACAGCTAAGAGCACTAGGTCAAACCAAGCCCCGCATTCATTCTTGCCTCGTGAAGCCTCATATACAAGAGAAACAAGAAAGCTGAGGCCGCAGGCAGGTGGCTGTATCCAATGCCATCAGCAGCATTCACTTAAATGCACGAGTCCCATAGCAAAATTTCTCGTGCCTGACAATGCTGCCTAGGTACCTAGCTATCTTCCTTCATCGTGGTGTTGAGCAATAACAGTCAATAACTTCCTGGCATCTTGCAGAATATCCATCTGCACTTTGCTTTCCAGTGACTTATAAAATTTCTGCCTCGCAGGACCCCGTCCATTTCTTGTGCCGATTCTCCCTTCAATTTCACACTTAATTAAGTCCCTGGATCAAGTCTCAGGATGGATTGCTCACTAGACCAGCAGCCAGAATTGATGTTGTATCTAGATGACGGGGCCTGAGGAAAGAAAAAGGAGAGCAGGAGCGATAACAAGAGAGAGGGACAGAGTGGAGGTAAAGCTGCTTTTATTTCAGGGTTAAAAGCTTAATCTTTTACTAAAACGGTATCACATGAGGGGGAAAGAGTCTCTTATCCATGTGATACTGCTGACCCAGGCCTGGTTTAGGAGCTGTAATATCCTTCCAAGAGAAAATCATGTCGGCAAGTAACTTTTCTTTGGAGGCAATTAGAAGGAAACAGGACTCAGAGAAGAGAGCACAGGGGAGGGCTGAGCACTGCCCACGTGTGGAACAGCCACAGCCCAACATCAGTTATGGCCGAACCACCACGGCTCAGAGTGATGAAGTGCTCAGAAGGTTGGGGCGTTGCTCTGAACTTCCCCCAGACTCCTCCATTTGGGCTGAACGGCACCGCAGAGCTCCGGAGTTAAACCCTCCTCGGGGGAGTTCTGGAAGTTCCTGTTCTGCTTGGAAGTATCACAAGAGGGCTTAGTTTTACTGCTGCTATTTGGCATTGCAATTTCCAGTGTGGTCAAAGCCAGGAAGGCCAAAGGCAATGAAGGAGTGGAGCTAACAGCATTTTTCGAGCATCGTAAAAGGCTGAATTCAAGTTCACACTCACCATGTTTCGGTTCTCTCTTGCTCTGGACTCGTACAAGTCAGCTTTCATAGTAAGAAAGAAAAGAAGTCCTCTCAAGTGCAATTCCACCTAACAGTAAACCATCCTCTGGCCCATCCAGTAGATCCTCATACCTTGCTACGGGGTCAAGAAGCAAGAGAACATCATATGGGTTCTCAAAGTCCTTCCTTCAGGGTGTACACAGCATTCACGTTCGCTGGGACAACGTACAACGGAACCCAACTGAAGAATTTCCTCCTCTAACCGCCCCCAACCACCCCCTGCATTTCATGTATTTACTCAACGTGCTTTTAACAAGCTAGATAGCATAAATAGGATAACTCATGCTAGGTGCAGCATGATCATTACTAGCTGTTATGATGCTCAACACTGTCTGTCACACACAACCCACTTTCTTCATCTATGGAAGTGTCACAACACTGACTTTAGAGTCTTTTGGCATACAAGGGCTGCAGGTTTGACACATGGCCAGAGCATGTTCCTGGCCCTGAAGCGAGGCTGCAGAGTCCCATACTAGCCACCTGTCCACAGAAGTGAAAAAAATCTTATCCATTAAAAGTAATGAGGTAGAGTTAAGCTAGCCACCTGCCCTACAGTTATAAAGGGGCTTTCAGCTTGGTATTTCTGAATTAACAAGCAGAGAAAGAGAAGATAGATTAGAAACAGTAAGTGATACATGTGGCCTTTCGAACAGGTTTTGGCATACCGCCTCTGCAGTGGCCCCATGCCTGTCTGCTCCTGCTGTTATCCACCCACCCTTCACCAACCCACGGCCACCTCAGCTGACATGCAGGGTTACTCATGACCACCTCCATTGGGCCACAATGAGGTGCACTGTCCATCCCATCAGCACCCAGGTACCCAGAAATCCAGCACAGCACAGGAGATTTCCAATGCAGAAACGTTGGAAGTATTGGCAGCAAAGCATCTACCCAAACCCAGAAACTCACAGTGTCTGGGAGGGCTGGAAAAGGCTAGGAAAATTAATAATTTCTCAAAGAATTAGTTTCATTTTCTTGGCTTTATAGAAAACACAATTCACTTGGCATCTAAAACTCACTTACCAAAATCCACTGTCCTAATGTAAATTCTATTGAGCCCAGGAATCTTAGCTTGATCTTTACTAAACCACGGTGACAAAGGGGACTGACCAAGGTGGCCACAGTGACATCAGCAGTCAGTGCAAAGCCAGCACAGACAACTCGCTCCCTTCCTTGTCCAGCTGCCGTCAGCCAGGCAGCTCCAACCTGCATCCAACCGAGGAGGTTGATGAGGAAAAGGCAAAGCTGTTTGTTTCCACCAGTACCGGCAGCAACTGGAGCTGTTTGGCCACACGTGGTGAAGCCACGGCACTGACTGCATCCAAACCTTTGTCGTGGAAACAGGAGAGCCCAGAAATACACCAAACAAAATAAATCTGTCCCCAGACTGCAGAGGATTAAAATTCCTTGCCGTTCCCATCAGATGACAGCCAGGAGGAGTCCCCAGCAAAGATGACACCCCAAGCACGACTCCAGCACCGAGCAAACCCCACCACAGCTATTACCCAGCAACACAAGTTATTTACACGACAGCTGAAGAACACTACAGGAATCACACACAGCCCACATTGACACCACATCGTTTTGACTGGAAACTGGGTAAGCCCAGGTAATAACTCCCTGCAAAGCTACCAATTCTCTGCAGGAGGACTGAGCAGCAGCCTCACATCACCACTGCCCGGGGCAAATGGGCATCAATTAGTGCAGCACAGACCAGATGCCCTGAAGCTGCAGCAAAAATACAGTGCTGCATGAGGCTTTATAACCGCACTCACACGTACAAGGAGCTGTGTGCTTATTGCTTTGTTTGCTCGCCTGCTTCTAGGGGAAGGAGGAGGCTTCCCTGCAAGCCGTCGCCTTTATCCTGACATTTGGCTTTTGTGAAAGCAGTTTTGGATTGAGTCTCAAACAATGATTCTCGCCGTTCCGCTTGCTCTTTTGTCTCCTTGGACACACTGGCAAATGTGCTTGAAGCTGAGGCGTGAATTTAGCGGGGTACGAAGGGAGCAGTTAGTGCAGGGAGACAGCTGGAGATGGAAAGCATGCCGTGTGTCACAGCTTTTAATTGTTCCTGCTGTCAGAACACAGCCCAAGTACGGTCCCTCATAATATTTCCTGCATATAAAAATCCTAATCATTGCCTACGTGGGATCCATACACCAGCAAAGCAAAGACTTTCCCAATTCTGTATTTGATTTTTAGTAAGCAATAGGATTTTGGCTCTTCCCACCGGCCTGCATGGACACCTTCCACTTTGCCACTCTGTCTTTGGTTCCCATGAAGGATTCATACCTCACACCCATCTGCCTTTGGGAGAGAAACATTTCTAAGATCCCAAGTAAGCTTTTCTTTGTTTTTAGACTTGGCACTGCCATAGCAATTCTAACCAGGAGATACGAACATCTATTTAGCACTTGCAGAGCAGTGCACATTTTTGGTGCAAATCACTGCGAGGACACCTGCCTACATTCCTGGATGCATACCTCTCTTCCTTCAGCACAAATCTAAATTTAAGAAAATGCAAATAAGACTTCCCAAGCTTTCTGAAGAACCTGGATCCAATGCAGTCACTAAAACTGTGGCACCAGGGCTCGCCCTGGCTGTGGAAGAGATGGGCTCGGATTCCCTCAGGTGGAGGAATGGATAGAACAAACCTCTGCAGATTGCAGATGTTGGGCGTAAAAGGAAACATGCTCCAACGTGGCAGAAAGGCAAGGGTGAATCCACGGGGAGGCAGAGAGCAAATCAGGAGCATCCATTTGCTAAAGGCAGCTCTGAGCTGGAAACACTACACAAGATCCATTAACCACAGGATTCTCCATCCCAGCCTGGGGACCAGAAGCACTGACCCTGTTTGATATTAATTCCTCCTGTTCCAGGCAGCAAAGAAAAACACGAACAGTCCCAGCATGCAGCCCTTTGAATAAAAAGAAAAAAGAAAAAACCATCCATGGCCCAGCACAGCTCATTGTCTTATACAGTCTGATTTCAGCCCTCAGGCTGCTGTGCAGCCAAGCACAGAATCACAACCCCTAAGACACAGCAGCGCCAACCTAACCCTAACACCAGCAAAACTCAGGCTGGAGGTGAGAGCTGCGCTGCAGAATTAAAAGCACAGGGCAGAGCTACTGCCTTTCTGCTCCAAGCACACCGACAGGCAGTAGCATCAATATATTCAGCAGAGATTTCTGCCTATAAACACAAATGGAAGATTATAGAAACCATGCTGAGGATATTATTCCAGTTGGTGTTTTGCAAGCCAAAAATCTACGAAGAGCAAAGTATGCATACCAGCATTAATTGCAGCCACAAATCCGAGCATTTGAATTTCTAAGTAGCTTCTTTTTGTTGTTGCTTTCACAGATCAAGCAGGGAAAAATAAAATCTTTGAAGACTTCCACAGAAAATTTTACTATAGAGTTCAAAAAAAAAAAAATACAGAGCAAATTTTGGACGAGAATTAAACTTTCTGTATTCGTGCTGACTCAAAGAACAGCAGGGATCTTTCAGCTTTCATTATTCCACCCAGCTAGCCATCTTGCAGAGGTTGTGGAGGAAGCACTGAAGGAGGCCCACGAACCCAGAGGGATGAAGAACTACAGAAGGTTTTCATGGACTCTTCTTTGTGCAGAGAGCAGGAAAATCTCCTTTTTTCCCCACAAGAAGAACATCTTTCAGCTCCACAGTTAAAGTGCGATCTCGCAGTAAGACGAATGGACATTTGCCTTGGTGATGTCCCCTCCATAAACACGTCTTCCTGATGCAAGTGTTCCAATACAAAGAGGTGAGCGCTGGGCCACCACACTCCAGGGGAGATGGTAGCAAAGCTAAGAACCCCATTCCATATTCCAAAGTACATCCACTTGGGTGAAGTTTTGCCCCCCAGCAAGTAAATTCAACATTCTGGGGTTTGTTCCAGCACCTTGCGAGGAGCGATTCAACCCCCCATATCTTCACAATAATAGATCTTTTGCTTCAATAAACGTTAATCTATTTAAAAGGTCAATTTGTATTTAAAAAATTGTTCATGAAAGGTTTCAGGGCGCCTTTGACACTGCATTACATCACATTTCCTCTGACATCTGAGTCATAAAACGCTCAGAGCAGGATTTCCAAGCCTTCCCTTTATTTTCTCTTCCCATGAATTCCACTCCCACTGCGATCAATAGGATTATTGCCACAGGCTTCAACAGAAGGGCTGGCAAATGCTGAACACATTTGAAGACCCTAACCTCAAAGTCAATATTTTCCAGCCAAGAAAATAGCACTTTGGTTATCAATGAATATGTCAAACAAGAGACCCATTATGAGCAGAGCAGGCTGGTAAATGATCCCAAAAGAAAAAAAATACTGTAATGTTCCCCACAGCCGGAGGCAATTTGTTATGATGGGTTTGGGATGGTTTAAGGTAACCGCTAAAATAAAGAATTAAAGCAATATTGGTGAATATCTGCAGAAGAATAAGGATGAACAGGACACCATAAGGCTATCAGTCTCAACCCTGGGATACAGTGCAGGACCAGCCCTCCTTGCCAGATGTGCCCCACGTAACTGGCAAATGCCCCCTGGTATCCCACACCTCATCCAGTCCAACCTCTGCAGAGCTCTGCTCCAGCAGAGCAGTGACCATCTGATAACAGGTATGGCTGCCCATTACACAGCCCCAGGATGACAACTGAGAATCATCCTAACCCTCTTCACAATAACTTCTGCACTCACTACGTCTGTTCTACCTCCTCCTCTCCATCTTCTCATCTCCACATTACGAGAATTTCTCTCCTAAGTCACGTTCTCTCAGGTCTAAGAGCCCACCTGCAGACTCTACTGTAGGACCAGATCTTTCCTGATGTCTGGACCACGAACCCTTGCTTGGATGCTTCTGTATTCCAAGCCAGGTGATTTCAGTGAACTCCTCCCTCAGCATTGCTCTCATTTCCAGGGTTCAGATCAATATTTGAACTAAAGTCTCTGCATGCCCCCTCTCAGAAGTATCTCAGCCTCTTCTCCTCCCATTTTGGCTGGGCCAAAGACATCCACAGAACTGTCTCGGAGAAGATGGTTCTGTTAGCAGGGATGTTTCCAGTGCAACTCAAACGTCTCATGCTTGCATAAAGCTTAGGTCAGCAAAAAAAAAACCCAGCCAGGGCTGGGACTGCGCAGTGGCAGCAGGATCAGCATTCCTGCAGCTTAAACACAGAGCTGTGCGCTGCTACTTAAATGGAAGTTTCTTTCAGAGCAGTATTAAGGTTTAGGACTTAGAGCTGAGGAGCTCTAATCCTTACCACTAGAGGCCAATGGTGCATGTAAGAGCATTAAACTCAGTATACATTAAATCCTAAACATTTCCAAGCTGCAAGCAGAAATAGATCACAATCAAAGCCTCCAATTCAAATGTGCTTACTTAAATCAGCTCAAAATCCAGGGTCTGATTCCAGCACAGTTTCTCTGCACAGATCACGAGCTCCAGATCTGGACTGAAGATGTGAAGTAACAACCTCAGACCTTATCTTTAGTCTATCAGAAGATCAAAGAGAACTGGAAACAAAAGCATTCCAAGGCATTGAAGTGATACATTCGTAATGAGTTTTTTCCTATTATTCCATACAATCGGGATTCTTCAGAGGGAGGGAGGGAGATTCTGGCAGCCATTTAAGAAGTGAGGATGGAAACAAATTTTAATACTAATTTCCTTTCCTCCTCTCCCCGTCTGCTCGACAGAACCACTGAACAGGTCCATGAAATTACACGAGATGCAAATCCTTTATCCACACTTTCCAGTTGTTGACATGCGAGACCTTTAATATGTAAATAAATTGGGGCGGGCATTTTTTTCCTGCCAAAGCAATATTACCCAACAGAAACAGCAACAATGCAGCCTGTGAGATGGCCCAAATAATTCCTGCAACCAGGGCATCCTTTTGAAGCACTTCTTGAAGTCTGACTTGAATGGGAAGCAAGGCAGAAGCTGTAGGCATGCAGCGACGTGGTTGAGAACAAAACTTGAAGTCATCTGCCGTTTTGAAAGTGATGTCCCTTGATCATGAATTAACATCAAGGCAAATGATGAGGGATGAAGCAAAGAATGAATGAGTGAAAGAGCAAAGAAGGAGACAGAGAGAGAGAGAGAGAGAAGGAAGGAGAGAGAGGAAAAGAGGAGATTCTCTGGAGGCTTACGAGAATCACGCCAGCATAGAGACTGTACACACAAGCCATCTCCTTCTCAAAGTCTGTGTTTTGCCAAAAAAATAAAAAGCCCCTGATCCCTAGAAATGTTCCTGTCTGCTGGCTCCCAGAGATAAGGAAGAGATATTTCACAGTCTGACACTAATCATATTTGGGCATATTAAGTAAGGACGGTCCAGGGGCTTTCTTTGCAGCATACATATTCCAAGTTCAAAGCGAGAGCTCGTTACTGTGCCTAAAAAATCCTCTTAACTCAGAAACATGAGACAAAGAGGGAAGAGAAAAGAGAAAAGGAGGGAGGTGCTGATGGGGGAGAGAAATGTCATTATCTTCCCACCGTTCTCCCTCCCCAGCCTGCCAGTGACATGTGTTGCAGTACCTTATGACGAGGAGGGGGAAAGCTGCCTTCTTTTCCCCCTCTGTGAAAACAGAGCAGGGGACTTGTTAAAACAATACTCCACGGCTGTGAGTTACACTTCCCAGGTTCCAACTAAAGGTACAACAGCCACTGCAGAGCCAGATCCTGGGGTGAAATCAGTAGGATTATCCCCATTGGAGATCCAACTCCATTTGCTTCTCCGAGAGGAAATTGCTCACCTGGCTCTGCTGCTCCCCCCAAGCAGAGGTCACTGTCTGCTCCTCCAACCTCTGCTCTTTGTTCCAATCTGCTGCCCAAGGCAAAAAAACATAACGTACCACCTTCACCAGAGCCTGAAACAGGTGGTCTCTTTTACAGAGACCCACAGACCAAAGCACGGCTAAAGGTAGACTGGGACAGAGCCAGAAGACTCCTGCCAGTGGCTGCAGCCCCCCATAGCACAGCCCAGCTCACAGCTGGCCAAACCCTCAGCTTCTGCCCCTTGGGACAGAACAAGATGAAGTTTTAGCAAATAGTTGTTACAACCGCTATCTTAGAAGCATTCTTACATCTGGATGGAGGCACCAGTCTGCTTCAACATGTCACACCTCAGCAGGTCTTATTCAGAGCACCCCTTGGAAGCTGGCTCTGCTCACTGGGGCAGATTTGCAACGCAGCCTCAGCACCCCTCCTAAATGAAAACAAACCCGGATGTTAACAGTGATGCAGAAAGATTTAACCTATTCCCCAGCCAAGTCTAGGCTAACCCAGCAACACAACAGCCTCCCCAGCACAGCCCATGCTGTTCACTCCTGCATAATTGTGCGTGTAGGATGTACCTTTTAGAGTGCTTTACTAATTAATTTTTCTTCCTCCCCCCCTTCACTACCCTAGTTGGCTCTCTCAACCCAAAGGCCAACATTTCCCACAGCAGCTCCCCCTCCACTTGCAAAGATCTCAAGAACTGAATGTTTTCAGGTTAGGGAAGATTTCGATGTCAAGTTTTCAGTTTCCAGAGAAAAAGCCTTATGCCTCACCGTGCTAAAACACAATACTCACATAAGCCCTATACCTCCGTATCACACATGCCTCCAGTAGACCACTGTCCAGTCCAAAAGCTACAGGAACAACGGGGAGCATTAGTAAACCTGCTGGAGGATTTTAAGAAATCTGAGGGTGTAGTTAAGCAAACACCACCCATTTCACCTGGCCTCATACAAGTGGCTCCTTGGCCTTACCCCATGTGGCAAAGACAACACTCACTACTTATCTATTTAAAAACCTAAAGCTCCAAATCCAGTTATTTAACAAGGGAAGGCTGGACACAGCCATTCCAGCCCACTGAAGCTACATCAGCAGCTTGGCCATGGGCTGCAGCCCTGCTCTCTTCTCTTCCCCGTTCACACAGGCACAGCAGCCCCTGCAACAACAAATCTGCTGTGCCCTACAGCGAGCTGCGAGCATCTTCAGAGCTCCTTTACAATTCTGCTCATCAACACAAAAATCATTTTTACTGAAACAGCTACATGGAATGCAAGGAATGAGATTAAAAGGGATTATATGTTTCTCACAAGCAATGAGGCTTGATAGCTCTGACAGGCATCGCCTTAACATGTTCCCCACTCCGTCTGAATAGTTACTGCACCCAGCACTTGGAGTGCACAGGTCTATAGGGATGAGCCACACGCCACGCAACTGGGATTTCATTTCTGCTTATTGTTCACACAATTTGGAATGGTCTTTTGCGTATTTGCAGGTTGATGACATTTTTCTCTATCTTCAGGCAAGACCACACGATTAGGAGTAAACACCCTGGATGGGGAAGGAAAGCCTTATAGCTGAGTGGGATATGGATGCTGAATCCAAACTTCCCCCGTTTTAAGCAGGATAAAAATCAGAATGAGTTTCCCCATTACTGTAACACAGTTCCAGGCAAAGCCCTCACAGAGTCGAGATGCCCTCAGAACTGGGATGCGAGCTTTTGATTCAGTCTCTCTCTCTCCCCCTCATTTCTGATAGAGCACTCATCTGCACTGCAACAGGATCTGCATGGCTAATAAATACAACCAGTTGCACCAAATAAAATGCATGTACTTTGTGAGATGTACTTTATGAGACCTAAAAGAATAGGTCTTTTTCAGGGGGCTGTGGCTCCTACGTGAGCAGACTCGAGCAGCCATTGCTGACACCTGAAGTATCCACGCGGCTGAGACCAACCATGCAAAGGCATGGGAGCATATACAAGTTCAGAAGCCTTGAGCAGACCTGAACCCAGCACAGTTACTCCACTGACTTTCATCTTATTCTGGAACAGATGCTGCTGCTCCCAGCCAGGGGACACAGCATTATCCCACCTTACTTTCCCACCTTTACATGTCCCAGAGACACACAGCCACAATGGGATCTGAGAGCAGCAGTGTCACACTGAAAAGCAGAGTTTGCAGGGCAGCAGCAGATCACCTGCAGCCTTGGCCTCCCACCACACACTGCAGCATCCCTGTGCACCCAACGAGCACCCCCACGTCCCACCTTCTCACACTATCTCCACCACAGCAAGGCATCAAACACAGCCTAAGTTTCCTCTTCATCCCTTCAACAGAGGAATGCTGGGAAGGCACAACCCTCACGATGACACAATCAGAAATAGTTTAATTCATGCTTAATCTGCAGCTAATGACTGCAGGTTCCCTCCAACTCTCAGTCCCCTTCCAATTTTTCACTGGTAAATTGCTCCAGGCTGCAGTGGAAGCTCTTCACAGCAGATTAGTTAACATTATGTTTTTATTAAAGCCGAAGTTACTATCCTTACTCACCCAAGGAAGCCACTGGGGTTGTTGGAATTACTTTTTCCCCCTTTTGTTTTTTCTTTACTAAGAGCCTTCTCTGCTGAGTTAGAAACACGGACCCCCAGCTGAAAGCTTGAGGGACCCCCAAACAGTTAACTCTTACACAGTTATTTACTTTGGAATATAAAAATCGCTGTGCTGGATCAGAGGAGAGGCCTGTCTACTCAGTATCCTGTCCCTGATGGTGGCCAGCTGCTATGGAGTAGGGCTGGTCGTAAGTTTTCTGTCACAACTTCACTGATAGATTTTATGGGTTTTTTTCAGCCCATAACATTCTTCACCAAAAAGGAAGCTTCCTACAGCCAACGGTGATCCCACAGCAAAGAGAGCACTGAATGATTTCATATTTGGGAGACAAAGCTTTCCGCTTCCCCATCACAGGTAAGTGGTGTCGGTGAGACGTCAGAACTGGGAGGGGATCATCTGAAATGATGTTCCTATTCATCAGAATTTTTCATTAAAATAATCCCACTTTATGAAATATTCCAGAAATATCTTCAGCTTTTTCTGATCTGGAGAAATCTTCAAGGATGGCCAAAAAGAAAGTTGTGGTACCATTTTCTCCATGAGAGCTCCTTCTAAACCCCATAATAAACCCATGGTTACAATACACCAACGAATCAGGCTGCGGGTCTTATTGGTCTTTTCTAAACTGATTCCAAGTCACTCAAAGACATAATCCTATGGTCAACACCACTCAAGTGCCACGGACTCCTTGGCAGCTTCCTGCCTTTCCTTCCCTCTCTTCACATGCAACTATTGTCACACCAGATATAGACTCAAACTGGGTCAAATGCCTAGTGTTGTTTATAGTGATGTGAAGGTATCAGGTTGGATATTGGGAATAATTACTTTTTAGAAGGAGTGGTGATGCAGTGGCACAGGCTGCCCAGGGAGGTGGTGGGGTCACCGTCCCTGGAGGTCATCAAGAAAAGGACAGGTGTGGCACTGAGAGATGTGGTTCAGTGGTATGGTGGTGATGGGTTGACTGTTGGACTGGACCACATCAGTGGTCTTTCCAACCTTAATGATTCCAGGATCCTAAATCACAAGCAGCTCCTGTAACATTAACCATGTCACTGACACCAACCCCATACCAACAAGCTAACTCCAAGCCAATGCTAGCCCACACAGTCCACCCATCCCTCACCCATTCCTTCAGCTGAGGAAGTCTCTCCCCCACTGCTAGAGCACAACACAGATAAATGAACTGCCTCTGACAACCAGCTACACGGATTTAACTCCCGGCCCATCACTGGTAATGAGGAGCAAGGGTCAGGGCCGTCCTTCCTGCCCTGAGACACTGCACAGGGAAACATGAATGAACACTCTGAATCCATGCAGGAGAGGCAGCAACTGGCAACACAGCCTGAAAAAGAAAAAAAGAATCCCTGCAAGCAAAGAGAGCGGAGCCATCGTCATCATCTGGGGAGATTTAGGAGACAGCTCTAAATCCCACAGGGCTCGTATATTCAAGTTCATCTCTTCCATCACGAGAGCTAGAAATTGCCTTCTTTTAAAAAAATTAATGCTGAACTGTCAAATACACACGTGAGGAGGCTTGGAGAGAAAGCCTGGTGTCTCTGGTTCTCTGTGCAAGGATTAGGAACTGCCACAGTGCCCCAGCACAGCTCCGGGACTGCAACCCATAGAGACAGTGCTGAGCTGCAGTGTGCGGTGGGCAGGGCTCAGGTGCTGGCAAATCTCTCACAGGGATGGATTCTGACAGAGGAAAGAGCTTTCTGAACCAAAGTGTTCAACCCCTGAAGTTCCTATTCACAGATTTTATTCTTTTTCCCCCCACTTTAATCAAAACAACCAAATAGGCTGTAGCAGCTACAAGTTCTCAAGCGGTTTTCTTCCCAACTGATCTCAAGCTCAAACTCTGAGAGATGCAAACGTCAGAGAACATTTGTACGCCGGTGAGAAGTGCAGAACTGACTCAGAAAAGAGTTGTGGGACAGGCTCAGACCCCCTCCCACCTCCGAACGCTGGGCCCAGCTGTGGGGCTGGCACACAGGGGCTGCTTGGAGCAGCGAGCAATGCTGCAGGACAGAGCTTTCCACCTGATGCAAAGCGCAGTGCCAACCAGAGCCCAGGGCCTGACTCCATCCAGACAATCTGACACTCTCGTGCACTGTGTTTTTTAATTAACCTTGGAACAGCAATGGGGGCTTCCCCCCCCCCTCTTTTTGCTGAACATGGCCATATTTTACAGGGATGGTGACAAGCTAATTTACTTAATTCTTATGACACCTCTCAGTGAGATGAGGCTAGGGTTGGCTAGCTTGGCAATGCAGTGTTGGGCTAATTAAAAAATAATTACTACTTCACCAAGGACAAGAACAAGAAGTTAATTAAAAGAATGAGGTGTAGCCTTAATGAAACTCATCAGATTGTATTCATTCAGACGTCCCACAGCCAAATTTCCCCCATTAGAATATAAATCCATGTTGTTTCCATCTTCACAAGTGTTTGCAAATGGACTCCCCCCCGTCCCCCTCCTCCCTTTTGCCTTTCCAAGACAGCAATGATTACAAATTCTTTCAGGAGCAAAAGAGTAAATTTGGGCTGAGATTTAACACCCCCTCGGGGGCTGAAGGATAAGATACAGATCTCCAATGCTATCTGGGATTGTTTGCAGTTCCTCAAAAGCCATGCTCTGCACAGAGGCTGTGCCACTCGTTTTTCACCAGTGTCTCTGGGTGAGCTGAGAGCACAGTGATCACAGCATAGAAGGGCTGGCCAGCATGGCACGAATCCTTCCAGACAGCATCCTGGAGGACTGGGAGAATCATACAGAATAGAAGAGGCAAAAGGAAAAAAAAAAAGAACAGGTATTTACCTAAAAAAAAAAAACCCTGACTTGCAGTCCAGATCCAGACCTTTTGCTACATCACTGGACAAGCTGCTACAGCAACCAAGCAAGCAATCAAGCATTAGCAAGGGATGAAATCCTGCTTACGAACAGTTTGGTGCTTCTGGTTGATTTACACCTTTCACAAGTTCAGGTCAAATGCTTCCAATGCTTTCATCAAGGGAAAAAACTGAAGTTCAATTTTGAACGAGTCAATTCTAGATGAGGAACGGGTGCCCCACAGTTGAGCTATGCTACATTTTCAGGAGAACGTTTTTCTTTTAATGTGTTCCTAAGCTCTGTGGTTTGAACACTGTGCTTTAAGTGCTTCTGCAATAATATTTACTTGTGTTTTTTGTTTTTTTTAAATAAGGACAGAAAAGCACTAGGGGTTGCACCAAACAAAGCAGGTTTTCCCCATGTTCTGGTGCAATGACCAAGATAAAAAACAGTTTTTAGATGTCAAACCACATCCCCATCCATTCACTTACAAAGGCACTGTCCCTGTTAGTGTGGCTTGCCTTAGACATGCACAAGCTGACCTCCCTTATGGCATATGCAAGAAAAGCAACATGCTTTTCTCCAGGAAGGGCTGCCCTCCTCTGGATGCTTCCAAGAACCCTAACACCCTTTTCATACTGCAAAGCCCAGAACTGCACTCAGTATCCAAGGTAAGGCCACACCAATGCTAAGGACAGCAAGAGAATGATCGCTTTGGCTAATACACCCCCAAACAGTTTTTCCCCTCTTGAGTCTGTCAGCTACAAAACATGTCTGCTACAGCTCCCAGCTGGGCACAGGAAAGTGAATAGAGCCCCAGCATCATACCTTATCTGACCATACCTTGTCAGACACCGCTGCTGCTCAGGACTCCCAGCAGATGCTGCTTGCATTGAGCTAGGAAGACAGCAGTGGTAAATGCATCTGGCTCACAGGGTGGTCCTGCAGACCTTGAGGAACATGTTGTACGAGATGGACACTGTGGTCAGCGGCTCCTGAGCCAGCTGACTTCAAAAGGATCTGCGCTGGAAGCGTTCCCAATGGCAAGCCTGCTTCCCATCTGTCCAGCGCTCTCCTGAAGGGTGAAATTTCCTATTCAGCCCACTTGCCTCTCATATACATTCTGCCTCTTATTGCTTCTACATTCCTCAGCACGTTCCTTCTCTCCTGTCTAACACTATTTGCTCCCTGTGGAGGAAAAAAAAAAAGCTATAAAGAAGCAGTTTTGCAGCTCTGTGTCTGGGTGTGCATCTGTGTGCTCTGACATAGGTGTACGTGGACACACGGTCAGACAAGCATGTATCCATGCAGCTACATTATAAAGGTGTTCCAGACCCACCTCCTGCTTCCAGCATACAGCCTGCCCCAAAAGGAGGTCAGCTGAGCCCTCCCTCTTCTTCGGGGCCCCCCTCACAGAAGGCTTTTTGGCATTTTCTCCAACAATCTCTAACACACAACGCTCATTCTGAGCACTTGCCCATCATTTCTGTTTCTTCAAACGGGCTTTCACTTCAATACCTCCAGAAACCAAGATGATGAAACAAGTTTCCCAAGGTCATTCAGCCAGCATCCTCCCAGCTGCAGGGCTGCTGAAGCCCAGTTTAAGATGCTATCAAAGAGTTCAGACCCACGGGGGTCCCAGACTTTCTGAAAGGTTTATCCACAGATCTTTCCTCACTTCAGGCAGTTTCAATCCAGCAGACTTACCGGCTTCAGCAGGTTGACCGGCGGCACATTTGGACAAGCATGATCAAAACGACTCACAGCCCCCAGCACACCAGGATCACAAGAAGCTGAGCACCACAGCCCAGTGCGTAGAGAATTAGGACTTGCAAAACCTACTGCCTGTTATGGAACTCGCACTCTGGCCTCACAATCCTTTGCAAAGTAGCCCTCAGTGTCCCAGAATAGCCTCTGTGATATAGATCCTTCACCATTTGCTTAGTTTTCGAGAACTCCAAGGAAAGGCTGCCTTGGTACCACTACCAGAGCAAGCAAAACAATGCTGAGGTTGAAGCTTTGCATTTCTAACGTCTTGGGTGTGAAGTTAAGAGCTGCTCAAGCCTACAAATAACAAAACTCAAAGATGGGGCCCATGTGATGCAAGGGCTTCAGCCACACAATAGGAAACTCAAGCGGGCACCTCACTGTGGTTCACAAAATTAATGATTTCTTACACTTCTGATGAGATGACGATGCAAGGAGAAGGCAGCCAAAACACCCTGGAAAAGGTCCACTGGTGATTATGCAAGAGGAAAAGGTGGTACAGCTTTCACTAGGTTTCATCATTGAGTGGGTAAATCCCCAATTAAGCCAGAAACACAGTACCTGTAACCATCAGGGGAGAGAAAAATAGCCAGGAACGCAAGCAGAGGAAATCTATTCTTGCTGCAATCAAGCATCCTCTGCTTCTCTCCTCAAACATGGATCTTCATCCAGTGTGAGTTCACCACAGCTTGAAATCTAAAAGCTCATGGCAGACCTGGCTCTTTCCATCCCACTTGGATTAAGCCTGCAAGCAAGGAAAGACATCTCAGAGAAGGCAAAGAAAGGATTGGTTTGAAACCAAACCCTTCATCCTAAAGGAGAGCTTCAAAGCAATTCAACATCAAAACACTGGAGCCTAAGCATCAGCTGCTATATAAAGATTTCTATCCGATTTTGCTCCGTGACAATAGTAAGAAGGAAAGCAGCTGTTGCTTTGGTTTGGCCGAGGATGTCTGCAGTCAGCTGGGTCTCACCATGGCAGGACAGGCTGTTTTTGTCCTGGAGCAAAGCACATCTCAGAGCTCCTGATCTGGCAGACAGGTGAAGGTAAAGCAGAAGAGCTGAGCCTCTTCTTTTTAGGGATCAGGAGTGTCTCTGCCACCAGGAGCAGTCCCTGCAGGTCCCCAGCCCAGCTGCAGCTGTCCACTCAGTCCAGCACTCCCTTTTGCTCTTTCTGACCAGCAGCATTCATTTCTGGAAGTTACAAGAAGGCCTAAGCTACACTGTTTTTCAATCCCTATGAACCAGTGGCTGCTCCATGCTCTGACAAATGAGGATTTGAGCCATTTGTTACTGCTGTAGGTGGCAATGTGTGTTACAGACCCAGCTGTGAGCATTTCTCAGCCAGCCCTCAGCCAGCCCATTAGCTGAGCAGTCACCTGGGAACAGGCAGGGTCTAACTGAGCACAACTCTTAGGGGTTAATACCCGAGGCAACATCAAAGTAAAATACACAGGTATAAAGCAAGGAGGGGGGTCAGCTAAAATTATATTGTAAATAGAAAATAATAAACCTGAAATAAGCAGTTCCCAAAGAGGCTAAGCTTCTGCATCCAATTTGTCTCGCATTCAGACAAGTGATGTTACAAAGCTCTGTCCATATATTACACAATTACAGGAACGTGGCTTTCATTACATGATTAAAGTGCTCCTTGTTACAACACAGCCCGTGCAACCAGCAGATGTCAGCCAGCACATCCTGCGGCCCCGAGCTGTGGGCACCACATTGCTCCTGCTAATAGAGGCCATGCAAGGTTAGCAAGAAGTGCCACCAGCACCTTGCTGAATGGGTTTTGCTCACAGAAGGGTTTTGCTCACAACACCCTGCCAGCAACACTGCCCTTCTGAAGCATTCTCGTTGTCGGCAGGAGGAAAGCAAACACAAACCAGATGGTCAAGCGGGTATCCCAGCGAGGAAGAGAACACAACTGTTTGTGATGTGAATGAAAAGGAGCGCCGTATCACACAGGCTTGTGTCTGTCTTCTGCACTCGGAGAGAAGCCAGGAGGAACTGTACTGAAAGCCATGGAGATGTGTGGTTGTGTTCACAGTCACCCAGGGGAAGAAAAGATGAAGACTGCAGCATCAGAAATATAATCAACCTTTGGAGCCCTACATCTAACACTGAGTTCTTCTTCCAAGGATGGATGGACCAGGAGCAGTCAAGACCAAAAGCCCAATTGCCCTCCAAAGAGGGTTTTTTGTGTGTCAGCATACCATAATTTATGCCATTTCACATCTTTCCTCAGAAGTTCTTAAGTTTCAGTATTTTTTAAAGACATGATAAACATTAATTAATGACAAATATTACCTGGTCTAGAGGGAGGCGTCCCTGCCTATAGCAAAGGGGTTGGAACGAGATGATCTTTAAGGTCCCTTCCAACCCAAATGATTCTCTGATTAAGAGGCTCATACCAACTGATGCATTGGTTACAGCAGCTGAGCTGTCACTTCAGTCCTGGTTAGGTGGTTCAGATGCAGCTTTTCTTAGATTTTAAACACACATTTAAGATGAAAATGCACTTGCCAGCAGTTTTTCATTTTTGTAAAAAGCTGTTTTCCTACAGCTTGAAAGCTCTCCCCCCCAAATGCAGAGCATTTGCTTGCTGTAAGGAACCTGCTTTAGTAGGGAGGTTGGACTCGATGACCTCCAGGCACCCCTTCCAACCCCTGATTCTGTGAATTGGGCATTACAGATGAAGGCAAGGCTGAGGACCAAGCAGAGGCAGAGGTCAGGGCCATAGAATCCTGGAAACTGCCTGTGCTTCCCAAGATTCCAGATCAATGCCAAGAAGTTCTCGCTGTGGATGGAAGCCAAATGGTTCCCACTGCATGAAGCAGCGAAGGACATGGTTGGCTATAAACATATGCTGGATGGGGCCCTAACAGATGCCATGACCTAGAGACATAGCCACGCACCAACAGCTGCATCTCTGAATATCACATTCAATTATACACACAGCCCCAATTCCTCTTCTCAGCATGCTTCAGCACTCCCCCACCTCTGCTGCTCCTTGCTGACATTCCCTTCACATCTCCCTAGCCCACGCTATTCCTTCCTCAGTCCTTCACATAGTCTCTCTGCAGGGTTTTCTCCCCATTACTCCACACCCCCAAAGGCATCCCTGCAGGCTCCCATTACACACCAAGGCTTCTGTAAAATGAAGACAAGTTTTTCACAATCAGAGGAGCCAATTTACAAGTCATCACATCTTTCAGTTGTCATTTATGCCCCTTCCCAGCTGCTCCAGCAAACACCCCTTGTTGGTTTTGTTTTATTTTCATGGTGCTCATTTAGCAGCCGCATTCAGTATCTCTCCACAAAATTACACTCATTTAATTTCCCATGTGAATCTGTTGCCTGTTTGCAGGGGTTCAAAACAGCAGCACTCCTACGTATTTCACAAGCACTTCAAAACACATCTGTTGGGCACTGATGGGAAAGTTGCATTTGAACCACAGGCCCTTAGCTCTTCCAGAGAGCACAGCTAACACAAAGAATTCACTTTTTGTTGAGATCTGCCTTAAGGAAAAGGGGACAGGAGAAAAACTGAATTCACCTTCACTAAAATATATCGCATGTGAACTGCCAGCCAAAGTTAACTCAGACTCAGAGCCCCATGGCATTTCTAATAGAGCTCCCTGATGGGCTCCCTCCATTTGGGCTACATGACAGCCCCAACTCCTAGCCACAGCTCAGGTTTCCAGCTCCCACTGAAATACTTGCATGATTCCAGGCTTTATTTCAGCTTCAATTGCACAGACTGTGCAATCAACTGTACGAGCCACATTTTCAAATCCTATTCACCAGCACCTGAAATTGGCTCTCGATCAAAACACAACTCAAGCCCAGGTCCTGCTTTTATACTGCCTTTCCCAGCAGACAGCCAACACTCCCATCTTCAAAAGCCATTTCATTCTCCAGTGCTAAGCTTAACCCAAGGCTGCACTTAAAAAAATAAAGAAATAAGAAATAATAAAACTCATTCTAATTGAACAAGTATCTGTCTATTGCAAAACCATTCAGGCTCCTTGCCCTGAACATGATCTTAGACAAGCCTGGCAACGCCATCATAAAAATTCCTCTGCTAAGACATATCTGCAGGATATACACTGAAAGAAAAGGTATTTTATCCATTTGTCTAGTTGTTCTCCCCAGGCCAACGAGCAAGCAGCGTTCTGTGAGGTTAGATTAGGTGGTACTTTTATGCTATAACCGAAAAGAATAAACTCCATACTTGATTTCCACATGACTGCTCTTAAAATACATATTCTTTTAAATAGGGATAGATATCCTACAGACATGTATTGTATAGACAGAAATAGGTTAGCACAGCACAACATATGCTAAATGAGAACTATTTCCCACGGCAGCAAACGTGATCACATAACAGATCTGCAACAGGGCAGAGAAGAGCTGAGGATGCGTACAGTAAGCACACAGTAATTCACTCGGCATTCAATCCATCTACAGCATTTGACATGCTGCCTGCTAGAGCTCTTAATACAAGAACTGAATGACCAGCAAACTCCTCCTGTTCTGATTGCCCGGCCAGACACCTGAAAGGGGCCCAATATTCAGAGGGCAAGAGCTCAGCGCTTTGCAATAAACAGCCCCCTTTAAAATGTGCTGAATGAAGCATCAAAGCTGAGGCGCACAACATCAACTAATCATCATCTAAGCTTCAGTGCCTGCGAATGCTTAAGCACACGTATAATAGAGTCCTCCTGTTGACTCTGCGGTTGGCCTTGCTCACATACACCGGGAAGTTCCTGCAAATGAACATGCTCGGGATGGGGGAGTGCTATTAATAACAGTAATACTGAGATCTGACATAGCCTGGGGCACAGATAATTGCACAGGAAGGTGAGTTAGGAAAAAACCACCTCCTCCTTTCACAAAGAACAAATCTCACCCTGACAAATGCATCTGAGAGAAAAAAGCTGGGCAGGTAAACAAGTCCTGATTGAATTACAGGTGACAGAAAACCTTGCACTCATTGCGGGAAGCTCTAGGAATCACTGCCCGGAGGTGAAAGTAAAGAAACAAATAAAATCAGACACCTGAACACGAATGCCATGAAATCCAAGGGAGAGCAGCACGAAGTCATACGATGTGCTCCGTACAGCCAGCCCTGCTGCAGTATTTCAGCCATGGCAAAAAGGGAACAGACAAAAATTGAGACATTTTTCCTGTCTAACAGTACAAATGACTTCAGTTCTGGTCGGATCATCACGCAAGGGGAGATCAGAAAAAGAATGGGTTGTTTTTGTTTTCATTTCGAGATCCAACAGTTATAAAAAGAAAAGGTTAAAGGCAGTACACAGAACAATGCATGGCAAAGGTAAAGCCCACCATCCTATTTGAACGTTCCCACCATGTAAAAAAATGGACCTTTTAGAGGAACTGAAGCATGGCACACCTGGAAGAACAGCCCAGAGACCAAATTCAGCCTGCCCATCCTCAAAAGCACAGCCGGGATCGGAAGATACCACGTAAAGCATAGGGGAAAGAACCCTGGGAACATCCTGCTGTTGGCAGGCAGATGGAACGAAGGAAAAGGGTATTTCCCACCTGGCAGAATCATCCTAACAAATAATCGTCTCATTTGTAACTACTTTCATCACCTCCTTGCAAGGAACGGGAGGCAAGTTCCCAACTGCCTCGAACATCTGAGCTGCCAGACTCGCCCCAAGTTACAGAAGAAATGTGTTGCATAAGAACCAGAGCACAAACGTTGGCAGTCCCGGGCAGCACACACTGATCACCTCCCTCTGAGCCTTGGAGCCATCACAGAGAGGTGAAATCACGTGGAGGTGAATGTCCCACCACAGCCAGGCCATTATACTAGAAGTGGCCATATCACGACAGCCCCTCTCAGCTCAGGCACGTAGCCTTGATGCTGCCTAAAGGCTCTCCATCGAAGCATCAACAGGTCACAATATATCTTAATGCAGTGAAGTACCTCACGGAGACTCCTGTCCCTCTTTCTACTAACAACATCTACAGGACCTGATAGCAACTGCTACGTGGCTAAGATCAGGTGCACTGAAATCTTTCCTAAATGAAAGAAGCTAACAAAATTAAGTGTCCTCTGCTGACGTGCACCGCAAACGCTCCCCTACTAATGAGTCTTTTTGGTTTTCTCCCTCAAGCATCTGGTTCTGGCCACTGCTAGCAAAGTGCTAGGCTCTGTGGAAATCAGGTTTGACCAAGCATGGGAATTCCTGTGTACCAATAAGTTAGCCTTTGATTCATGGCATATTTCAGATTAAAGTTCCAAGGATCTACAAGGGGAGAGGGAATTCTCTATTTCAGTCCTGAGGGCTGTGCTGATTTATTATTTCTGGCGCTATACAGCACATTGTTTAGCTGAGATTGGCTGTTAAAATCCATACTTATGAAATGTAATATTCCTCTGGAAATGCACTATTCTGTTTTGGGGTGTTGGTTTTTTTGTTTGTTTGTTTGTTTGCTCTTTATAAAGTATTTTTATTCAGGGGAAGGGGCAGGAATGGTGGAATTCGCCTTGTAATGATGTTCTAAACCATTTCAGCTGGTAAACTCAGGTAGGCTGATGTTTTATTTCCATTTGGCCACTCACTCCTTCAAACAAAGCTGAGATGAGATCCTTGTGAGAATTCTGGCAAAATAATTATAGAGGGATGGCTGCACCTCTTCCGCAAAGAATTAGAGGCAAAAATGCCAAAGGACTGAAGCATGTCTGGTCTTCAATGTCTTCTCACTTTAGCAGTGCTCAACAGCTAAAAAAGGGTAGCTAAAACAGGACAATCTGAAGTCCAGAATGAAGAATAAGCTAGAAAGAGGTTCACAGCCTCAGCCCCTTCATCTCTGGATGGTTGGAAAGACTGCTGCATAGAGACCTTGGCAGCTCACATAGGCATGCAGTCACCAAAAAGTGCACTAACTCCAGGGGTTATCAGAGAGCAGGACAGCAGATAACTCCAGTTTTTAAGCTGCATGTGGTGCCACTGGTTGATCACCTGCAAATCATACTCACTGCTAAGCGATTAATAACTGCTTGAATTAATTCAGAGTACAGACTGAAGATGTGGCCTGACTGGTGCACTCAGTGCAGCCAGCAGATGGGATCAAGCATGCCACAGGTGAGCTGCAAGCCACCATTTGCTAACACTGGGAGATCGGGTCAGGACTCTGCAGTACAGCTAAAAGGCCATTGTTAGGCATTGGCCTCCTCTGCCTTCAGGCTGGGTTTACCCACTGTTTCCCCAGAGAGACCAGGGCCTCCATCCACCCCCTGCAGCAGAGCAAACCAGGCCTCCTCCTGCACAAGCGTGAGCCTCTTCTGACACCTAGTGCCCACAGAGCTCCGAGCTGGGCAGCATCAGCCTCAAACCACATCCACCTGGGGCACCTCCATCTCCACTTCCCCTGCACAGCACCCTGGCAGCCACAGGCACCCAGTGACACAGGCAAACAAGTCACCTTCATTCGCTGCATTTTAGACCTGCATCAGTTTTCCGGGGTCACCTGATGTGAGATGCATGCTTCAGGCTACTCAAAAATGGGTTCTGTGTGTAACACAGACAAAAGTCACAGCTCTATAGAAGCGAGATTTGCTTTTGATTTTCACAGGACACAGAACACACCTTTTCCTCGTCACTCCTACAGGATTCTCTGGGTGTAAACACTTAATGGAAACGTTCCTGGAATCACATTTCCATGTGAACGTGTGATCCCAGGAACATTTGCACGAGACAATGGGCTGTAGCTTTGCTGCATCCAAATCCAGATGTTTCTGGTGAGAAAGAAATAGATGACCTGAGAATTAAACCCAGGCCCCTTGGCTCCCCTCCAGATGCTCTACCAGCTGCTCACACCAAGTCCCCTCTGGTCAATTACTTTACTTGATGCTTCTAATCAACAATATTATATATGTGATGCTATAAACTTTTGTATTTAATATTAGCTCATAACTCAGCATCCAAAACCAGATGTTTTTGGTGAGAAAGAAATTGATGACTTATCGGAGGACTGAACCCAGGCCCCCTGGCTCAATTCCAGACAGTCTACCAGCTGAGCTGCAAAGCTAACCAGTCACCTCCTGCTCCCCCTGCACCGCTTCTTCTCATGAAAGGAAAAGGATTTCACATCTCCCAGCGCAGCGTGCAGGAATACGTGAAAGATGTTTCTATAAACACTTTTAAAACAGTACAGCACAACGTTGCTTTGAGGCAGGAGAACATGTTTTTCCCAGGGAAGGGCTTCATAGAAGAGCTCCTTTCTTCCCTAAGAGTCAGTCCTCACTGAGGACTCGTATGCAACTGCATGCCGAAGCAGAAGAATAGATGACTGATTTAAATCTGAACTTCTTCAGCATCCCCACACTCTGCTGAGGCTGCTTATGAGACACCCTCCGTGCTCCTGCCTTCAGGACAGCTCAGTGACACAGATGATGTAGGAAAATGCATACGCTAGAGGACTTGAAATGGATTTCTGCAGGGCCAAAAGGTGGAATGCAATCATTTCTGATTTATGGAAATCTTCTAAGCTCCATCCCACCAAGCACTTAAGTAAGTGCTTTACTTCAAACCCATAGTCGAAGCGTTTAATTCAGTGTAACCACTCATGTGTTTAAAGTTAAGCACGTGCTTAAGAGCTCTGCCTTACAAGGTTATACCTGGGGAACGCAGAGCACAGCACTGCTCTGGTGCTTAATTACACACAGGATGCTCTGCCACAGCAATCATGTATTTACTTGTTGAAGGATAGAGCATCAACTTCCTAAGCACAGACTCACAGGGCTTGCTCTTAAATTACAGCTAAATAAAACACAATGAACAGTAACTTCCATGAAAATCCAAAGCCCAAAGTCTTAAGAGCTTTGTTTAGGATTAGAGACATCAACCTCCACAGCACGCGTGCACATCTACAGACATCTGCCCACCACTGTCTGAGAAAACTGTTAAAGTATTATTGCAACTGAAAGGAATCAGAAATAAAGAACAGCGTGACATGATAATCTATTAGAGAATGCTTTCCAAAGAGGGAATTCCAACTTCCCCAATCAATAGAGACTGTATGCCTCTTCCAAGGAGAGCATATTTAGGAAATCGTGACTACAAACATGCAGGGAATTGGCAGTGGTATTCAGAGAGCAAATACCATTTCAACTCTTCTTCTTTAATTTGCCTGAATCTCAAGACCTCACCTTAAGTTAACCTAATGGTAACAAGACTTGTGATTTGGAATACTATATCCTACAGAAGTTTGCATTCACTAGAGCATCTCACTTCATCCAGAAAATGAAATTCGGCAAAAGCTTGAATAGATCATACAGCTGATGGAGAAATAAATATCATCTTCAGTGAAACAGATCTCTAAACTTGGCTCTGTTCTACTTTGAATATTCAGAATCATCTCGCCAACATTTTCACCATCCAAGCAGCTGAAATCAATGCCTGAATACAGTATTCTGACAAAACTGCAGTTGCATAGGTAACTTCATTAACAAATTCAGCTAATTGATGCCTGAAACAGTCCAATTCTGTTGAGTCATCTTTTATCAAAAGTTTTGCAATTTCTACCCAATTTGCCCTGATAGCTGCAAGATATTGGGGAGCTTATATCATCCAGAGGATGTTTAACAGGAAGAGAGTGAAGAGAATCTGCATGGTGGGAGGTGACAAGGAAAAGGAGAGGGGGGGGCGAAGCATGATTAAAGCACTTAAATGGCCAGGAGGGTGGAGATGGAGGCACAGTGCTAAGACCAGGAGGTGATGGAGAAGTCCCAGAGATCTCATATCTGGAGCCAATACACTCAACCAGCATCTGGGGCTGACAAGACCACACCACAAGCATCATCACATATGTTCCATTTTCAATGGCTAGTGCTAATCACTGTGGGTTTAACTCTAGTGGAGATGCCAAGACCTGCCAAAGCAGATGAGAAGCAATGATGGTACACAGCATCTCTCTGGCTGCTCTGCATTCAACAGAACTGGGCACCCACAAAGGCACTGTCCAAACAACTAAAAGCTCACAACAAAAGCACTGTAAAGATATTTGCAAAGACCAGTAATGCCATTGCCCTAAGCAGTGCTCTAGGACAAAAGCACTAACTCAGCACTGTAGAAAGAGAAGGAAAATGGACACAACAACACAGTGAACAACCAGCAACTGGATGCCTGAAGCCACTGCCAGGACCACGGCACAAAGCACACAGTGGTGATGTTTCAAGATGTAGCTCACTAACCCAGTCTTCAGCAGAGAAAATAATACTCCAAAGCCCCCAGTGGCTCTGTTCTCCTGGCACTTACTTCACCAATGTTAGCCACCCAGTAAGTCTTCTCACCGGCACAGAACTGATTTTAGGCCAGCTGCCTTCAGCTGAGCTTTACAGTGCCTCACTTTTCTCTTGCACCTTTTAAGCCTACACACAGCTGTTTCAAAAGCTGGGTGCACCTGATTCTGACAGACTCAGCCTGTCTAGTTTTAAGCAATACCCCCCCCCCAAAAAAAATACAAGACAATTTCTCCAGACCTTCCAGCATCCTGTTTTAACATAGATACTCAGATACAATCATAAATGTTCAAAAGGAGAATGACATAAGTGGAATATCTCAGAGCCAGTCCATGCTGGTGGAAGGGCTACTGCAAGGGAGAACAGACTTTAGACACCTGGCCCTCATTTTGTGGTCTGTGTTGCAATACCCACCACCTGTGGGAACGGGACCATAGGAAGCTGCAAGAAGCTCTAGGGGCCATGAAACACCCAAGCATGTCTACGTAAGGAACAAGCAGATTGCTGCATTGTAAATGCTGACATCCACTGGGCACTCCTACAAGTTTTCAACTCATTCAGCTGGTGCAGCAATACACCACCCTGCACTCCTCTGTTCATCCATATGCCAAAAGGTGAAACAGGTGGGAGCCTGCATCCTCTGACAGCCCAAAGACACTGTATCACGTATCACTGTGTCCACACTATGCTGTCTACTTTCAAATCTGAAGATTTGAGTCAAAACTGCACGAAACACTGCTCTTTCTTAACGTCAGAGTTCAAGGTGGAGGGAGGAAGTGCCAAACAAAAAGAAGTATAGTAATCCCTAAGTTGTTAAACAGGAGTTTTTTCCTATCTCCACATTAGCTGACTTCATTTTCAACACCAGCACAGGTTGCCTTTAATTAACCATGAATGCACTGAGTCACTATTTGCACGCTGTGAGCACAAGCACAAGTAGAGAGAAAAATCTAACCCCTTCACAAACCCACTTTGACTCTCAGGGCTTCAGAGAGGAAAGTCCAGGCCTTGAACCAGATCTGGGATCTGGTCATCACAAAAACATGAAACATTCTGCGAGTTCATTCATTTATTTGGTTTTGCATATTAAAGTAATACGCATTTTATGGCGCTGCATGAACATAATTCACTTTCATCTTTCCCACAGATCCATGAAACGTACTCTGAAATACTGCCCTTGGAGCCTCCTCTCCTCCTCCCAATCTGTCGGATGTGGTTAAAACATAGACCAAGTCAGCAAATACGCTTGTTGCTCCATGTATTTTTTAATCACTCACAGACAGGTCAGTGTCCAGGAAAGAGCAGCTGGAGTCACAGCTGCAGAATTCTCACCGATGTGACACCACATCATCATACTTGAGAACAGAAGAGTTCTCTGGAGGAGGAAATCACTTCAGGAGATGTGCGATAATTGAGTGGTGCTCCAGCAGACTTCTGGCATCTGAGGGTTTTTGTGCTCGGCAAGGTAAGGAGAAAAAAGCAAAGGCTCCTACCCAGGACTAACAGAGAGATTTTCAACACAAAATAAAACAAAAAAACCAAAAATGCATAAAGGTATAAAGCTGAAAGGGGGATAATAGCAAGTCTTGAAAGATCCAATTTGCTGCTAGTCTGAGAGGAGTTAGTGGGCAATCTCTTAGGGAGATTTATTCCTCTTCCACCAGGAGTCAGGTTGGCCCACAGTTATATACAGAATCAGCCAATTAGAACAAAAATAACACCCGAAATTGGGAGTTTTCAACCTTGCAGCCGACACCCAGGGCTCCCCTGGGCCCTCCAGCAAAACACGCAGTTTGCACACAGTATACGTAAGCATATCTACTCCAGACAAAATCACTGCAGTTACTTGGAACCAGCCTCTCAGGGACAGACAAAGCAACAGAGAAAGCCGGGCTTTTTGCAAGCTTAGTTGTTCACAAAAGGAGAACAGAAGTATGGTAGTACCTGAGAGTCAGACCATGGCTCACAGCAATCTTGCCAGCAGCTTGCTGGAACTTCGGCGTGCAAAAAGCCACACTGAGCTCCAGCTCTGCAGAGCTGCAGACACCTCCCAGTCTTCCCTCCATCATGGGAAGGGAGAACCCCTCCCGCCCCTTCCTTCTGAGCCTGAAAAGCCCCGGGTCGAGTTGCCCCTTAACCCCTTCCTGACTGCTTGGCAGCCCTGCCTTCTCACTCAGGGAGGCTTCCAAGGCACGTAAAGGTGGATTGTCCATGACTGCACTATTTGGGCTATGGTCCTGGCTGGTATAACCAAAATCCAGAGGTTCTACCTGTTTCACTTTGGGGGTTTGAGCTGAATTGTCCCAAGAACTGAGGCTAGTATTGGCTGTGCATGATCCTGTCTCAGCATGGCAGAGGAGGAAGACTGCTGTTCACTCCCTGCAAGATAAGCCCAGGCCATGGTCAGACAATCTGGAATTTCACTGCAGCACAGACAGGAGCAGGAGGTGCGGCTGCAGCCAGCTTGCTCACCTAATCCACATTCACAGCCATACTGCAACATAATACCTGACAACTAGGGCAGAAGATAGCAGCAGATTAATTACAAGATAAGAGGGATCTACACCAACTCACCATTTCCCAATTCAAAAAAGCAAACACTGCTAAGATTACTTAGCTTTGCTTATCTGGAGAACAAGGGAAACCAAGGTAGAAGTTAACCTGTGTGGAATTAAACCCTCCTGGGACCCTGACTTGAGGACGGTATGTGGCATAGGAACTGGAGGGGTACAGGGAGAGGAGAACTGAAGCCCTAAAGGGTGTGTTGAGCTTTTTGTCTCAAGGGACTCTGGCTGGTACTGTTTCTACAAGAGCATGGCATCCTTTTTTGCTTATCCTGTGTCAGCACTGAATTGGGACTTAATACTTTTACATCCAGCAAGCATGGACACATGCTCTGCAGGTCTTTCACAGCAAAGGTTTGTATACAGCCAGAAATGTCTAAAAGCAATCAGAGAAGATGCCTATGAGATGCTATTGCAATACTACTTCTTTCAACCAAGACTGAGAAACTGAATTAGAGGCAGAAAGCACAGAGGGGTGGAAGAGCAGAAGAAAGAACACAGAAGCCTGTTTAGCAAGCACAGCATCATGCTAATGCCTCTTTCTCCATGATCACCCCACCAATAGGTACCTGGCTGCTAACTACAGCTGATGCACATGGGGCACGTACACAGCAGGGCTGGCTCCTCGGCCAAAGGAGGCAATTGAGCCTGGGGAGCTGTGCTCACCACATGTCCCTTGTCAGCCTGCACATTGGCGAGACAGCTCCCCGTGCTCTGCCACCACCATTTTTTTCTTTCCACTTGTTTAAAAGCATATTTATTTCTGGGAAACCTCTGAACATCAGATGGAGCTAATTAAAACCAGGAGGGCTCAGGGGAGCTGGAGGGAAGAGGGAGACGTGCAATTTGATTTCCACTTCAAAGTGGTTTAGCAAAATAAAAGCACTCAGGCCCTTCCAACCCAAGTATGTGCCCATGGGGAGGGGAGAGAAGGGGGCATTCAGTACTCTCAAGTGCCCACTACCCCCCACTTTTGCTCACCAGGCTCAGAGGAGCTGTGTCTGGATGCTGTGCCAGCTGATTAGTCAGTGCATCAGAGGTTAATTGCAGCAATTTCTCCTGTGCGTTCCCATCAATTCTGCAAAGAGGGTGGCAGTGCACAGGGAGGAGGTGGCATGAGCTGTCCCAGGCACCAGCCTCCCCTTGTCAGCAGGCTCTGGGAACACCTTCAGACAAGACAGCAGCTGCTGTTGTGAGGTTTCTGAGTGAGTGTAAGGAAACAGAGCTGCTGAGCAGCCAGCTACAGCCAGAGCCCAAGCACTTGAGGGCAGGGCTCTGTGGGATAGGCCTTCGTCCCAGCATGGAGGGAGGCCTTGCAGGTAACCCTGCTGCCCCACAAACACAACAGCTCAGCTCTGCCATAGCCTTCCCATCGGCCCTGGGGCACTCAGGACCACCGTGCAGTGTCCCTGCATGTCCCCAGCCTGAGGAACTGAAGGTGCCCAGGACTTGCCCTCTGTACAGCCCCAGCCCTCACATCATCAACCACCAGCACAGTCCCACCGTTGCCCCCAAGCCCCGCAGCACTCTCTCATGACTCCCCCAGCCCCTCAGGGCTGCCCTGACCACCTGGGGTCCTGCAGCACCTTCCCCTCTCAGAGCTGCAGGGCTCCATATCCCTTCACCCTGTCAGGACAGAAAGGCACACTGGAACAACCTTCTTTCCTCTCACCTTACTTATTCAGTGTTATTCAGCATTATTCTCACTGATCAGCTTCCTGGCCTGGCTGGCAGACCCACCCCCAGCCAGAGCCCATGGGGAAGGAGGCCCAAGTCCCATCCATCCCCACCACCTGCACCCGCTTCTATTTATTTTTCCCCAGTTCAGCTGGGGAAATGGGAAGGGAAGGAGTCAATAAATATTAATTCTGAAAATAAATAAGGAAGGAATTGGCAGCTTGCAAGTGGCAATGGATAAAACACCCTATGATGGCCCCATAAAACGTCTCTCCACACACCATATATCACCAAGCTAGTCTGGGTTAGCATCAAGCCTAATTGACTTAATATTTAAAAGACATAAACAAGAGTATGCAAATTTGGGAAGAAGAGTTTCAATTGCAGTTAACATGTTAATGGGCTAACATGCACGTGCTTGCTGTTTTCTCTCGTTTAGTGGGCTTTTGGCTGGGCTGAACTGCTGAAGATGAACAGATTGGGTCACTCCTATGCCTGGCTCCTGATAGTGGCTACAAAACCCAAAGATCCCTGGAGAGCTGAGTGCTGGGACGTGTTCTCCTGCCCAGAGGTGGCTGCAGCCTCCTGGATGTGCTTGTCTGTACCCCCAGCACTGCGGCCACAGTACTGCTGGATGAAGGGAAGCTTTCTCCGTCTCTGTCAGCCACAGAGAGCCATTGTGAGCAACAAATTGCAGCCCCATCCGAGCCTCCTTGGCCGCAGCACAAGAAGCGAGGATGCTGGCCCTGGAGTAAAGCTGACTGAGTTTTATTCAGTCGCTTTTCTTTTTAAAAGTTTGTAATGCACTGCCCAAGACATAGTGCAAGCTCTGTATGAGACATGAATAACATTCACTCATGTGACTGTTTGTACAACCAAGGGCATTACAGGTCAGGCTGAGAAGTGTTGTAAGAATGATGCAAGGCCCCCAGCCTAGACAAGCAGGGCCCATGGCAAAGGGAGATAAAGAGGCATTCAGAGGCTGTGTGGGGTCCAGCACACAGTAGCCGAAGGCCCAGCAGGTCACTATTTCTGTGCATGTTCTTGGGGCTGCCTGTGGGGAAACACAGCTCTTTTCTGGCTGCACAGAATGTCACCATCAAACTCACCTCTGGGAGCAGGAGCAAGACCCCCTTCAGCCTCACAGAAGCAGTGGGCACATCTTACGGAGATGCCACCAAAAGAAACTACGTGATGCACTCAGCAGGGAAAAAAGCTAAACCTTCTCTCAAGCTTTAGCTAGCCACAGAATGTCTTGTGCTTCAACATCTCTGCTATATCCCCTCTCATCTGATCCTTCACAATGCACCATGCAGGGCCCAGGCTCTGCTGCACCGCTCATGTCCACCTCCACAGCTTCCTCCTGGCTGGCAATCCACATCCTCAGCAGCTCCTATTTACCTCCTCTTTCCTTAGTATCAGGCACCATGTAGAGAAAAGGCCAATGAAGACAGAAATGAGTTTAGGTTTATTCCAGCTTTTGACAAAGAGCCTACATCAGATAGCAGTTGTTCTGCTTGTAACTCACATTAGGCAGAGGAGCTGGAAGTCGCTTTTCCCTTCTTCTGCTGACACATTTCAGTGCACACATTCTAGAGGTCAACATTGTGCTTAATACACTGGCAAATAAAAACCCAGTCACAGTACACACAGTGCAGTGCAGGGGCTGTTTTCCCCTGGTACAAGTCCCTGAGAGCTGCCACTGCTGTTTAGCAATTGCCTGGGCTCCCACCCTTTTTTTCTTTCCTCCCCATCCCAGCCCATCAGCTCCTGCTGCCACCCCATCACCCCTCGCCTGCCCCTTGACATCCAGCCCCCATTCCCCTTCCCTTTGCATTTCTACATACAGCAGTGTTGTTCTGGTAACCCAATCCACCTCAACCAAAAATCACTTGGTTTTTTTTTTGGGGGGGGGGGGCGGGGGAAGGGAATTTTTCTCCTTAATTTATATGGGGTCAACCTCATAATTGTGTCCCTCTTTTCATCCCTTCCTCCATATAAATCATGTATATGACATTTTAGCGGAACGCCGGCAAATTGAGCATGATGTTCTTATCACCAGCTTAATAATTTAATTCAAAGGAGCCTTGCACCACTGCACGCCGGGATCAAGAGGAAGCAAAATAAGGCCATCCCTATGCAGCAGAGCTCCTCTGAGCAAAGCTGGTATGCCACACAGCACTGCATTCAAGTTTTATTTAGACTTTGCGCTGCTGAAATACCCACGGCAGGCAGGACAGATGCTGCAGCTTAGAGAAGCCTTTGCACACAGTGCCCAGGCTTTACCCATCACCTAAGCATTGCCACAGCTGCGGTCCCTGGTACCTGCACACCCCAGCCTGCACCCGTGTGCAGGGCTGTGCTAGCCTCCAGCCTGCTGGCAGACCCCAGCCACTCCTTTCCAGCCAAACGAGGCTGTCTCAGTCTGTCACTGTCAGGGAACAGGCATGAGAGCAGCTCGCCAGTAGCAAAAAGGGAATGATGGAGAGGCACAGCTCACCCCAGCATAGCTGCTGTTGGGAAAGGACAGTGTGTGTGTCGGTGCACACTCCAAGGGATACTGCATGCCTCCTGCTCTCCTTAGGCATCATTTCTAGAGGTGAAGTGACCTACTGATGGAAATGAGACAGACTTGGTTATTTGGTGAGAGCTGGGCTATGAAAGTTGAATCTCCACCAGCATGGCTGTCAGCAAAGCTGGAGCTGCACATCAGCTGGGTGAAATGGTCTAAGGTCATTTTAAACAGCTTCTGCAGATTTGAAGCATATCAAGAGTGGAGGCAAAGCACCCAACTCTCCAACTATCAGCCTTCACATAACCCAGACTCTCCTCCTGGCTCCCCATCTATCTGCAACATGAGGGGCCAAAGCCTTCCACCTACAGCCCACAGCCACTGGGGGGATTTTCCAGGTTACCCTAAAGGCACACACGTGCTCTGATGATCTAAAGGAGCTGCGAGCAGGCAGGGGAGATGACTCCTCACGTGTCCAGTATTCACCACATGGCTTTTCATGAACCAGCCGGACTCCTGGACAGCAGTAGGTGTTACTCCCAGCACGTGGGTTTGTGGCACCCCTCAGCTGTGCTCTGCACCCGCTGATGGTCCATGAACTTCAGATGGCCCATGAGCAGACAGCCACCAAACCACACACTTCCTCTTCTGCGCTGCAGAAAGGAAGGGCCTGCTCCTCATTGCTTTCTGTTCCCAATTAAGGAGTTTGACATTATAAAGAGTAAATTATGGTTTAATAGAACAATGGGAACATATTTACTAAAGTGTTAAGTACTTTATCACCCTGTCTCCAAGCCATCAGAGTTATGTGTTTTGTTTTGGCTTTTTACTTTTATTTCTTCAGGGTTAAATGATCCTTTAAAAAACAGAGAGTTTCTGGGGCCCTGCCTGGGGTACAGACGTGAGTGAAGGAGGAATAAAGCCATGCCATGGAAAACAAAGCAAAACAAAAGAAATTCCTCTTTCCTGCTTTGGCATTTCCGACCTCAGGCCTGGAGAGCTTGCATTGCCTGAAACTTTGCCACTGACATAAGACTTCATCTTTACACAAACTGCCATTGTCTGCCATTTTAACTGTGTCATCACTCAACTGTTTCAGAACTATTTGTTTGAAAAGCTGCTTTTGTTTGTTTGCTTTTCTGGAAGATGGCACTGCTTCACTGTGCTCCCCTTCTATCCACGCTTCCGCACAAAGAATTAAAACAAGAAAAAGGAATAGAATCAGGTTTACATCTGAATGTTTAACTCACAATGCCCAAGAAGAAAAAAAACCTATTTAGCCTTTTTTTCTTTCCTTTTTTCTTATATTTTGCTTATCTAAACAGTATGTGTTTCCCACCCCATCTGCACAAAACTATCATACCCCCAGCAAGATCCCATATAGATGCAAACTAAACAGAGCCAGGGCACAGGCCTGAACATGAGCTCACAATCTATAGAGTTGGATTGCTTACAACATTCCTGACCACAGGTATGCCCGTGCCAACCAGCACCCTCCCTAACCATGCCTGGACACGGATCAGAGCACAGCATGGGCCAGAAGCAGCACGGGCACAGCTTTATCAACAGCACAGCTGAGCCCTGGGGCAAAGAGCCCTAAAGCAGAGAGCTCACAGCGGATGTCATATCTCTGGCAGCACTCGGACAGGGTTCGCAATTGAGACCAAAGGGGGAAAATCAAGGCCAGCACCTTCTTGGGTGGCTGCAGGAGCTTGTTCTTGGCCTCTGAGCTGCTGATGCATCTGAGTGCTGCCAGTCCCTGGGCGTAACCGCACACCTTGCCCATATGTTGCTGCTGACATGTACCAGTGTGCAAACTGCATGGCAAGGGAGAGAGCTGCGTGCATTACAAATGAGGTGGAAAAGAAACCAGAACCCACCACTGGATTCTTGTAACCCTCTGCTAATTAGGTGAGACATGGTAAGACGAACCCCT
Organism: Gallus gallus; assembly: GCF_016699485.2. Lineage (NCBI taxonomy): Eukaryota > Metazoa > Chordata > Aves > Galliformes > Phasianidae > Gallus > Gallus gallus. The sequence continues at coordinate 3,618,031 of NC_052549.1, forward strand.
GCTATCAGCCAAGCCAAGGGAATGTAAATATTTTCAGGTCTAGGTCACCAGATCCATTATTTACTGCTCCGTCGTATGACTTATGGTTTGACAGAAGACTGGAGGGGTAGGAATTTTTTTTTTTATTTTATTTTATTTTGCTCTGAGCGTCCCTTGATTTCTTGCCAGTTAGGTAACTGCAAGAAGGGAGAGCTGCCTTCAATATCCCACACATGCAAAACAATGATGCTACTGTGAACTTCGCCCATTAACTCCAGCTTGCTGGGTGACACAAGGTGTGGGTGCTATGAGCCAGAAAGGAGCAGGAGGCAGCACTCTCAGCCCCATCCTGCAGCCCCTGGTGCCATGCCAACACTGCACGGCTGTGCACAGCAAGGGCTCTCTCCAACAAGGGAAAATAAGGCCACAGGGAGGGAAATGCCTGCTACCAAACCAGGCAGCTGCCACCAGAACTCAGCCATGGGAGACAAATTTGCCATTTCCACGTTCAGCAGGAACTCTTCAGTTTGCACAGCTTAATTGGATCCTATCCACAGGCTCCCATTCCCAATTCCTTTGCCTGCAAGTGAGGATGGGAAACAATTTTTTTTTGTAGTTGAAGTTTTACACCCAAGGAGAAAACCTCAATTCATCTGCCGATGTTCTCCAGCTCAGGTTTCAAAGCCTCAAATCACTCAGCATTGAGCTGCCACGCTGATATCTTCTCAGAGTTACTGATGAGATACGAGCGCTTAAAAGGTTTGTTTTCCCTTTCCCCAATAATCTGGTTTTACCCACTCAGAGGTATTACGTCCATCTCAGCACAGGCATTTTCCACCAAGCATCTGAGCAACATGATCTACCTGTAGATGTCCCCCTTCATTGCAGGGAAGCTGGACCAGATGACTGTCTCCGTTTCAGCAGGGACTGAATTGTTCTGCTTTAAGGATCCCTTTCCAACTCAAACAGTTCTATGATCCTCCTATCTCCCTTTGCTGCCCTGAATTGCAAAGGAGCTGTATGTCACTGCAGCCCCACTCTGTGCTATTCCCTTCTGCTTCAGACCAACTCTGGGGACATAAAGTCAGCCAGGACCAGACCAAGAAGAAACAAAACACCTGCAGCTGGCATTTCACAGAGGTAAAAAACATTTCTAGCCCAGGGACTGCAGACTTCCAGCAGTTCCGTGCAATTCCACAGCCTGGCCTGAGAGATCATAGGTAAAGAAAAATGGGGAACATCTCCCTCCTTTGGGACAAGTTCTAAAAACATCAACTATTTTCCACCTAAACTGGAAATTTTTCACTTCCAGAATGCAAAAAAAATGAATATTTCAGGTTTTGATGGAGGAGAAAAGTAGGAAAGCAGATATTTCCTGCAAGACTTTTGTTTCCAGAATCATGCTTTACCCACAAGAAAGAGCTTTGATTTTCCAACTGCCCACTGGTGCTGCCTCTGCCACCCTCTGCTCCCCACCCGCAGGAGCCAGAGATAATAGTGGGAGTGGGCTGAGCTCCTCTGCCCCAGGGACAAGATGCGAGGGGAGAAGGAGGTGGCAGCAACCAGCTGGAAGGGCTGAAGCAAGAGCCCCAAATGGGTCTTCTCCAAAGCAATCTGTGCTCTGCTGTTAACATTTTGACTTTTTCCAGCACAGAATATTTGTTCGGCTGCATTTGGTTCTGGTTTTGTAGCTACAACACTACACAACGCTGGGTGCCCTTGCAGCATCCCCAGTGCTCAGAGCAGCTCATGTCCCAGAGCTCAGAGTAGAGCCTCTGCAAATCTCCCCCACTTCTGGTGGCTCTCTTCAGCCATCTTAGCACTGCTCATGCCAAACAACACAGACCTGCTGCTGAAACCACAGTGAGCTGCAGCAAAGCTCTCCTGACCTGGGAAAAAGTTGACAGATGCTCTAAATGATATGAGGTCTTTTGCAGCCCTCTGCAATGGACAGTGCAGGGACACAGGCATTGCACAGAGGCAGCATTGTGGTCCAGAGGGGTCCCCCCCCAGATGGAGAGAACTCAGAACAAGCTGCCACAAACACACAAAGCAAAGGAGGGGAGATGAGCGAGTTTAATTTTATACAGTCTGTAAGAAAGGAGATTAAATGGGAGCATGATAACGCTATAAATACCTTAGGGGAAATGCCATCAAAGGAGAAAAGGGGATTATTTAAATGATCTGGAAACGGTAAAACAAGGAGCGCTGCAGCCTGGAGCTACAAATGGAAATATTTCGGGCAAGACATGAAGAAAAACTGTCTCAGAAACGAGAGTGATTAGGTGCAGAAATGGGCCATCCCAGCAACAAGGCAGGGCCTTATCAGAAGTGCTTAAAGATGCCACAGGCAGAAGCCAGGAAGAGAAAGGGATGTGACCAGGTGGAAAAGACAGGCCAGACCCAGTGACCAGAAGGGGCAATTGGGAGCCAACCTGCACAGGATGCATTGGTGCATCCCCAGGCACGCACCTTCCTCTCTTCATCCCATCTTCCCCATTTTTTGCACCTATTTCCCTCCCTTCCAACCAAGAGAGCAGAGGCTGACGAGGCCATATGCTGGCTTTTCTGATCCAGGCTAAAATGCCATATAAAATAGCCCAGCCAGCTCACCACTGTGTAACTTGGCAGAGCAGCGCAAGTAGCTAATGAGTAAAGCTGAAGTTGGCTGTGTAATTAAAAGTGATATATTTTTATATATAAATGATGAGTTTTCCATCCCCAAAGCTGATAAATTTCTCAGGCTGAATTTCTCAAGCTAAGAGCCTTTTTTTTAAAAAAAAAAAAACACAGCACTTTTTTTCTCTGCTCCCCTCCAAAAAAACGACCAGTTTTCCCATCTACTTAATGGACTGTAAATACTTCTCTGCTAAGATGAAAAATCCATTTGATTTGCATTAAATCTTCATCATTACAAGCTCTCAGCTGCAGCAAGGCCCAGATCCTGACACAGAATACCACATTTTTTTCTGGAAACTTCCCCTTAAAAATCCCAACGAGGAATTTTTAAAAAAGCACAAAAAAAGGGGCAAGGGAGAAAAAAAAAAACCTCTGTATCTAATACCAGGAAGTGGTATTTCATGCAAAGATGACCAATGTCACTTCTTGATCTTGGATAATTATGCTTTTGTCAAAGATATCAATGCCTCCTTCACAGTGTTTGTGTTCATCCCCACCATGTTGCTGCTCTTGCTGGACAGGTCAGGATAGGAGTCACATCCACCCCAACAAGAGTATAAAGGAACTCACCATCTTCAGGGCAGTATTTCCTGAGATAGAGGTGAGAGGGATGTGCACAGAGCGTGGGTTTTTATGAGCGCTGGTACCTCGCTCACCCATCCCTCTCTGGACTCAAATACTCTCAGCAAATCACAGAATCATAAAGGTTGGAAAAGTCCTCTAAGATCACTAAGTCCAATTCCAGCCCAGCCCCACCATGCCCACTGACCACGTCCCTCAGTGCCACATCTGCACAGTTCTTGAACACCTCCAGGGATGGTGACTCCATCACCACCCCAGGCAGCTGTGCCACTGCATCACCACTCTTTCAGAGAATAGATTTTTCCTAATATCCAACCTGAACCTCTCCTGGTGCAACTTGAGGCCATCACCTCTCACCCTATTGCTGTTACCTTGGAGCAGAGCCCGACCCCCACTCCTGCACAACCTCCTGTCAGGGAGCTGATGAGAGCAATAAGGTCTCCCCTGAGCTTCCTCATCTCCAGACTGACCCAATCCAGTTCCCTCAGCCATAAGATTGGTGCTCCAGACCCCATGCAGTGCCTTCTTGTGTACCATTCTGTAGACATGCAAATAGGGCCAGATGAAGTCAGAATCCCTGCTCCAGCCCCCCTGCTGGGTATCCTGGTCACCTCCAGGAAGGAGGGCAGCCCCCTGGTTCCTGGACATCCCACAGCCACAGCCCAGTGCTTGCTTTGATCTAAAAATCTCAACATACAAATCAAGAGCGCGACACTGTCAACAGTGGAAACATGTTTATTAAGTGACAACAAGCCTGTTCCCTTCCTGCTCCACTTTGACTCCTTTCTTGCATCTATTTTTCAATTTAATTACCTTTTTTATTTCTCCTTTCAGCCTTTTCCTCCCTCTTTAACCCCTTGGTGCAGTGAAATAGCAACAAGAAGCCTGATGAGGATGATCCAAAAAGCCATCAGGTCTCTGCCTGAGAGCAGACAACCAGACTTTGACCAGTCAAGTAAGGTTTCAGAGCTTCTCTCTGCCTTACTCCCAGCCCAGCACATTCCTTGGGTTCTGGGGCTCTGTCTGAGTGTGTCACCCAGGCACAATCCCCATCACTGCCCATCACCAGCACTCAGAGGTGTCCTGGGTGTCAGTGCCCTTCTCAGCTCACTGATGGACATGGAGCCCAGCAATGGAGCAAAAACATCCCCAGGCACAGGAAGCCCTTAGTGCAAACAGCAGCTTTCAGTGGGGTTAGATAAGTGGAAGAACACATCTGTTGGAGAAATCCAAAACTCCCATCTGCAGTGCAAGATTCCACAGCTACATGTCAGCAGCATGGGCATCTGTCTGAGACAAGCTAGAAGATGTTTCATTTCCTGCTCTTTCAGCCCACAGACACACTCCGTAACAGCACTGATGTCCTTGTGACCTGTACATGCCATGCTGAGCAGCGCTGTCTCCTCTGGACAACATGCCTGCCTTAAACTCCCCAGCAACATAAAACAGGACGGAAGAAAGTTCACCACCAGCAGCTACCTGCAGGTCTGAGACATCAGTCTGAGCGATTTGATCTGCTCTGCACTGCAGCAACATGCACACCGGCTCCTGAGCTGCCCGCACCGCTTCCTCCCATCACCCTGCCAGGTCTCACTAGCTGCGAGCTGACCTGTATCACTGCTTAAAAGTCACCCTCTCTGCCTTTCTTCTCCCCAAATTACAGATGATGTAGTACATTCCGCTGAATATTTGACAGTGATGAAGAGCAAGGTCTCGAACCGGAGAGCTGCCCATGAGCACAGCGCTGAGCTCAGCACGGGGCTGCGCTCCAGCCAGAAACCTGCTCTGCTTCTCAGTTCTTCCCCTGCACTTGTGCTCAGTCTGTTCTTTGCCTCTTCTCCTGCACGAGCAAGGTGCAGAGGCTCCTACAAGCTGTTAAGCTCCTGGCATGCTGCAAAGCAGGAAAGGACTGCGAGTCCCATGCTGCTGCAGGCACACATCCCTCCCCAGTGCGGGTGCACAAATGCTCCCATGGGGCTGTTTGTTGTCTCTGCCATAAAGAGGTTCAGTCAAGCTGGCACAGTAATTCCAGTCTAAATTAAACATCCCCATTTACTCACAGTGAAGGCTGTTCACAACTGAAATCCTGACTCGGACAAGTAGTGCTTCAGAGCGCAGATTTGGCTTATAGCATTTAAAGCAGCTGTCTTCATAAAAGCTAATAAAATACAGTTGGATAATTAAAAGCTTTAATTAAAAATGCAAAGTCCAAAGAGTTTCGTATTAACAAGGAAACTTGTTTTGACATCTGAAATTGCTGCACAAGCTAAATTCCCATATATTCTCTCCAGGCTATTTAGAGTTTGCTGCGTAGCTGGAAATGCCTCTAACTCAGTCCAATCACCATGTGTTGCTGGGGATGTGCACCAGAATTGATGCTGCTTGTTTTACAACTTCACTTTTAATTATCGCAGTCTAAAGGCAGCAACAGACTTATTTGCATGCCAATGCCTGAACACAGCCTGTGGATGGAGCAGCTTGGCATTCTGGGGATGAAATATGTACCTCCCAGGCATGGGTTGCCGAGCTGAGCTGGGAGCTGAGCAGAGCAGCAGAGCTGGCTTTGGGGAGAGGTTCTGGACCTCAAATGCAGGGACACACATCTGTCTGCACCACATGGTGTTTGGAGTTGGGTTTCGGAGGGTCCATGCCCAGGATGGATGGGGCACAGGACTGAGCTTGGATACAGGAATTGGGCTCAGGGTCAGCCCCCCCTCTATGATAGCTCCAGGTGAGAGGTTTTGTGGTTGTCCCTTCTCTCTGTCCACGTCAGGGTGAGCTGGAAGCCCACATCCTCATTTCAAGGCCCTCTGAGGCCAAACAGCAGTGGAAAGCCTCTGCTTTGACCACACTGTCCCCTTCAGACCCTCTTCAGCATCGGATTGCCCCCTGCCAGGCTGATGTATGGCCATGATTTACAGCCCCTTTGCTCTAGTTAGTGTCTTGGAGCAAAATGCTCTTGTAACGAGTACCAGTGGAACAGCAGTAAATCTGTCAGTGCACCCCCAGGGCTACAGATCCATAAGGCTTAAAACCAACAGGGACTGATTTAATTGTCTAATTTGACATTTCTCATAACACAGACCAAAGAGCCTCTCTGAGCACCAGCTGTTACATACCCATCACCGGAGCAACGCTTCAGACACACAGCCACCCACTCACAGCCCTTTGGACGTGCGAAAGGGACATGGCTGTTTGCATCCTCACTCTGGAGATGGGCATCTTCTGCCAAGTCCCACTGCCCAGCAGCACCTTCAAGACCCCAGATCTTCGTCGATCATTTGAGGAAATAATAATTCTTGACATATTGGGCCTTAAAAGGTGAGGTTTTTTTTTTTTTTTCCTTTTCCTTTCACTTATTTTTATAGAGGCCAACTGAGAGTGAGCTCAAACCATTTGGATTCCACCAAGCTTTGGTTTGGCCTTGTTTGGCATTCTATTTCTCCCCAAGAAAACTTTCAGAAATCAAAGCCTGACTTGCAGCAAACCCTTTAGTGGATATTAGGAAAAACTTCTCCAAAAGAGGGGTGATGCAGTGGCACAGCTGCCCAGGGAGGTGGTGGGGTCACCATCCCCGGAGGGGCTCAGTAAATGTGATTTAGTACTTGGAGACATGGTTAGTGGGCAGCGTTGGTGGTAGGTGGACAGTCGGACTGGATGTTCTTAGAGATCTTTTCCAACCTCAACGATTCTATGATTGTGTGGTGAGCAGCAGAAGAGCCGTGCACAGATTCCCACGCGCCCTGATGTCTTTCCTTCAATCCCACCTTTCCATTTCTGTTTTGTACATACAGCACAATAAACATATTCATCCACCCCAACCCCAAGGCTGAAGGCACCTGACCTAAAGGTTGGCCACCTAACACCACTCCTGGCCCCGTTGCTCGCCGGGCACCCTGACACCTACCTGCATGTCTCTGCAAGATGAGTGCTGGGAATCACATTCAGGGTGCTGGGATAGGTAAAGCACCACCCAATGAGAGCACCCCTTGATCACCCATCACAGGCATAGAGCTGGCAAGCAAGGGGACACCACGGCAGGGCTGGGGGACAGGGAAGGACACCAGTGTGTACGTGGGGTGCAGTGCTTAAGGAACGCCACTGCTCGTGGAGGGTGAAGGCGAGGAGGGCAAATAGCAGCCCCTCCCCGGGCTCCTTCCTTCCCCAGACAGTGAGCCGTAGGCCAAGAGCACCCTCGTGTGGGTGTGAGCTCTGCTGCTTCTGCTCTCCTCTTTTTCTCCCAGCACAGCACTCCTATCCTATTTCCAGCTTGGCAGCTGGTCTCTCCTCACCCCCAGTGCTTCCCTCCTTCCCTGCTCTCAGCTCTACAGAAGGAAGGTCTGTTTAGGGCGTTCTTGGGGTCATATTAAACAGAATATTAAGGGATATACTGCTGGGAATAATCCACTCTGACTCCTGGACAAGAACTGGGTGTACTCTCAAGCTTTGTCCACCTCTAATACAGGAGATGCTCAGAACCAGATTTGATTACAAGACCCATTGAAACTTCTCTCCCTCTTTCCTCAGCCACCTGCAATAACAGCACTGGCATTGCACCATAACCTATGCTCTGGACCATTCTTCTGGCTCAGATGCTTTCCAGGGAGCACAAAGGCAGGGAGGTGGGAGGTTTCTATTTGAAACCCCACAGATGGGTTAGAGGGACTCAGCCAATTCACACCCAACCTGGCATACCAAGGTGTAACGCTGTAACGTGATAGAAAGCACAGCAATGATAGCAGAGTAGCAATATCCTAGGTTGCAGCAAGAGAAGACTTGCTCAAATGCAGCAGCTGTGGACAAACAAACAAACAAACAAACGCTGCTTACCTTCAAAAGGCCTCAGATATGCAGGGATCTCCAGGAAGATACCCTTGCCTTCACTGCCAACCCTTAAATGAGGTCTGGAAAGGGGTGGATCCTGGCTTCACCCATTCCGGTCACTCAGCTGCATTGCACACACCTGAGCTCCCCTGGGTTGGCCCTGCCTTCCCACCAGGTGCTCAATCACTGCTTCAAGCTGTGATTTAGCATTTCTGCTACACAAGGTCATGTCAGCACAGGTGAGCCTGTAAAAAGACAAGGTCCTACTGGAGTAGTTTGAGTAGAACCCTGTCCTACCCTACTGGTTTTAAGGACTCTCCATCCTTGGAGATATTCAAACCCCAGTGGACTGCCCCAGCTGACCCCCAGAGGTCCCTGCCCGCCGCAGTGGCTCTGTGAAATGGCCAGCAGGAGCCATCCAGGAGCATTCCCCATCCCCATTACCCAACAAGTGAGCTCTGTATTTCAAGTCTGTGCATAACTACAGGAGCAGTTTCTGTGACTGATGGAACCTATGGTCATGCTAGGTTTCAGCCACGCACAATAGAACTAATTAACATGTGAAAAAATCAAAGACAAACTATGCAAGACACTCAAGCAAATTAGCCTGAATTGATTTTTCAAGTGGATTAAGATAAGCCACCTTAAACTTCTTTGTACCATTTTTAGCAGAATTTTAAATGACCATGACTGAGTCTAGATCTCCTTAAATGAATGAAAGTAAACTGAATTCCTTGTAAGAATTTCCTATCAGGGGTTTAATCCATAAACCCTTATTTAATTTGGATTTTCTTTCCTAGTTTCCTTGTAAGTCTAAACCATAGGCTCTCCATGGTGTCAGAGGAGGAGGACAGGCTCATTACAGCAGGGGAGATGGATTTCACTCCATCTCCAAAATCTCTTACCAACCTCCTTCCCCTTCAGGGCATGGCAGCAGTGAACCCACTGAGCCCAGGACCTGCATTTGAGCAAACCTCAAGAGGCAGAGCTCATGGCAGAGCTTGGAACTTGATGATCTTTAAGGTCCCTTCCAACCTAAACCACTGTATGACTCTACGGCCCAGAACCAGCCAGTGCCACAGCTGCACACCAGCACATTTCACAGGCAGTGCCCAATTCTTGGTTCACATTGGGCAACAATGCATCACCCTCTCCATGCTTTAGGGCACAATGTGAACAGGGGGTGCCCTGCACACCACCCATGCTGTCAGTGACCCCATAGAGTGATGGGGACCAGAAAGCAGTCCCTGGCCAATCTCTGGCTGCAGTTCACATGGAGCCATGCAAACAGTGGGGCTGTGTGCCAGGCTGTGATCCCATATGCACACGTGCTGCCTACAGGTACCCAGGCTTTCTTGGAGGGTCACTTCTGTGTGTCTCTCAGACATATTATTCCTGCCTGAAAACAGGAGAGAGGCTCAGCATCCTAACGTGCTGCAGGGCCGGTGCTTGAGCCCATGTCTCTGCTGCCATTTGGGGCGTGAAGTGCTGTGGGGTTGACCACAGCTGCATGAGCTCTTCCCTTCACCACAGTGGGCTGGTGGCATAGGTTAGTTTTTCCTGGGCTGATATCTGCAAGACTGAGGGATTTATGAGGCTGAGCCACATCACCTCATGCGGCTGCAGTCAGCCAGTTTATATCTGACTGTTTGTGAGATTCCTGCCCTAGACTTAAAAGGAGCTGGGACAGGGACACTGATAATGCTCAGGCTTCCCACGTGCTCCATCACTATCTGCTGACTGCGGCCGTTCATCATCTGGAAGGCAGAGCAAAGCAAAGCTGTGGGGATGTCTGGGGGCAGCAGAGAGGTCTTTTCTGCCCTCTGCTCTACAGTGGCATTGCGGTGCAAGCCAGCACCCCTCCTGCCCCAGAAAAGTTCTCCCTCTGCTTTTGATCACCCCACAACCTGCAGACACCTCATCACTACAGCCAGGCAGAAGCAGCTCAGACAACACCTCGTGCTCACTGACACTCTCCCCCTCCCTGTCAGGATGAGACCTGACATTTTTCACCCAAGATAAACCAGAGGCAGCTCCTGGCTGGGGTGAGCCTGGTGGCTGCCAAGTGGGGGATCATGGATAGAGGGCTCTGCTGCTGAACTCTGAGTTCATGCCCTGATCTCTGGCTGCTTCTCATCCTCCCCAGCTCTGACAGCAAAAACATATACTAGATTTGAAACATGTTCTTCAGGGAGGTTTTATCAGCACCAGGACATACCTCCAACAAATTCCAGTCTCAGCAGAACAGAAGCAATTCAAGAAGCTCCTGGCTTGCTGTGCTTGATGTAGTGAGCTCCATCCTCCTGTCTGGGAGCCCTGGTGCTCTCCACTTGGTGAACACTGAGCTACCACAGATTTGCTACAGTATGTTGCTCAGATAGAAGACAGTCTCATCTTCCTTTGCAAATCCCATAGTTTTTCATTACAAAAAGAAGCTGCAGTAGGAGAGCTGCTGAAGATGTGGTGGCTCCATGCAGGTCAGCGTTCAGCCTGGATATGAGGAAATACTTCTTCTCAGAAAGAGTGGTGATGGAGGTGGTGGAGTCACCGTCCTTAGAGATGTGGCACTGAGGGACGTAGTCAGTGGGCATGGTGGGGGTGGGCTGGGTTGGACTGGATGATCTTAGAGGTCTTTTCCAACCATAATGGCTCTAAGAGCCTATGATTCGATGCAAATGGTGGGAGGATTGTCTGCTCTGGAGCTCTTCCTGAATCCCTAGCCACAAAGTAAACTCCTATTGGCACCCATCTGTGTTCATTAACTTAGTGGGGCTACACACAAAATCCCAATGGAGTTTGAAAGCAGAAAGAAAACAAAATCCTGACTTCTTTCTGATTCCTCTGGGGAATGGACAGTTAGTGGCAGATTCACCCATTTTAGGCCCTACTCTTGGGGCACCCTTCTTTTCAGAAGAGGCCTCTGCAGGTGAGAGCTGCCCTTCCTCCAGCTTGAGCTCATTCTCCTCAATGCAGGGTCTGGGAGGCCTTCTGTCCCATTGAGGTCGTCCATGGCTGTGTACTCCTTCCCATCCCACAGGCTGCTCCCAGCCCTCCAGCCCAAAGTGCCCACGTCTTACAGAGCACCCTCTGCACCACACCACACCCCAACATACTCCTGGGCTGGGTCTGAGGAAGAGCAAGCTTTGCCCAGCAACCACAATGAGTGCCCACATCTTATTTTGGACACCCGGGCTGCTGGTAGCTGAGAGCCAGAGGCAGGTGATCTCAGCCAAGGGAGGAAATCACGCCCCGCTCAGAGGGTTTTTCTGCACAAATGGATGGGGGAAAAGAAATCTCTGCTTTTCTTTTAAAGCCAAGTTCTCCCATCGCCCAGGGCAGCAATCCCACACCGTGGTGTGTTTCGTTTCCTACACCATGCCCAACGCAGCAGCCCAATGCAGCAGCCTGCTGCCCAGCTGAGCTTCTCCAGCAATCATTTCTTCTCTTCAAAAGCCAAAGCTGAGCAGAACTGGTTCTTCTGCAAGCTCACGCAGCTGGGGAAGAAAGCAAGGAGGCTGATAAGCATCTCTGATGGCTTCGGGATAAAGTTTCATCTGATCTCTTCCCCGAGACAAAATGTTTCGGTTATTTTCTCTCCTTGGCAATTGTACATTAAAATGAAAGTTAATGAGACCAGGATTAAATGCCCTCAGGAAGGGGAAATAAACCTTGACTTCTGGCAAGATTTGAGAGGGCTTTCACAAAACGGAGTCGTGTGAACAGAGGTGTAAATGGCTCAGCATGAAATTTCCCACAGCACTTTTTTTTTTTACCTTAAAGCACACTTTGCACACAGGGGCACTCAGCCATCTCTGCTCAGGCCACCGGACATCCCATCGGCAGGGTATACTGTGACGTTAATAAGCACTGCTCACCACAGCAGGCATTAAAACCAGGTTATTTTAACAAGGATGGAGCTCCAGAGGTGGGAACACATCTCTATGTTGGCACAGCAGCTCCATGTTGTCTCTTGGCACTGCCACTGCCCATCAAACAAACAGGATGCCCTGGGCCTGAAGCAGTGTAATACCCCACTCAAAATTCATTCTCCTGCTCCAGTTTAGATTCATTTCCAGCAGCTCTGCCTGAAAATATCCATCACAACATCCTGCAAGGCACTTCGTGCTGGTGGTCACCTCCAAGCATCCAGGTCACGCTGCCCACAGCAGCTCTGCTTTCATGCTGTGCTTATGGTGGGAATGCTGCTTCTCCAAATCCAACCCCAACGTTATTTCTCTCTGCTGAGAAACCTGAAGGAACTGTGCTTTTCCAGACTCACTGCTGCAAAGAGGAAAGCCCACAGGTCCTCCTGCCCTGGCAAACCTTGGATGTTCCATCATACTCAGGAGGGGAAGGGTCCCAATAGTGGGTGCAGGATGGTGCTCCAGCCCCAGGGCTCTGTGGGGAAGATGCTGATGCCCGGTGGGACACAGAGCAAGAAGCATACTCCTATCCAAAACTCCCACCCCACCTTGTGATGCGGGTTTTCATACACTAGATGTCAGTAGAACAATAAAAATGACGCAGAGGCTCCTTGTGCACCAGCACGAATCTGACTGTGATTTCTACTGTGCCGCTAAAATTCACACCTGTACAAACTGGCACCAATAAACCCATTTGCTGCAGCAATAACCGGATGGGCAGAGTCCAGTGTTCCAGGTGGCAGGAGGCATCCCCCAGAGCACAGCAGGGGCAAAACACTCAGACACTCACAGCCCAGCAAAATGGCATTCACTTTGTGCATGCATTGGTGGGGTTATTCTGCGGCAGGAGGGTGTGTTACTGGCCCAGCTCCTCTGATAGCACTCATGAAAGCTGCCCAGCTGCTCCTGCTGGCACATGAAACCCAGAGCTTATGCAATGTGCACCTGGTCTGTGGGTACAGCCTGCCCTGCTCCACCTGCAGAACAAACTCCGTAGCGTAACGCACCTTTCTGTGCTCTGGGAGAAAGAAACCTGTGCTATCAGCTTTCAATCTTTACTGCTGTAGCAATAAAACCAGGCTGCAGCCCGTGCAGCAGAGGGCATTCATCTGCAGGACGAGTGGCCTCGGGCTGCGTTTCCCCTCCAGGCTGATGCCACCCTGCAGCTATTTCCAGCTTCTTGGACTGAGGTTTGGGCCCCATGCCCACTTCTTTGTACAAAAGCAGGAGAACGGAACACTGAGCCCTGAGAAAACACCTGCACCCAAATCTGCCTTTTCCCCCTCCAGATTCAGAGCAATGCTCATTGCTCTTCGGTCCAGGCAGCAAACAGCCTACAGCAAACCCTGCAGCATCATCGTGGGGCTTCCAAACCCAGAGGTGGGATGCAGCCAGCAGGCGCTTTTGCAGTAGTGCTTTTGAGTCCCAAATACTTTGAGGACTTCCTGGTTTTCTTTCAAGACCACATTTCCAACAAAACCGGGCTGGCATTTTGGCTGGAATTAACTTTTCAAAGACAGAGCAGTCCAACACCAACCTTGCTCTCCTTCAACCACTCCAGAAGACATTGGCCACTGCTCAGCCCCAAATCTCTCCTCTTCTCACCTAATCCCCCAGGGACGGGTGGGCTCTCCCATCCATTCCCCTCCAGGCGCCCCATCTCCCCTTTCCCAGGCTCTAGGGTTTCAGACCCTCCCCATCCAAGCCCAAGTTGTCTCCCTGCACACTGACCCGGCAGGACACAGTTCAGAGCCTTCAACAGGAAAAACAGGAAAAGCCGCCCCGCTCTCCCCGTTGACATAGTTTCGGTCTGGTTCTTGGTGTCAAAGGAGGCATTCACCTCCTGGCGCCCAGCAGATGCTTGGAGGCCCCACGGGAGGACGGCCACCAGCAGCCAGGTGGGGTTAGGCTGGGATGTGCCACCTGGGCTGCAAATCCTGCCTTTCCATTGGGATCCTAGAATCACTGAATACCACAAGTTGGAAGGGACCCACAAAGATCACTGAGTCCAACCCTGTCTCCACACAAGACCCCTCAAATCCAAACTCTGGGTCTAAGGGCATTGACCAAACACTTCCTGGGGCCATGACCACTGCCTTGGGCAGCTTGTTGCATGCCCAACACCCTCTGATGCAGAACCTTTTCTTCTGCAATGACTGCCCCATGCCTCCTCGTGCCATCCATGCCAGTGTATCAATCTCCTCCAGCCCAGCCCCAGCCCCAAGCCAAGGGATGGGAGCAGATTGCTGAGATAGGTGCAGATGCGTTTCCTGTTCAGCAGGTTCATGGCCATGCTCATCTGTGGGGCACTAATGAGCCGGGTGTGGGACCAAGCTGGGCAGCACCCAGGGATGGGACAGACCAGTCTTTCATTGCTGGGTCACATGGCAGTGACACATTGGGCACCTGGAGGAAGGGCCAGAGGGTATGGGGCACAGCATCCCCACCTACACCATGCCTCCAGCAATGGATTCCCACTAAGAAGTGTCCCAGCGATGAACCTCTCATTCCCCAAAGACCAGGAGATGTGTCACCTCCACCACCCATGCAGGAGACACAAAATCCTCCCCCAACACAGTACCAGGTCCTGAGCTCTCATAACAAAAGCCCCAGCCTCCACAGCTGTGCTAATTGCCTCATTAACCCCTTGCCAGCAGACCCCAACTCCACTTCTAGTCCCCCACCTATTGATCCCCTCCAGCTGTTTTGCATGTGATTTACATGAAGCACTGAGGATCTGAGCAGTTCAGGCCTGCTTTGCTCTAATGAAAGCGAAATGGATGGGATCTGGTGCCATACGGCCCATCTGCAGAGCAGGGCCATCAGGGCTGCCTTTGAAGAAGCTCACTCTGACGTTTGGCTTCCCAAAAATGTAACCGCAAGAAAGAATTTTGCTCTCCAGGCCCCATCTGGTGGGGTCCTGGCTCTGAGGCTTCAGCTTCCAACATAAAAGCAAGGAGCTCTTCCAGATCCAGCTCTTGGGGGCACATGTCCCCTCTGGCTCCATCTCTCCACATGGCACCGCTCCCACCTCCTGAACACACCAGACATTTTCTTGACTGCAGTTGCATGCAGGAGATGCTCCACATCTCTCTTTTGCATCCATCAGCTCTTTCTCACTTCTTCCCACCTGCTGGATTTGGCACCAAATTCTTCCCTATCCTACATGGGTGACTGTTTCCTTTGGGTCCCTGTCCCAGCACCCCACAACCCCTGCCCTTCGGCAGAGCATATCCACCAGGGCCTTGTGGCATCCCAGTGATGTCCTCAGTGTCTGCAGGCTGACTGACCTGCCATCTTCATCAACAGGTGCCAAAGTCATGCCCAGACCAACCAGGCTTCTGCCTAAGGATTCCATCAGCATAGCCAACTATTTCCCTCCCAGATGAGCACTGGGGATATTTCTGGTGGGACACAGAGCCACGGCACACCTCCCAAGCCAAAGTCATAGAACCAAAGAAACACAGAATGGTTGGAATGGAAGGAACCTTTGAAGGCCATATGGTCCGACTCTCTGCAATGAATAGGGACACCCACAGCTCCATCAGTGCTCAGAGCCCCATCCAGCCTGACCTTGGCTGTCTGCAGAAATAGGGCTCCCCACCTTAGCATGAAGGAGCTTTGGTAAATACAATGAAACCATAACAAGAGGGGGAATCTCGCACCAAAAGCTTTGTGGACTCGCACGTGGCTGTACTTTCCCCTCAGCTAAACCGACACGAGCAGTGCATGGACTCTGATTCCCATGGGAACTCAACTGTTTATCTCGAATGCAATAAAAAAACGATATTAAAAATAGATTGCGGAGTGGAAGTGGCAGAAAATATTTGACGCCTGATGCTGTTCCTCTCCATTGTCTGAAATCTAACAGCCGAGTTCTGGGAACAGGCATGTTGGTGCGATTACAGCTCAGACACTCCCAAACCTTGTCTTGAACAAATCTGAAACCCAATTACGCTTCCAAAGGCTGAGCGGTTTCTGTTGGTCTGTTTGAGCTGCAGTGCCACCAGGACAGCGCGGTCCCGCTCTCCAACCACACACCCAAGCTGCAAAGCATGGCCACGTTCCCAGACTCTCTGGAGAAGTCCAAAGTGAACACTGAGGTGACAAAAAAGCTGTAGGTGTGAAAACTACTGCAAATGAAAGGGGAAAAAGCAAGGTGCCAGCCCAGCACGCGCTCAGGTCCAGACCGAGCCCCTTCTCACCACTTTGCTGCCCCGGCAGTGGGCTTTCTGCAGCCATCATTCACTTCTGCTCCTTCTCTGCAAGTTTCAGTAACGCTCCCATAAACAGGTTTTTAATGCAATCCTTTTCCCCTCACATGCCTCATGTTAAAGATTAGCAGAGGCATTTTATGGCAGGTAATAAAGAACACCGATGTCAAATATTTTAACAAGTGCTGCATGGGAAAAGCCCAACGGGCTCTGGATGTGTGTCTGCTCTGTGGTGTCTGTCAGGGAGATAGGGAGATTGCTGGGAAAACTTATCTGATTGTATCTGGGGTTTGGAAAAGAGCAGAACCACGGTGACCTCCGCCCACGTTGGCTGAATTGGACAGCAGCTCTCTGCGTTTCCTGAGCTCCAAACTGAGGGCTGCTGTCCCCATCCACACCTCTATGGGATACGCAAGGGAGACAGCAGCTTTAGGAAAGCGACGAATTAAGGTTTATTTGGGGGCTGCAGTTTATCCTCCCAAGCCCCTCCTGGGTGAGGCATGATGATGAAAGCAAACAGCCCCCTTAAAACACCGTGGGGAGGTACCACTCTCCGGGGGACCTCAGCCACAGGACAGCCATGGAGCAGACCTCCATTCCGAGCACACTGCGGTCCTGATGGGGACACCTGGAGAAGCATTTGCACACCAAAGGCCCTAACAGGGACCAGTGTGCAAAGCAGCACTTGCTGGCAGTCCCCACTCACCCCAGCATGGGAGGAATGCAGTGCCCATGTCACATTGGGTTGCAGAGGACAGTGGGCAGCCACCCCCAGAATGCATGCAGGGGGATGCACCATCCCTGGGCAGGGCTTGGCTTAGAAACCACGAGAGAGCACGTGCACACCAGAGCAGCCCACGCTGCCAACTATTTCTGCCCACGAACTGAAGCTGAAGAACCAGGCATGCCCCCAGGAAGCCTTTATCCCATTCCCTTCCCCCTCTTGGAGGGAAAAGCCTTCAGATTTGTCAATCACGAAGGTCTTTCCCAATGTAGATGACTCTACAGCTCTCTGCACCCATCCCTCCCATTACAAGCCCAGTGCTGTGTCGGCACCTGCAGCTGCACACCCATGCAGGGAAGGAGCCCCGTGGAGCTGAGCTGTGCTCCTGCAGAGCTCACAGCACCAGGGCAGCAGGATGGGCCCGCAGAGCCCTGCGGAGGGACTGCTGAAAGATGCAGAGTGCTCCTTCACTTTCCCATGACCGATTCCCCTGCAAGCAGCAGAAAACACATTTTCTGATGGTAATTAATCTGACAAGAAGTCAGGAGGCACTGATTAAGTGTCTCCTATCGCTGAGGATCACAGATAATTGGCAAGATAGGCTCCTTTGCAGAGTTGGCAGAGCGCGTTTAGAAGAGATGAAGGGGAGATAGCGGCGGCCGTGCTGGGATTCACAGCATGGTGCAGCTCAGGGCTGGCTCTGGTGGTTCCCCAGCACTGCTGAGCACACACAGGCACAGGGCAGCCCAGTGTTCCACTGCAGTGCTCTCCTGGTGCCAGGCTCTGTGGTTTCTGTATGGTTTGTTGGCTTCAGCAGGAAGAAGTGGGCATCCTTTTCTCTGCCATCCGCATCCTGCAGTCCCGATCGCCACAGCTGGCTCTGATTAAGCCGATTTCTCCCGGCACTTTCATGGTAGTGAAAATGCTTGGAAGTTGTATTAGGTGACACCTTTCATTAAGCCCTCAGCACCTGCTTCAGGCCAATCTGGGGGAGCTCATGAAAATCCCCGCATTGTGATGGCAGAGCCGGGCTGCTGCTTTCCCAGCTGATGCTCCAAAGGCAGATTTGGTAAAATTCAGGCTCTCGGGCACCTTTAGGAGAGCAGCACAGTGTTGGCAATGGAAGAAAGAGTGTCCTCAAAGGACAGCAGCCCATAGGTGGGACAGCTGGTGGGGTCGGAACAGACCCGTCCTGCTCAGGCAAGCACAGCACTGCTCTGCTCCTCGCCCACCCATCTCATGTTTCCTTCCACCGGCACAAAGGGTTTCCACACTCCATCCAAACCTGCTAAAATAAGCACCAGATGCACCATCCGGCTCCCACCACCCCCGCTGAAACAGTTCTCAGTGCTTGTTGGTAAACTCTCGCTAAACTTGTCAGAGGCAGAAATGCCTTCCAGATGGGTCTGGGAGGTGAGGGCTTGGGAATTCCAGCACTTTTTTACGTACATAAATTCTGCAGAAAATATTTGCTCTGCCCTGTTGCATTGCTTCTGCTGCCCGGAGCCCTGGCACTGGGTTTGGGCAATTTTCATTAACGAACGTGGTTTCGAGGATCCAGTATCCCTCAGTCTCCCACTGGTGCTAGAAGGGATGTGTTTGTTTCCTTGCAGGAAAAACAGTGGCCAGATTTTTAATTGGCAGCAGATGGCAAGAGAAGCAGCGTGAGCTTCCCACGCCACGGCCCTCCTTGCACCAAAGGAGCTGGATCCAGTGAGCCGTGGTAGGGATGCTCACCCCCACTGCCCCCCAACCTGTGGGGTCTGTCTGCACCCAGCACACACCCAAGTGAGGTGTATCCATCCCATAGGCACGCTGTGGTGGCTACCACCACTACAACATGAGCACGTTCTCTCTAAGACGGGGGCTGTAAGGCGCTGCTGGAGGTCAGACCCAAATCCACCCAATCACAGCAAAACCACTGGAACGTGTTCCCAATCTAAGATGTGTTTCCCAGTGCTTTGCTATGCACGTTCTCAGACCTGCTGCTGGATTTGCAGTCTGCTTTTCACTGCATGGCTCCACGTGCTCCAGGATCAGGAGGGTGTGCGATGCTCAAGCCATGGCTATTGGCTACCAAACAAAGCCCAGGCTCAGCTGCCCACCTGAGGAGCAGCAGATATTCTGCTTTTAGCTGCCAGCATGACTTTTCTGGCAGCGGCAGATGTATGTATGACACAGACAGCACACCCTGCAGCTGCACATCACCCCGTAAGGACAGCTCACAAACCCACGAAGCCCTGCAGCATCCACTGCCACACCGCCCATCCCCACGGCCTACAGCATCCCAGCTCTGCTGTAGGTCTGCAGCATCTGCTGCAGCTTTAGGAGGGCTCTGCTACTGCTTCCTGCTCATCAGCAGGGGACAGGCTGACATCTCAAGAGTGCAAGGTGAGCAACATCCAGCCCCCTGCATGCAGGAAAACCCATCCGCATCCAACTCCCCATTTCTTCCACCAGCACTTCAAGGATGGGATGAAGGCAGCAAGAAACCGCAGCATCTGCACGGGGGTGAGGATGTGAGCACCTGCCCTGGGAGGAGAAGAGCAATGACACCCAGCTCTGGGTGCCCCCACTGAGGTCTCAGGGTGGTCTGTGTGAGCTTCAGGCTGAGCAGACAACGCAACTGTGAAGCTGCTGAGAAGGCAGAGCAAAAACCTTCCTGCCGGGCTTTCCAAGCCCTTATTGTCTTCTCCGTTTTATTCTCTTCTCATGCTTGATTGCTTTGGGCACGGGCCAGGCCTCCTGCCTGCACAGGGCTACCCCCTTTGTGGTTTTCTCTCCCTTGGAGTTGAGATGGAGAGATCAACGAAATTGAAAAATCAATTACAAGCAGAGGTCAGCACCCTGCTGCAGGGAGCGGGGTCCTCCAGCCCCAGGAACCCTCAACACCTGATGACTGCGGTCCCCAAAAGTAACACCAGAGCTGGGAAGGAGCAGGGGGGCAGGGAAGCTGCTGCCCCATTCCCAGCCCCACTTTCCGCTCCCAGAGCCAGCACAGGAAGGAGCCTAGGAGAACTAACAGGCCTGGCACCAATGTGAGCTGAGCACAAAGCAGTTTTCCTCTCTGTGCACGGGTTCCTCGGGGTTCTGCTGAAGTCCTCCCCAAAAACCAGAGTGGGGCACTACGATTTATCCCAGCAGGGACTGCTCCCTGCAGCCAGACCCACTGCTGACCCGAGGATCACAGAGTCTGTGGGACCCCACTGGTCCCGTTCAACTCACACTGAAACTTCATGAGATTTCCCCAAAAAGCTCTTTTCCAGGCTGGCCAGCAGATGGGGATGGAAGAGCACCCAAGGTCCGACTTGGGGGCACCGGGGGCCTCCAGCCTTACAGCTCCAATGGCTCCAGGGCTCAGGTGGCAGTGCCTGGGCTGCAGCTCATGGGTCGGGCTGTGCACTCACATCCCCATCCCCAGGGCAGCAGGTGTGGGTGATAAATCCTGAGGCAATCCTAGCTGGGCTCTGCATGTCCCCCATTTCTCTGTTTGTCCAGAGAAGGACATGTGCCCTCACCCCACATGTGCCTTATGGGGAGCCAGGGGACCTGGAGGGTGGCTCTGGGACCTCCTCATGACAAAACATCCCTACCCCGAGAAAGCAACATGGCCAAGTCTGGTCTCTCTCTGCACAATACACCTCCAAAGCACACTACATGCCCCTACTGCCTATGCATGCGTGCTGTAACCTCCCAGGCACACACAAGCTGTACCTCCAAATCTACTCATGTCCAACCAAGAGGCTGAGTGAACGAGAGGCCATTTGGAAAACCCCAAAACAGCTCAGAGATGCAGCTCTAACAGCATTGCTGTGCTCTTCTCCCATCACAGGACACCACCAGGTAGAACATCCCCTTTGGGACTTACTGGATGGGACAGGAGGGCTTCCCACAGAGCGTGGGTACCTTTAGTGTCAGTGGGGCACTGGTGCCTCCCAACCCAGCACACGGAGCTGGGCAGCCAGCCCCAAGCAGCCTCGGGCCTATTTATTTGCCTTCATCCTCCAAAGGAACGCAATGGAACGAAGACAGAGCAACACCCTGCCCCAAGGGAGGAGCCTTCATTGTGTCCGTGCGTAATTATACCATTAATTACTGACCATAAAGCTCTAAAGCAAACAGACCCAAAATGAATATAGCACCGGTGCAAAGCCCTAAGAGATAGCTCCGCGGCTGCTAATCGAATGTGGGTTTTCTAAACCCAAACTGAATTTGCAATTAGCTCTCCTTGTCCCCAAGTCTGACAAAGGGCCTTCCTGTGTTTCACACCGAGCGGGGATGTCTCTGAGCTGCCGTCAGCCGACAAAGAGCCGAGCGGAGCGGAGGGACCAGAATCCCAAACACCTCCTTAGGCTGAGCGGGCTCTTGTTTGAGTGGGGATTTGCTGCACACTCAGTGTACATCGGCGAGCAAGGCGCTCAGCCTGACCCTGGCCCGGAGTTTAGCTGTCTGTCAAATGTTAGAAAAGGGCTTTGTCTGCCTCGCGAGGACTCGGAGGTTTAATTACCGCCTGTGCCAAGATGCCCTTAGGTGGAGGCTGCAATGCAAATGCAAAGTATCATTATTAGAGCTTAGCAAATAACTCAAATGTTTTTCTGCAGCAACTCCCTCGAAAAGAAATTAGATTCTTTTCTGGTGTGCTCGGGCGTCCTTCCAGGCCCTGTTGTTGTGACACCAGCGGTGAGCGAGGAATTAGCAATATGAAGGTAATTCACCAAAAGTCAGTGCCCAGCACCCAGCCCAGCCCAGAGGGAGCTCCCAGCTGGAGCAGGGTGCGGGCAGGGCCCCATGGACATCAGCCATGGCCACCCCATGATGGATCCAATGAGGGCATGGTGGGGAAACCTCTACCTTAGGCACCCACAGGGCTTGGCCAAGCAAGGTGTGCATGGAACAGATGGAGATGTGTCGGGTTGTGCAAATCCCAGTGAACTGTGCCATTGCAACACGTAACCTCTGCAAAGTCTGGGATGAATGTTTGCACCATAAACCCTTGGGGATGCCTGGTCCCTGGGGCTCAGTGTTTGCCAGAAAGCATCGGGAGCTCACAAGGATCTGACAGCAGCTCCCAGCTCCCCCCACCCCCTGCTGTTCCCCACGGCCGCGGGCTGTACGGGGGCGGCCGATCCCATCCCCACAATGCAAGGGAACGTGCGGAGCCCCAACCCCATAACGCTTCGTGCGAGTGGAAGCAGCGCGGGGGAACAGTTGCAATTAGCTTTACAAAAAACATTTGCCTGAAACTGGATGCTGTGTGAAACTCCTGAACTCTCCTGTTGCTTGCGGAGCTGGGGGCGAGGGAAAGGAGGGGGGCGGGGGGGGGAAGAGCTTTTTGTTTTTCGGCCCTGAGTGCGTGGTTTGGCTGCAGCCAGCCTATGATTCAGGGGCCGGCAGCTGCCTGCACCCCACCCAGGACATGGGGCTGGGTGCAAGCAGGCAGCAAAATGCAGCAGGACAGACCCGCACCCACCCTGGGGGCTTTTCTGTCCCAAAGCTGAGTCCAGTGGAGCCATCACCACTGTGCTATGCCCAGCCACCAGCATGCCCCACAGCACAGTTTATCCCATCTGATGGATTTATCTCCCCTCTGTGGCTCCTTCCTGCACTAAGGTACAGCCCAAGAGCAAGCCTGGTCCTTCAGTGGCCCTTGGCAGAGCACACCCTGATTTGCTCCAGTTGTCCCTGCAAATACAGCAGCACCACTACCACCAGCCCATGCTACAATGCACGGCACTGCAAAGCAGAGCTCCTGTCCCACCACAAACTCCTTCGAGGCTTTTTTTTTTTTGTGTTGTTTTTTTTTTCAAAATACCACCAATTAGGAACACAGAAGGAGCTGCTGCTTAATTTGCTTTTCCTCCCCTGGCTGAGCGCTGCCTCCTGCACCACCACCTCAGGACATCTGCAGCCCCATCCTGCAGCACTGTGTGGAGACCACACTGCTGTGGAGACCACCAGGCATTTTCCACTTGCAACCAACAGCTCTGGCTGCACTATTTTGCACCACCTCCACTCTGAGAGCCCCATGTGCCACTCTGCCCTCTACCATCCCCATGCAGCGCTCTGCCTGCAGATGCTCAATGCTGTGGCCATGCCCGTGCTCCCAGCCCAGCCCCATCCCTGCAATGCCTCGTGGCCAACGCACGTGCTTTCTGGAGGCGGATCTGCAGTGCAGACTGTGGCAGTGAGGAAAGCAAGACCATGTGTAATTAAAGAAACCCTTTGCAAATTAGTTAACAGCGCAAGCTCACACCGAGGTTGATGCTATTATGAGCGTGGAGCCATCCAGCCAAGCCACACTCAGGCTACAACAAGTCGGAAAAAGCAAAGTTAATAGAATATCCTTGAAATGAAAAGCGGGTCGTGTACTCCATCTGCATATTTATAAAAGCCTTGCCTAATCGAGCCAAATCTGCCAGCAAAAAGACCCTGCTGGTCTTTGATCCTGCCCAGGACTCCTCAGGGAATATCAGTTTGCCTTCAGCAAAAGTCAGATGGGATGAAAATCCACTTTAAGGGGCAAAATCGGCACCGAGAGGGGACCGAGAGCCGCCACCACGAAGCGCAAGGGAAGGTCTGCAGGCACTCTGAAGGCAGCACTGAGGGCAGCCAACCCACATGCTTCAGCCCTCTCGGTATGGCAGCACCCGAGCCGTCAGGGCTTGGAAAGGAGCGATGCTCAGAGTTTCGTGTGCTCACAGATAGAAATGCTCGGACAAACAGGAAACTGCAAATATCACCCACGAACATATTGCTTACCACATTGCTCCAGAGATTGCCATCTCGGCCACAGGGCAGTGGGAACATTTGATTTCATGCCAAGAGGACCGGTGGTCCCATAATGCCTCCATGGAGGTCAAATAGGGTGAGTAGAGATGGAAGAGCCATTGAGACAAAGAAATTTATGATATTTATGATAGAATCCCATCTAGATTGAGGTCCTGCATGGGGTCGCTTAAACCTCTCCTTTCTAACCAGGATCAAACACAATTCATGCAGTGTTCAATGAGAACCAAAGCAGCAGGACCAAGTCCAGCTCTCCAGCATGACGAGGGCATGTCCCAGCCTGACCAGGGCACGTCCCAGTGTGATCAGCTTCCAGACATCACAAGGGACACCCTGCTCTAGCAAACACAGTCTGAAAGTGTTTGCAGCCCTGCAGGTAGGGCAGGACTCAGGCTTGGGCTCTCCTTTCACTGTGCAATCCCTCCCCCATCACCCAGCACCTCTCTGTGAGTCAGTACCCGCACGTACAATGATGAAAACAATCCTTCATCTCTCTGGCGATCGCCTTTGTGCTCCAGAGACAGCGGGCTGCATGCTGTCACCCTGCAAATATGCAAGTTTCTCACTCTTGGCTGCAGAGAGAGCGTGCAGTGAGCAAGCACCCGGGTGGCTCAGAGATGGGGCGGTAACGCAAGGCGATGAGCACGCTTGCAGCCACGCTTTGTGCTTACAGCTACATTTGCTTGCACCCACACTCTGTGCTTGCAGGCACAAGGGGATCTGGGCTGCCTGAGTTTGCATGGTGGAGCAATGCAGAGTGATCCCATGCTCGGCTCTCCTCTCCTTCCCATTCCCTCCTTTGCTCTTCCCTTCCCTATTTCAATAGCCCAGGATGATGCTGTTAGCCACAAACCCAAGCAGGAGCTCCAGGCCCCAGGTGCCAGCTAGCCCAGCCCCATCCCTTTGGTCCCTGCCCCAGCTGAGCAAAACATCAGGAGCAATGGGAGAGGAGCAATGGGAGAGGAGCAATGGGGCACTGCAAGAAAGAGATCAGATGTGTCACCTCCCCAGACGTGGCCTAGGAGTGGTGGCACAGGGCCACCAGGATGGGGCAGTGGCAGCACCCCACCAGTGCCAGCTGGCAGTGTTGGACGCAGCTCTGGCAGAACCTTGGCCAGCATGGGGACACAGGGACACTGCAGTTCTCCTGTGCCCCACTCACAGTGGAGTGGTGGCAGGGGGCACTCAGTGGACAATGCAGGGGTAAGGGCATGCTGGGGGGCTGCACCCAGCCCCACTACCTGAACCACTGCACACGTGGAGACCTCTACACCCAAAAACTTTGGGCACTGCGTTCACAGCCACAGAGGGAAGCTGGGATCTGGCTGCAGGATCAGGCTGTTGCTTGTGGAGAGGAAACAAGCCTGTTATCCAAGTCCTCGATTAGCCTCCCAGCAATGGGATGGATAACGCTTCCCTCATGAGCTGTGGAGATGCTCAGAGGTGCCAGGAGCCCGAAGAGACCCAGCTGGGCCCCAGTTCCCCCCCAGGGCCAAGCAGTGATGGAGGACCACCGCCTCCCCCAGCTTTCCCACCTCCTCTCTGGGCTGCGGGCGGGGGGCTGCCCCACCGAGCCCCATCCCACGTCACGCAGCGCCCCGGCCCCGGCGCATTATATGGGGATGAATCACTCACTGACCTCTGCCTTCTGCAGTGTTCGGTTTCTAATTTTATGGGCTGTATCAGCAGGGTTATTGAATCCAGATGTCCACAAAATGCAACTGCTGCACACAGAAAGCCGCAAGGAACGGGGCTAGTGGCAAGGACCAGGGTTTGCTGTAAACACTGGCCTAGGAGGGAGAGAAAAGTACATCCTCCCCCGCCTGCCTGGGGCTCTGCAGGGGCGAGTGTGAGGCTGTGCTCTCCACAGCCAACTCCCACCTCTCCTGATAACTGCTCTTTATGCTCTGTTTTCCTGGGAGCCTCCTTCCCATGCAGCTGATGCGCCAGGCTTAGATGGGTCTCATACTGGGGAGCTCTGGGGATGCTTCAGGGATGTAGGTCCCACATTATCTCCACCAGCACTGCTGTGGAAAGAGCAGGGGACCAAAGCAGAGTCTCAGCTGCCCGTGTCGTGTCACCTCTCACACCTTGTGGCCATGGCATGAGCAGCCAGCAGCACCTGACAGCCCTTGTGCTGGCATCTGGTTTGCATAAAGCACAGCTGGCTCTGAAACAACAGGAGTGCATTTGACCCAGCGAGGCAAGAAGTCAAGAAAAAAGAGAAGGGGAATGAATAAAAGCATCCAGCCTTTGCCTTAACTTCAAACAGCAACCTGCTGTGCGAGCTGCCCGTGGCAGGGCCATTGCCCTGTGACCAGCAACCACAGCACCACCCTCATGGCACAACTCTGCCCATAGCTGAGGTTCAATCTGGGGGACTGAGAGAGGCTTTGCAGGCTGTGCCAGCTCTGAATGGCCACACCTACAGCACCACGGCCCTGTCTTCTCCATCACCCGCAGCACAGAGCCTGGCACTGGGTACAGGACAAGCCCAGATGCACACGGAACAAAGGCTAACAGCAGGGGCAGTGATGCACACAACTACACTGCCTGTTCAGCTCTGCTCATGCTGACCCCAAACACCACATCCACCTCCAGGCCTGGTCTGCCTTACACCTCGCAGTGACAGCTCCACCCTAACAGGATGCACCAAGCTCCAGGTGGGATATTTCCAGCACTGGCTCGCTTCATGCTGTGCTGGAAGAAAAAACGACCTGCTTCTAGCTAACAAAAAATGACTGCAACATGTTTTCAGGAAATGAAAGTCTTGGCCACCTTGTCCACACCTCAGCCTCCAGTCCTCCTGGAGAATGAGCCCCAGGAGAACATCTGCCTTCTGCAGGAGGCAGTGGAAGATACGGCAGCGCTCTGTGCTCAGCTTCTCTCCAGTGATGGTGAAGTAGCAGGGGGGGATTTCTCTGCATACCCCTTTTTCCTGATGCCATGCCCTGCACAGCACAAGCGGAGAGCTGCCTGGTGAAGGCACTCCTTCCACATCTCACTGCTCGAGACAGAGGGAAGTCATGCAGACGCATGCAGATCCAGGAACACATATGGCTTTTCTCATTTTCTACCTTGTCACCTTGGCAGGAGAGAAATGTAATACACGGAGCAGAGGGGGAAGGTAACGAAGCAGCTGACCTTCATGCGGGTATTCCAGCTCACGTGGCTGCCCCTGCGCTGACTCCTTCCTGCCCCTCTATGCTCCAGGTCTGCTCCTGCCTTGCGTCAAGGCTTTGCCATCCATTACCCTGAAAGGAGCCTTTCAGGGCAGCCAGTGCATCTGAGCTGATGTTCCTTTTGTGCACAAGCCAGGCACACGTGCTTCAAGAAAGCTCAGAAGACCTGAAGGGGATGAGTTTAACGTACGGCGCCTTGGTGCCAAGTTTCAGCCTGATGTGAATCACAACAGCTGATGTGCAACACCCTCTTAGCAGTCAGGGTTTAATGGGAGGGAAGCGCTGCCAGAACCAGAAACTTTAGCAACTCCTGCAATAAAAGAGCATTTCAACGTAGAGCTATTTTTACAGCATACTGCCACGTTCATGGCATGACGGTTTCCAGCAGTTTTCAGATGTCTGCTGCCAGCAGACTGAGTTGGATTAGTTTCTTAGAAGTTTGAAGAAGGAAGGATCATATCGGGTTGTCACATACACCCCTTTCCCTGCAATGGGAGAAATTATGTCCCGAGAGATGATTCATCAGGTATTGAATTAATGCAACACTTGATCTCGGTCAGCTAAAAGAGCAGGGTTGCCTCAGGGCTCAAACCTGGTCTCACTGAAGTCAGAAAGGCTTTTGCAATTGGCTTCAACAACTACGAGCCATCCCATGATGAGACTTGCCTGAAGCCTAGAAACCCGTAGTCATCCTGCTCACAATATAAGCAGCAAAGAGTAATGATCTGTGATAGATTACTGTCTATCTCAGCCCAGCTGAAGCCAATGCAGATTTTGCAACTCATTTGAATGGGGTCAAAGTTGCCACTGAAGTTGTCGGACTTAATTTCTGAATGGCACCATTTCTTCCTGCCTTTCCAGTCCCGTGTTTGCCTCTCACGCAGCTCTTAGGCCTCTTCTATCGCAGGAAAACTTATTTCAGCATTAACAAGGGTGGAAAGTATGATTCCACGAGCAGAGTCAAGTCGTACTTCTATCTCAGAATCTCCTGAGAGTGGGCAGAAGAACTGTGGGCCACTGAGTTTCAGCACTGGCAGCAGAAGGAAAAAATAATAAAGCAATCACATTCTGTTTCAAAGCGATGCTGATATCAGATCTAACGCTGAGCAAATATTTAACTGCTGCTCAGAAAACTGCTATTTCCTGCTAACTCCATACAAGCAATTCTGGCACCTCCACGAACACAAAAGACCAGCAGCTCTAACTTGCAATCTCCCACATGCCAAGTCTCATGTCCTATACTTCATCCATGTCTTGAACAATCAAAGGCCCATCTGATTTACTCCCTTCCTGGGCCCAACATCTCTTTGCCAAGGTATCTTTTAGTAACCCACATCCTCTTCCCACAGTTAGCTTTGATTTTTGTCATTTTGACATAAAGTTTTTACTCCCACCATGGTTTGCTGACACAACCCAGGTCCCCAAAGCCCTATCTCCTCTTCCATCAGCATGGATTTCCCCACACGCCTCCCTCTGCCTGCTGGAAAATGAACTCCAGACTTAAGCCACCAACCTCTGTGGCACCACGCAATGCCAAGAGGGCTCAGCAGGTTTAGGTTTTGTGCAGACACTGCAGAAGTCTCTCTTCAAAACCCCTCTGAAGCTGCAGCCCAGTGAAACCATAGCTGCTCCCATTTCAACGTCTGTTAGCACAACACGGGGCAAAGCCAAACCAGAAGCGACTTTCCAAAGCAGTCAGACTTGGTGCAAACTTTGTTTACCAAGACACCTCACCTACCCACGAGGTTTTGAGGGAGGGACAGGTTACACCAAGTACACTCCAGGACAAAGGATGTTGGGGTCCTGCTTGCTTTGGATGGGCTCATACCTGCCAGTGGGCACACCCTGGGCAGCCTGAAGCCAACAAACCTCATAGACACCCTTACAAATATTTATGTAAAACACAGCCTCACCAACCGACCCTGCCTCACTGTGCTGCAGGGACAACAAAGGAGAGCTGCTATTTGCCAAGTGTTTGCTGGGGTCTTTTCTGCTTGGCTCGAGCACATCGCTCACACCCGTGGGTGTTGGGGCAGGAAGACACAAAGCACAAGAGATTGGTAAAAGCCGTTCAGAAAGATACGCTCAATCTATGCTTTCCAGGTCAGACCTCCCCAGCCCTCACCTTGTTTACCTGCCTGGTGCATGCGTGAAACGCCAGGGGAACCACCCCACACCCACTCAGGACAGGAGGGAATGACAACACCAGGTGCAGAGCAGTGGAGAAACAGGCTGGTGAACATTGGGCCGCCCTCCCTTGGGCAATGGTTGCTCACCCAATACTGAGAATTACACCGAGCACCCTGAAGGGCAATGCCCAATGTGGAAAAACTGAGTATCTCCCAATTGGGTTCTCCAGGCTTAGAGACAGCTTTCCAAAATCCCATCCTTAGCCCCAGCGTTGGTTTGCTGCTATGCAAAATGAGGGTAATGAGGGTGATGTATCCACTGATCTGAAAGCTCTCTACACAAAGTGACTCAGCTCATTTGAAAACTGTATTCAGTTGTATTCATACCTTATAAAATGACCTGCCCAAGCACAAAGCTGCAACGTGAGTTGGTACGAAACAGCTCTGGGACAAAACCAACCTGATGCACAGTAGCCAGCAATCCGGCTGTTTCAGTAAGCGGGGCTCCTTCCTCTAAAATACCTCATAGGGCTGATCACTCCCGTTGACCTCCAGCACAAGGGAAGAATCATTACTTTCGTTATTTAGCAGATTTGAAAGTGAGACAAGGAAAGAAGCGAACTACCAAAGGTTACGCTAAATGCTGATGTGAAACCACAGCTCTTTGCTGCAATCTCCAGCAGCACCATCTGGCCCAGCTGTTACCTTCCCTTCAATCTGTCCTGTTGACTAATGCCCAAACCAATCTCAGAGGTCGGTTCTTAGTTGGGTGAGAGCAGAACACAACCCAATGTTTACCTGAGGAATACAACCAGCACCGGGGAAGCTGAAGGGGAAATAAATTAATCACATAGAAAAGATGGCTAATAACACCTTCAGTATTGCCATTCAGGTAACAGAAGAGTGGGGCAAGAGCCCGTGGAGCAGCAGACGTGCAGGGCCCCCACCCAGCTCATCTCCTCACTGCTCCGCCATGGATTGCTTCACAACCACGCAAGAGGCCAAGGCAGAAGAGGGCTGCAATGAGCATGTCCCACACCTGGGATCAACAGAGGAGGGAGACCCTGCCAAGAATTATTTTAACCTTCAATATTTCTGGCAGTGGACTATCAGTCAAATGGCTCCTACTGGTTTTTTGGGTCATGTCACACCAACAAAAGCTGATCCAGACCAAAATAATCCATATGCTCAGAGAGCAGGGCTTGCTTTCTATTTTAATGAGCTTTCAGTAGCAGAGGGAAAGGATGCCTGAAATAATAATCCTTAATAAATCCAACAGCCTTGAGAAGGAAAATCATCCTGGATACAACTAATAATGCACTGGACAGATGCAGCGTGCACTTCTCTCCTCCAAGCCACACATCAGAGACTTTTCCTCCTGCACCCCAAGCCCTGTCCATGGAGGCAGGCAGAAGGTGCGAACCTCAAAACCTGCAGAGGATGCAGGAGGGGCTGCGAGCCCCATGCATGGCACAGAAGCACTGCAACCAACAAGGGAGCTCCAGCTGCTCCTCTTCAAACCCATAGGAAGGAATTTTGGCATTCCTAGATTTTCCCACTTAACATTTTTTAAAGCTGAAATTGCCAGTTTTAGCTCAAGCCATTTGCTAAGGGAATCTCCTTCTGAAAAGGTAGGAACCTAAGCGAAAGATTTCAGTTGAAGTGAACTACATTTTTTTTCCAGTTCATCACATAAAGAAGCCCAGTTCCTGATGAGCTGGGAGCAGATTTTGAGCTCTCCCATGGGTAGGTGCAAGTCATGCGATGGCAGAATTCAAGGCGTGCATGATGGCAATTTGCAAACCACTCCTCATTTTCTCTCTTCCCCTTTTCTATTGCTGCAACTTCGAGCTAAGGTGAAAAACTAGCAAGTGTTGCAAAACATCCATTCTGGCAACGGCATGGCTAGTATTGACAAACGTGCTGACCTTTTGTCTCAATATAACCTTATTTATGATTAATTCAACTCAGGTTTTCCAAAGGTTAGTTCATGAAGCTGGAGAAGAAGGTGGGGATGGTTTTCCAGGCTGTTACACAAGTGGCTGCCGGGGAGAAACTCATCCTTTGAGCAAACCACTGACCTGCTGGATACGGGGCGCCCTACCTGGGCTAAGGGAAGCTGGCTGGGCTGCCATGGGAGCAAGGGGCAGATGTTAATGCACTGAAATCACTTTTAGTTTTTGTTGGGTTTTCTTTTTTAAGTCATGTGAAAAGCAACGAGAGTGGGTTTTTTCATCCCATTATTTGACTCCAGCTGCTGACCTTGGCTCTGGGAAAATAATTATTCTTGACTTCGAAGTGGGGAGATTTTTGAGCCAAAGGCAAATGTCTATAGATTTATACCATTTGGAAAAATCAGACGGCTGTGAGCCAAGCCATCCAGCTTATAAAACACAACCAGCCCTCCAGGGATAATTTAAAGCTGACCCTGCAGCACAGGAATTCCAACCATACATGATATGAGACGTAATTCGCACCATTTTCTTATCTGCTGGATGCTCCCATCGGTGTGGGCTTAAGGGACAAAGATCAGCCAGAAGGAAACTGGAAAAAAAAAAAAGTCTTCAAAATAAGCTTGTGCTAATGAGGGTAAAAAGGCCTGGCAGGCCAGGAGCAAACTTTGTCATCCACACAGCCAAGAGTTGCGAAGGCAGCCACAGTCCATGCTTTTTCCATTGTGCTCTGCCAAAATAACCCCCTGAATCCCCCTGGGATGAAACACAACCCATTCTCCCCTGCTCTGGCAACCCAGGCTTGGATCTTCCTGCCTAACAAAAACTGTGAGCTGTGATGGCTCTTCCCTCTGTCATTAGGTTTCATCTGCTGGTGATGGGCTTAGTCTCCCATTCTCCAGCCATCAAGCTCAGCAGCCAGGCCAAGGTGCCTGGTGGGACCCATGTGGTCAGGAGACCATAGAAGCACAGAGTCAAAGACTATCTCAAGTTGGAAGGGACCCAATAGGGATCACTGAACCCAACTTCTGGCTCTACATCCATGCAAAACAAGGTGCAGCAGCATCTCATCCCAGCACCAAAACCACTGGTGAGATGGTTGGGTAGCCAGAAAAAGCCATTTGCTGGGGAAGATCTTATGAAGGTTTGTTTGTGCTCCTTACAAGCAGGAATATTATGGGGTGCACAGCCCACTGGGGTTGGTGGGGGTGAGGCTATCCAGCTGCAGTGTGCTCGGCCTCAGGACTCACCACAACAGAGTTCTGCACCAGGACACAGCAGCTTCTCTCCAAAGCAATGGGTACTGAGCTCCTCCAGAGCAAATAGCTGCAGTGGGCTGACAGTATAAAAATACGTATCCCAAGGCTTCAATAGAATAGAGCATTGCTCCTACACCAAGCTCTAAAGGAAGGCATGGCCATGAGCCACCCAGGCCAAGCCATTCAGCAGGTCCCCTCACCCAGTTTGCACTGAACATTCCCCTCTCCGCCCAGAGAAACAGACCCATCACATTAAGAGAAACTTCAAAAGAGCAAATCCACCAACAGGATATCCTGCTCTGGCCATCTTTATCCCTAAAGTAATCGATTGGTGTTTGTAAGCCTCCCTGTGCATGTACATGGGTGCGCATTCACACTTCCAGGGATGCCAAATAAATTAGACAAGGGATAAGTTTTAATTTCAGTTTGCCACCCGGTTTTGGTCTCCAGGCTCCCATAAAGCAGAGCAGCGTGCTTCAGCACGTCACAGCTGTAGGCACTGGGGAGGAGCCACAAGCATCACCTCGCAGCACTTTAAGTTGGGGTTGTTATATTACCCCGAACGCTGCATGCAAAGCGCAAGCAGCTGAGATCACCTCTTTGCTGATCCCTTCTTCTACCCATAAGTCCTTTGCAGATATAAGAGCATGCTTTGGTTTTGCTGAGCACTCACAGTGGGAAATTTTGAGAGAGTGAGCTTGTGACTCAGAGATTTTGCCAAGGAAAATACTGGCCTGCAATGATGTCCTAACAATACAAAGTAGTCGGCACCATAAAATAAACAATTGCAGAGAGAATAGCAGAAGGGTATTTGGAACCATGAGGGATCGTGTGGAGGCATTACTAAGCCAGTCTGGAGTTAGCAAAAGCAGTTTTTATGACAAAAAACAAGTGTGAAGATTCACTCTTTCCAGTCCCCGCACAGAAAGAGCATCTCTGCTTAAGACAGGCCACATTGCTGGCTTCTTGCTTCCAGCTTCATAACTTTTACAGTGCATAGAAATAACAGAAAGAGTGAAAATTTGACTGAGGAAGAGTACCCATAAAAAAGCAAGTGTATATATGGTCACACCCCCCACGTTTGGATATACAGCTGCAGTTAGAAATGGCAAAAGGAGAATTAGAGGCTGCCCTTGTTCTCTTAATACATCACAAGAAAACAATTATTGCTCCAAGCAGACACTTTCCTTGCAAAAAAATCAGCTGGGCTTAATTAGCAGCAGCAGTATAGCTGCTTGCTCATCGTGCTGAGCACGCCAGCAAACAGAGAGCTAAGAAAAACTAGAAAGAAGTACACTGTTATTTGTTAACATACGCAGAGACACCCTTGCCAGTTCGCGATTCCAACGTCTCCTACAACTTCTGCTCTCTGCCACCACTCTGGAGGGAGCACTAACATTTTCACAGGTACCAGTTAGCCAACACCAAACACACCTGCAAATCTCCCTCACTGAGCCAAAGGACGTGAGCATCCTCAGAACGTGCCCTCATCACGAGCTGCTCGCCCCAGCTCCTCTAGACAGCTATGGTTGAGTGCGATGAACCTCACACCATACAAAAAGATGTCCCTTTTTTGGACTCGATGCTCTTATAGTCTTTGTTTGCCTACAGCACAGCAGCCCCAAGGGAATGTCTGAATGCAATGCTGGGGCAGTGGGATGCTGGCGGGCCACATTGACTTCCCAGCTCCTCCCTGACGGCCGCCCTGCTCTGATTTCCCACGCCTGGTTTCAGCACATCTTCAGCAGAGCGCAGCCTGGACGTGGTTTTCGAGGTCTTCCATTGCCAAGCAGGGGATATTTCCGTGACCTTTCTCACAATTTCCTACAGCAATATAATCCTAATTTGAGATGTCATGGCCCGTGGCTTCTCCATCACATAAAAAGCCAACAACAGCAAAACACAAATAAACAAACAAATAGACCAGATGAGTTTTTCTGCGAGCAGCAGAAATAACACAGGGTAGTTTCCTGGGGATTTCTGCATTGTGGTCGGATTCTCTGGTGCACAATAAAGGATGTGCTGTGATTGAAACTCCTTCTGTGGCCGGAGCATTTATAGCATCCCCCTATGTAGATTCTCTGCTGTCTACCAAGGGTTGATGTCATCCTTCTCCACACTGCAGCCAGTATTAAAAATACTTTTCTCTTTTGAACGGCTTATTTCTACAAAATTTTAGAGATTTGAAGTAGTTGACGTCGCTGCTGAGATGTCAGATTTTGCTGAAATTGCCCCAGGGGTTCAACAGCGAGAGGTGAATATGGATGGATAAACAAACGCAGATGCGTAGACACACACCCCCACATGAGCACATCATCCTTTTACTCCTTAGGGAATTAGGACTAAAATAAAATTAAAGTTCTATTTAGGGCAGGGAATTTTGCCAAGATCAAACTACATCATTTCCTATTTTTAGCTAAGTTTTGTGAAGAAACACGCCTTGTGTTATCACACTGCCTGCAGTCCCCATACCCCAAAGATGTCGGGATGCAGATGGCTGCTACCAGCCACGAGTGGAGGTCTCCCAGCCAAAGTCACAGTGGGTTTTGTGAAAATAAGCATCTGAGCAAAGGGCAGAGAGACCCTGGACCATGGCACTGCTAGGAGGGCAGACAAGGGAGCTGCAAGGCAACAGCCACCAGTGACTCCATGTCTACTTCTACAAACTCTCTTCCAAAGGAAGATGTCATAGCTGGCATTTAATACAGCAGGATCCGCAAGAGGGGCAATTTCCAAAGGACACAGAACCCAACACATGGGATTTGGTGTAGTCCCAAAGGGATTTCCTCCTTCCTTTGAGGCACACTTGTTCACAGGACAAGAGGCAATGGCTTCAAGTTGCTCCAGGGGAGGTTCCAATCGGATTTAGAAAAAAATTATCCTCCAAAAGAATGGTGAAGCACTGACATTGGCTGCCCAGGGAGGCGATGTAATCATCGTCCCTGGAAGTGTTCAGTAACCACGGAGATGTGGCATTGAGGGACGTGTTAGGGGGCATGGTGGGGGTGAGCAGGGGTTGGACCTTGTGTTCTTAGGGGTCTTTTCCAACCTTAATGATTCTGTGATTCCCTGATCGCAGGATGTTGTGACACAGATTGCAGTGCATTTCTCTGTAGAAGTGGAGGACCCACAACTCCATCCCAGCCTGTTCTCTCTTCAGTAAAAATCTCTTGTCATTTTGCTTTCCTCACCAAAATGCATTTTGGCAACACTTGGGTATCTCTTTCATGTCTGAAAAGCAGCCCAGCTTGTTTCATAGATTGATAGTGCATTTGCTTTCTTTGCCTTGTTTGCCTGATGGTGTGCTGCACAGAGAAATAGGGTGAGCTTTCAAAAAACAGAAAGCACTTCTATAAATCTCTCATCGTGTTGTTGTCATCAGCCACTTTCCAGAGATCATCACATCAAACTACCTCCATTTCAGGCTTTGGATGTCAAGACAGTCCCATCTACCAGAGAGAGATGTGAAGGACTGTCAAGCACAGTACACAAATATTAGAGGAAAGCATATTTTTAACACTTCCAGCTCCATCAGTTTTCAGAGGACATGCCAGCTGTCAGCTCCTGGAGTGACATAAGAAAGGGAGATAGAGCTTTAACTACTGCCATCTCTTGCTATTGATCATAGTCAGGGCAAGATCCCAGACACACAGAACCTCACCATGCAGACAGGCGCCAGCACTCCAACCATTGGCACAGACCAGAGCCCTCACATGACTGTGCTCCAGCTATTGAAAAACATCTCCATTATTGGCAAAACCTCCTTAGCACCAACATCCACCATCCTCAACAACTGAAGGGTCAGCTCCCCAGCCTCCCAGCTGCTCCTTCTGAAGCTGTGATGGTGCAGGGCGCTGTGCCCATTCCTGCCCTTCCACCTGCTCAGTGCCAAAAGCTGAGGGTGAAGCCTTGTTCCCCCACACCACCAAGGCTGGCCTTCCCATGCACACAGAAAAAACTGCTTTCAGGATTACACTTTCAAGTCACAGAGGCGGCGTAGGAGAGGCAGGTGCTGCACTGCCTGATTTTGCTGGCTCTGGAGCAATTGTTGTTTGTGTGTTTCAAGATGCTCGAAGCAAGCAAGAGTGCGACACATGAATCATGGTGCGTGAAAGAAGTAACTGAGCCTTAAGAGGGCCGTGGTGAAAACAATTACAATCTTTCCCTTTCTGAGCCGAGCAGATGTTTAAAATTATGTCAGCGACCTCCAAACTGTAAACAGTTCTCAGGAAAATGTAAATGTGGTTTGCAAAAAAGGAGATGTGTCCAATGTAAAGCAGAGGTCCTCGCTAAGCAAGCCCCTTTGAGCGGCGGGAATGTCAAACATGCTTGACCCCCACATCAGCAAATAAGCACATTATAAACAATGTTATTAATGGTTCTGCTTTCACTACAACAAGGAGTCCCCCTGTTTGTTTAACGTACAGCAAGCTGGTTAGAGCGTACATAGTTTCATGGCCAAACCATAGTAAAGCAGTATGCGGAATTGGCCAGTATTGTTTCTGGCTGTGTGACTGCACGTGGTAGGTGGCAAACTCCTCTTCATGAGCAGAGGAGATGCTGCTGGTCCCGGGGCCAGCAGAATCACTGCCATCATTTCGTGTTTAGACATTGACACTGGGCCTTGAGTCCAGAGCACACCACTGCTTTCAAGTAGCCAAAAGAGACGGGTTAGGGTTAGGGTCAGAAAGAGCAGTGATGCAGTGTCACAGCTGCCCAGGGAGGTGGTGGGGTCACCATCCCTGGAGGTGTTCAAGAACCACGGAGACGTGGACAGCAGGCATGGTGGGGATGGGCTGATGGTCAGACGTGGGGATCTTAGAGGTCTTTTCCAACTTTAATGATTCTGTGATTCTGTGATGTCAGTTTCTAAGCCCATCAGCCCACATCAAGCTGTGTGGAGCTCAGAGACGTGTCTCCAAGAAGCAGTCTGATGGCAGTGGAGCTATGACAGCTCTCAGGCCACCAAGGAGCTGCCCCACAGAAGCCACACAGCTTTCAGGCAGGGCAGCCCCAGCCCACGTGCTGCATTCCTGGGGCTGAGCGTGGAGCTGGCTCCGGGGGAAGCCCGGAAGGGCTGAGCCACTTCTGCCACAGTTCTTGAATCCAAATATTTCAAAGCTGACCCTCAAACCACTCAACCTTCCCAAGTGGCCACGCCG
Organism: Gallus gallus; assembly: GCF_016699485.2. Taxonomy (NCBI): domain Eukaryota; kingdom Metazoa; phylum Chordata; class Aves; order Galliformes; family Phasianidae; genus Gallus; species Gallus gallus. The sequence goes on from NC_052549.1 coordinate 3,655,426, forward strand.
CAAAGACCAGAGCTCCCGACATCAGGAGTAAGGAATGCAGGCTTGCATTGAAAATGCATTAGATCAAGGGCTAACAAAAAAACCAGAGACAAACACCAGGATGAATGGAAAGAGAGATGTGCAACGGCCTTCCTACCTCCACAAATGGGCAAGTGGTGTCCCAAGCACAGAGATGAAGAACAGAGACCCACCCAAAGAGCAGCTCAGCACTGACAGCGGTAAAGGGAAGGAGATGAAAGCGTGGCACCCAGGAATGGAGCATCCCTGAGCTGCCAGGGAAGGAGATCATCCTGACAGCCTGGCTCCAACTCCATCAGCACAGTGACCTCTGATTATTTTTGCCACTGAGGGCCTCATGCACATCTAAGGACATCCTTTCATATCAGCCTGATTTTCCGCACTGATAAGCCGCCTCCCTCTACTGCCACGACATCAGCTCCTCTCTCCCTTATTTTTATGAGCACAGACAAAACCCACAGCAGACTAAACACCTCCCTGGGCTCGGAGACGGTGCGGAGCAACAGTATGCCATCGAGAACAAAACAAGCTGATAACCCAACCAGCATCCGAGGAAATGAAAAGCAGATGAAGACACAGCCCTTACGAGCTCCAAAAACATTGGGGGAGGCTGTGGGGGCATCGGCTCTGTGGACTCCGAGAGCCCCAGGGCAAAGCCCAAGGCTGTAGTTTATTTTGGATGGGAGCTGGGCTGGATCTCAGCATCTCAGCCCTGTGCTGTCAGTGCTCACAGAAAGCCCTGGCCTCAGTCAGAAGGAAGTTGTGAGGGCTGAGGAATGCACGCCGGGGAGAGCAAATAAACAGAGGTGTGCAAATCTGCTAAAAATACCCCAGGAATTGTGGCTCTCGGGGGGAGAACACAGATCCTCAGTTGTTCACCTCTGTCTGCCACAATGGAGGCCTTGTCTGAACAGGTGGGTGGTTTTCCTGGCAAATCCAAGCTAAAAAGAAAAAAGGAGAGAGAAAAATCCCTCCTCAGTCATTCCTGCGGCCCCTCTGTTTTCATCCAGATTCCTGCCAGAGGTTGTCAAAACAAGAAAGGAAAACAGAGCTCCATCACTGTTTCTGCTGTCCCTCCCCTTGCAGGGCACTGCGCCTTGTCCCAGCGGTGCCAGCACACGGCTGACAAGGGACAGCACGCTGTGTGACAGGCTCCTGCAAGCAGCATCGAAGCAAAAAGCCTCCAAGAACCCAGAAAAGGCTAAAAACGGGGCTGAGCTACAGATCCCTGCGTGCAGGGCTGGGTGTGATGCGGAGCTCAGCAGAGGCACGGGGAAGGTCGGGCTGTGTAAGACCAGTGGGACGCAGCTCCTGCCAAATCGGGGGCTGCAAAGCAAACCCCAGTAAGAAACCTGAGCACACTGCTGGTTTCTGCAGTTCAGCATTAAGCACGGGTAGGTCTCCCAAAGCCAGGAGAGATGGGTGCACCTCAAGAAATGGCCTCGCATTAAATTTGCTGATGACATCTCCTGTTTCTTTGATTTCTCCCTTAATTTAAATTGCTCCAAACCCAGATAACCCCACATCTCTCAGAGCAGAATCTCAAAGCAAATGTTTCTCTCGCCTTTTTTTTTTCCTTCTCTTTCTGGCTGCGCTTCTCGGAAGCCTCCTTTCATCTTACTGGAGTCTGAAATTTGCTGAAAGGCTCCAAAAAGGGGATTCTCCAGCACTGTTCCCAATGACAGAGAGCACATACAGCCACAGGAGCACAGTTTGTTCCACCTTTAATTTCCTGCTGTGCAAACGGAAGCTCAGAGCCAGCCTGGCTGACCTGCTGGTGCACAGTGCTGATGAGCACAACCACAGCTGCTGCCTTTGCTCTGCTTCAGAGCTTTTCTGAAGATGGAGACAGGGCCAATTCCAACACCCTTACACCCATTCTTGGAGTAATGGGGACAGATGGCAGAGCCCAGCCACAGTGCAGGTGATGGAGCCCATGGGAAGGATGGCACAATCACATGAGGATGAGTGGCGCGGTGCTGGGAGTCAAAGGGATGAGTTACAGCAGAGCCGTCGGTCACCTCAGAAACAGTCTGGTGCCTCCCAGCCCTCGTGGGTGTCCAACACCACTCTGCACTCGGTGTTAACCATAGGATCATCTGAGGTGAGGAAGGGAATTTTTATAGTCATCTGGTCCAACTCCCTGCAGTGAACAGGGACACCCACAGCTCGATCAGGTGCTCAGAGCCCTGTCCAGCCTGATGCTGAACGCCTTCAGGGATGGGGCATCCTCCATTCTAATAGCCCTCCATCTCTGGCATAGGAGGGCTGCAGGTCAGGCTGCTCCCCCCACACCCCAGCAGTACCCACAGCACGACAGCAATCCCAGCCACTGCCAAGTCATGCTGAATGCAGAAATAAGCACTAGACTGTGTAGATGTAGGAAAGTCTTTAAAGGGAATAACTAACCAACTTCACTTGCAGAGGCACATATTTCACTGTATTACCTCATCTCAACTGCAAAATATCCCACTCGCAGCTGCCCCTCATGATTTCTTCCCCTTGCAAAACTGCATCCAGCTCCCCCTGAAGCTGCTTTCAAAGCCTGTTCAACTGTCCACGTCCTCGGCCATTTGCTCTATTTTAGGTGAAGAAAATGAGCCTGGAAGTTTTTTATGCACCACTCAAGCCTTTTTTTCCCCCTTGCTCAAGACACCTGGTTACAGCATTGTGATTCCATAAGTGCTGCAGAGTAACGCCTCTTTGAGGCAGTTAGAGCAGCATTTTCTGCTCACTTAGGCTGGTTTCCTACTCTGATTAAACTCCAATGACTCCAGCAATTACTTTTATTTGCAATGCTGTGTTGCAAGTCGGCTCAGAAGCTGGCCCGAGACAGCAAGTTATATCATTTCCAGGCATTTGGCCTCCACATTTTGCAAAGTTATGGACAGGAACAGTATTCAGTGCAGAAGAAAAAAAGGCAAATGGAAAGCATGGAATAAGCACATCTTTCAGCTCGGCAGCCGATGGCTGGCTTTTCACATTTTCCACCAGTACAGGAAATAACGTCGGGAATGCTCAAGGTAATGAGGATACAAGTGGAGTGCTCCCTGCCTTCTGGCTGAAACTGATCCAAAGTTGCTGCTTACCCACATGCACAGAGGTGCTCTAGGAGAACAGCCCCTCTCCTGCCGTGCACCCTTCTAAAGGAGCTGTGAGCAGTGGGGTGAGGTGGTCCCACTGCTGAGCAGGGATTGCTCTTTGCACCACATCACCCATCAAGAGCAAAGTGTTGCACCCCTGGGCTCGGAGCTGCAGCTGGCAGGTCCCAAAAGCCTTGGGTATTGGCAGGGGAAATGTGGGGTTGGTCAACTGGAATTACTGCTAACAATAGGCACAGCATCAGTATGGGAATCAAACCTACTGTCACATACATGGGTAGAGCTCCTGGGACTTCTTGCGTCCTCCAGTAATTCCACCATTGGCCTCAGCAGTGCTATAATGACACATCAAACCAGACCCTCTCCTGCAGAGAGGTCACGGAGGGGTAATTCTCTACCTACACGGGGCAGGGCATGAACCTCAATATCAAGACATCTGTAAATAAACCACTGACTTAGCTTAAAAATCAAGTTTATTTTCCTTCTGATATTCAATCTGCAGGGAGAGAAAGACTCCGTTTCCATGTTTTCCCTCTCGCACCAAAAGGTAAAACCATTTTCTCCTCTGAGTTTTTAAACCAGAACCCTGAATGGGAGGGGGAAGAGCGGGTGTTGCAGCGACCACTACAGCTGCCAGAGCTGCGATAAGGGCACGCAACAGACACAGCCATCCCAGGCATCACGGCTGGGAGAAGCAAAGCAGAGCAGTGAGTAATGCCCAGCCGACACAGCCCAAAGTAATTCAGGTCAAAAGTGCTATGTTTTCCTCTTTCATTTCAAAAAGCGAGACGGGAAATGTATAAAAGCTGACAAGATCATTAGGGATTTTATAAATGCTGCTTCCTGCGGTACAGAAAAAGGACAGGAGAAAGGCACGGAGCCAAATTATGTGCTAGACAAGAAGCATGCGACTTCAACACAAAGCAACACATTGCGGGCCCACACCCAAAAGAATGAGGTGCTGCAGGATCTGTCCTGCAGGGAAAGTGTGGGCAAAGCCCTCCTAAGGCCCCCCAAGAGGTCAGCACTGGGTGAGCCAGCAGCACTGACCCCAGCTGACCCTTCCCCATGGGGAAGGGTGGACACCTCTAGATGGACTGGATGATGGACGAGGTGATCTTAGAGGTCTTTTCCAACCTTAATGATTCCAATTCTATGATCTCCAGCCCCACAGCTGAGGCAGGTGCAGGAGCTCTTCATTTACCAACTGGGCCCTTCCCAGCCCATTCAATGTCCCCACAACAAGGGGCTCCTGGGCACAGCAGCTGCAACACTGCAGCCCCAGAGGGATTCAGCACTGTACACTGAGCACATAAGCAGTGTCTCTGGTGGCTTTAGGATTTTGGGGCTGGAGCATCTCAGTCCTACCTCAAACCCTTCGTAGGTGCTGCCAAGAGCAACTGAAACACAAAGGGTGGGTGAGACGTGTATGTGAGGCTGAGCTGCGGTGACGGCCCAGGCGAGATGCAGAGATGTTCCACACCTCATAGGGGCCATCCAGACCCAGGTGTGTTTGGTTGCCTGCAAGGACAGATGGAGCTGAGGTTATGCCAGAGGAGCTGCTGGCTGTGACTCTGACACAGCTTTGAAACAAACGCAGATAAATCCACCGTGCACAGAGCTGGAGCTCTCGGTGGAGTGTTTAGATTGTTCAGCAGCCAAAGCAAATACATTTGCTCTGCAGGTTATAGAAGGCTGCTAAACCAGCCGTGCAACCAGCTCCTCTGAGCCAAAAGTGATCTTCTTTCTCTATGCTGGAGCCTGACACCTTCAGTGACCCCACTAAAGTTCACCAGTTCTCCTGAATCTCCCCAGAGGATGCATGTTATAAATAAAAGGGTGAATGCTTAGAGCAGCAGCACTCCCCAGATCCTGTCCAAAACTCTGTTTGTTTGTTTGCTAAATAATTGGCCCTTTTCCACTTGTGATTGAGCTCAGTGCTGCCTAAAACAGAGGGGAGAACAACAAGGATTCTCCCACAAGTCTCTGACTCTCAAAAAAAAACTTCAGTACATCAATGCAATACATAGGGATCTACAGCAGAAGGCAAGGGCTAGAACCAGGAGCAGGAACAGTGCTGGGGTTGTATTTAGGGTACTGTCCTGTGAACACTCCCTGCCCAGCACTGCCTTTGTTCCCCCAAAGAGGTCTTCTCATTGGGACCACAGCCCAACACTGCCCAGGTCTGGACATCACTGCTGCTCTGCAGAGATGCAGAGTGTGTCCTTGGGGCAGCAAAGCCACTTTCCAAGCACCAGCTGCTTTGGTAGCAACGAAGATTGGCAAGATATTAATTATAGAGTCCCTATCTCTCAAGGCTTTTTAATCTCCAGCACACTTTATAACTAATGAGTCATGTTTAACTCACAGCACCAACCTCTGCCCTAATGCCACCAGCACTAAATTATTACTTGCGTTGCACTGAGCCCCAGTCCAGCGTGCTCTGCTAATGCTCAGCTCACAGGAAGGCTGTGCCTGCTCCTCCCCTCAAGCAGTTTGCACAGAACACTTTAGCAGCTCCAGCAGAGCCCACATCCCCGACTCCAGACGTGTGCAATGGGAGTGGTGTTTATGGGGACAAACAGCCCCTCGTGCTGTTGCAACACGGCCTATCTCATGGCGATCTGCACTTCTGTCAGCAAACAAGTCCTAAACACCACTTAGCATCCACACAGCATCCTGCTTGCTGCCACAGCACCTTACACAGCTCCTTGCACAACAACCAGGAGATCTGGCTCATGATTTTTGCAAGATCCACAGCCAATCGAAAATCAGAAAGGGATTTTTGTAGTTGTCAAGCCAGCAGCATATAAGGTTACCCCAGGCTTATGAGGGTTAGAAAGTCTCCAGCCTTCAAACCTCAAGCCACCCTTCAAGGGATGAAGAAAAATCTTTCTCTTAATTGTTATTCTGCGCTTGCTGCTTTAGGATGCACACAAGTACTCATGTACTGTGTGTAGTTTGGGGCACTGCAGTATAAAAAGGACATAGAACTATTAGGGAATATCCAAAGGAGGGCTACAGAGGGGGAGGGGTATCAAGAAGACTGGTTTGATTCTCAGGTGGTCCAACGTGGAGCCCAGAGTTGGACTCAGTGATCCTTGAGGGTCCCTTCCAGCCCAGGATATTCTATGATTCTTTTCCTTCCTGAGCAATGCCCAGCCAGTCACTGTGCATGGTGACCAATGGCCATGGGATCGTCTGTGCCTGGCTTAGAGGAGCCAACTGTTTAACAAATACATATATATATATGTTGGTATGTTGGTATATATTGGTATATATATATGTATATGTTGGTATATATTTATATATACATATATTTTTAGCTATATACGCACACATACACACACACTTTCAGTTCTATTCTCCTTCCCTGGCAGCATAAATACACTGCAACTGCTCTACAGCAGCACACTGTGCACCCAAATCGTTTCTGCGGTTGTTTATTTGCTGAGATTGTAGTCACGCCTCAGGGCCTCATCTTGGATGTCTGAAGCTCTGCGGGCAAAAGTCTTTCTGGAGGAAAACAACTTTCAGTGCTCCCCATCCAGCCCCACTATGGGTCTGGGGTCTCCCATGTGGGCAGAGCATTTGCACAACAAATTATGGAGCTACCTACAGTTTCTGGACTTGCTTTCACATAGGAAGAACAGGAGGGATTAGCAGATACCATAGTCGGAATTTCTTCACTGGTTACAAGAATCAAGTGGCAGCAATGTGCACCAAAAGCACTTATTACAGGTTAATGAGTCCTCGGCTTAACAAGGCAGCAGGTCAGGAGGACATGCACACACTTCCCCAGAGGAAAGGCAGATGCTGAAACAGGAGATGCCTTTCAAGTTCAAGGGAGCCCCCAAAGGGCTGAAGGCAGCCCCTGCCCCACAGCTCATAGCAAACTCTGCGGACACGGCCCAGCAATTTATAGGAGAGCGACTTCGACACACGCTGCAGGGCAAGGAGGGACATTTCACACCAATTAGGAAACGCTGTGAAGAGCAGCCTAGGCAGAGGGAGTAGAGTTTCAAAAAGCCACGTTCTGCCAAGTCGCTGATTGTATCTAATTGGGATATTTCAGGCAAAGGAAAGCAGAAACGCTAGCGGGAACGTCGACGTGTATAGCGAGCAGGGAGAGCGCTGTGTATTTGGTCTGAAGGGTAGCAAGGCAAAGACAGCCAAGAGCACTTTTCCAAATGGAAAGCCAGACAAAATTATATATTAGATCCAGCTTTTGGCAGTGGCAGCCAGACTTTAAGTGTCTCAATAGAAGCCCAGAGAATCCTCCACCTTCCCAGTGCCCCCAGTCCAAGTTCCATTTAATGCCGTGCAAAGCTTAGAGATGGGGCTGAATCCCTGGTTACAGCATGAAGTCATCACGCGACTTGCCATGGAAACACTCCAGTTTTGTTGTCAGAAGCCAACCCCAGGGAAGGCACAGGCCGTACTCAGGTTTAGGCTTGCAAAACTTCACATCAACATTTTCTCAGCTCCCGCTTGTTTGGGTGGGATCAAAAAACCAGAAAAGTCTGAGCAATGGCTTACAGTTGCGCCTGGTTTCTGCCTGAAACCAAATGGCCTCTACCGAAGCGATTCCAGATTTGCTCTGAGAATTTGCAGCCTTTAAGGCATCAGCCAGGGAATCTGTATGAAACTCAAACTTGAGCGGCAGCCAGGTGATAGAAATGGCTCACAGCTTTTAGCAGCACGTTGTTGGCCTCACTGCCCTCACTCCATCCCCAGTGCAGCACTGCAGGAGGTACCACAGAGCTGGGGGCTGCATGGTCTTTTCTGGTGACGTCTCCTTGGTGTGTTCTACCTGAAAGCGTTTGGGTGTTCAAAGTTGGGTTGGACAAGGCTTTGAGTAACCTAACCTATCAAGACATGCTTCTGTCCGTGGCAAGGGGCTGGGACTGGGTAACATTTAAGGTCCCTCTCAACTTAAACTATGCTATGATGCTGCAAAACAAGTAGGGAACCAACTTGAGGACAGGGATGAAAGCAGAGATCAGCTGGATCCCAATGACTGCAGCACTGTGCTGGACTCAGGCAAGGCAAATAAAACCCAGGAGCAAACACACTGCCTCTGCAAACACAGTATTCACATGCACAAAGGACCCAAACGGAGCAAAAATTCATGAGTAAAGAGTACATTTTTCTGAAGCATCCTGGTGATGCAGGGAATCAAAACAAACAGCATGTTACAATGCTCAAGGGATAAGCTGAATTTCTCCAAAGGCCATTTTAGATCCAGCCCAGTTTGATATGATATATTGCTTTGCGGGACTCAACCACATTCCTGAAATAAGACCCTCAGAACTTTCAAAGATATACCATCACTTTAGCTAATCTGAGATCAAGAGCAGGATATTAAAACACAGCAGAAGCGAATTCAAGGGGCAGGATGGGCTGCCGGCAGATAAACAAAAATATAACGTTCTATTTCAAGGCACAAAGTGTGACAGATCGTTGTCCTGGAGAGGACCCTGACAGCCCCTTGGATACAGCCCAGTTCAATGCGAGAAGCCACGGCAGAGATGTCCAATAGTTCACATTCAAGGCACAAAAAATGAGGGAGGCTGATGGGAAGTTTGTTTTTCCATGATCTAAAATCCCCAGCGTGGCGTTCCCATCACAGCTCAGAGAACCTGAATGTGTTGCAGTGATTTCCCACCCGCACCTCCAGCACAGGGATGGGATTTTGGTGGGAGAGCCTTGGGGCAGCACTAAAGCAACCGTTAATGTGGGGGGCAAAGAAAGGCAGAGTTCAGCTTCCCGCAGGATTTGTCACAGTAGGATGAAGATTTCTCACTTTTTGCCTGCCCGGTAGCTGAAATTATGATTCTTTTCTCCTGTGTGAAGCCATAAAACTAAGGGTGTCAGGCGGCAGGTCACACCCTGAGCTTCTATGAGAAAATGCATTTGATATATGCCCAAACTCCGAACTTACATGCACATCTGCCGCATTTCTCATTAGATTTGTTCAACCCCTGCGCAGCTAGAGAGTCCTAATTCTTTCTTAAAGAAAGCACGGGGCCTTGCATACAAATGGAGACTTCCTGCAGGAATTCCCTCCGGTTTGCAAAGTTCGTTGTGGGTCTTGAGACCCCATAAAGGGTGAGCAGACTCCCTTCTGCCAGAGAGCTTAATAACCAGCCCAGAAAGCAGGGCTGATGCTGACAGACGTTGTTTCCATAACCCACAGACAGGGAGGGCAGAGGCGACGGGGGAGATCAATGGACCCGGGCTGTGTGCACAGGGCAGCCTGCCTCTGATCAGGTTTCCTCCAGGGGCAGGAGCTCAGGGTTTCTCCTCAGCAGAAAATATATCTCAGCCTGAAGAAGTAAGTTCGCACTAATTCTCAAGCAATAACAGGGGGAAAAAAAAAAAAAAAAAAAAGAAGGAAAAAAAATATGAAAAACCCAGAAGAAGGGAAGAGGAGGGATGGAAAGGGAAGGAAAAGAGAAAGGGAAGGGAAAAAGCATCTTCTTGCATTTACACTGGTGTGAAACCAATGGTCAGCTTACAGCGCTGTGACTGCAGGACAGATTACCTTATCACTGTACGTGTTCTCATCCAGATTCATGAAGCTTTCACACTCAGAGCATTTTGGTCAACACTTCACATTCACAAGCCATGTTTAAGTGCTTGTAAAAGCATTTGTAAAACGATGAGTAGGTTCGTTATTTTTTACAGCCAGGATTCCTAAGAACGTGAGTCACTCCCAGCAGCACTGTTTGTTTGCCCCTTCCTCTCCACCACCCCTTCCAAGGAGCTCCTGAACCTCAGACACATTTGCTAAAGGAACGGACCTCACAAGGATGCTGGGGCACCACCAGCTTGGCAGTATCCAGAGCCTCTCCAACATTCCGAACTGCAGTGAGGACTCAGCCCTTAGCAGATCTCACGCTACCCAAGCAGGCGGCTCCAGCTCTGAAATGCTTCTTCATGCGTGTCCGTGCCTGCATAGAGATATCGTGGAAGATGAGGTCATCGAAATAACCCAGGGACCACCAGATCCAGTTTCTGACATGGACTGTCCAAACAGACCCATCTGCTTTTCCTGCCCAGACTGCTCCAAGAACACCCTCAAATGTGCCTTTTAGTGCAGCATCTTTGACTAATTTCTATCCCTGACCCCTTCCATCCTATTCCTAAAGGCAGGATTTTCCAACTCCTGCTCACACCTTTTCCTAACCCCCACCACGTTGGTCTCTGGAGTGTTTTGCACACCCGTGGTACTGCCTGTCCCAGGGATGGGCTGATCCCATTGCCCTGCCCACAGCCATCAGCACTGCTCAGCAGAGAGCTGGTCTCAGGGTGTGTGTGTGAACAGGGCTCTTCCTCACCAGCAGAATGCCATTATTCACACAAGGCTTAAGCACCAGACATGCAGATGCCAGCCACAGGCCCTCAGACCTGACAGTTAGCATCCCAAAGCCATTCATCACTCAGCACCCTTATCCTCGTTTAAAATCCCCAAGTCACAAGGCAAACAACTTCGTGGTTCATTTTTCTGTGCTTTTGTACGTTTCTGACTGCCTTTCTCCTTCCACCTATTCAACTGCCTCAATTGGCCTCCCCAGCAATCCCAATCTCTGCCCTCCTCTCACTGCCACCATTGTGCCCCCACAATACCTTTGGGCTTGCCCCATCCAAGCATGTCCGTACCAGTTTCCCCATCAATTCTTCCACAGTTTAGCAGTGCCATCTGATTCACAGCCTTTATACCTTTCCTGATTGCAGAGACCCCAGCGAGCTGCTCCGGCTGCCTTAGCATTTTAAACAGCTTTACCCTGAACTGGTCAGCTGAAAAGCACTTATTTCTACAGAAAAGGAGATGACATCAGCTGATGCAGGATAACCATGACAACCTCCCCAGACCAGCAGGGCCACATGCTGTTTGAATGAGTAAAGCAAAGTTCTCCTCAACTTTTAATTAACAGACTGGGTGCATGTATGCGTCTGCTCATCTTTTATCCACACTTCTAGCAGTATTTTCTTATGAATTAAAGATCCCTGAGATCTGGAGATGGTGGTGGCATTAACGACAAGAAACCTTTCCAAAATGGCATTCTGAACTCCTGCCAACCACAAGGCTGATGCACACGCAGATAAAGAGAATATCAGCCCCAAAGCCCAACATCAAGCAATTGATGGTTTTCCCAAAGAAATGCACTTTGAGATTTGGCACACGATGGGATTTCATTCATCAGGCTCCTTGGATTTAATCATCTGCTAGGAAAGCAAAGAACAGAAAACATTTCAAAGCTTGGATTTCGACCCAAAACCACAACAAATCCATCCTCTAAATGTCATCTTCATAGGGAAAACGTTCCACACCTGATCGGTATGTTCTTGCTCAAAGTGGGCTGGAAGCATTTTAAATAGGCTGGCATGCAATATCAAGAGGTGATACATGCGGGATCCAGAGAGGTTAATTCTCCCGTGCCTCAGTTTTGAAGCGTGGTTGCATTCTGGAAAGCCCCACACTCATTTTCTACACCATTGCTTTCCAAAATATAAACTCTTTATTAAAATAAATAAGTGTAGGAGGATTCGCCTTCTGGATCCAGAAATCTCTTACTCCCTGATTCTTCATAATGGTGTATTTATAAAACACATGTGTCCCGTTTTGGGGCAACATAAAGTTTGCCTAGTACATAAATGCTTCATTAAAGCAGCTGCTCACAATCTGTTAGTATAAATATTTTCCACTCCTTTCTGATCGTTGGGAAAGGAGGCCAAGGCAAGAGCTGTGGCTCCAAGAGCCCACGCTGGAGCTGCTCACAGGCCATGTTCACATGAGTCCTCCAGGACTGAGCCCTGCTCCCACAGCTCCCTTCCACCCTCTGGGAATGGCTGTTCTGCACCTCTCGGATCCTTCAAGAAAAACAAAATGTGAAGGATGCAGCCCAGACTGCACAGCTCCAACCCCAACTGAGGCTCCCAGCCTGAAAGCAACAGGTTGGACGCAGCTGACACGCAATGAACATCTCATCACCTACAGATGATATCCTCATTCAGGACCAGCAGCACCCAAGGGGTCCAGCCTGGAGCTGGGAAGTCTCCTCCTCCCAACAGATCCCTGCCAGCCCTGCACAAAGACTTGTTCACTGGCCCCAAAAAGGTCTGTTTGACTTGGAAACATTATTCATGCCCAGAACGCCAGCCTGCTTGGGATCAGGAGGCTCACTTCCACCTTCCATTAAACCCTTGCCCTTCTGCGATATCTGCAACCAAGCCAGCAGGGTCACATCAGATTCCTCCTGTGAGTGGGGATGAAATCTGAACCGCAGACTCAGACCATTAATCCTGTTATCTGGCTGCCTCCCTGCATCCATCCAGCGAGGAGGAAGCCTCTTTATCGCAGTTCTGTGCCTCATGATGAAATAATTCAAGTGGATTAAATCAGCTCTTTGGGTGCATCAATCATGCCATTGTCCCCGTTGCAGGAAGTTTCCTCCTCAGCCTTTAGCCACCTCTGCCCTGACCCATATTCCAAGGACTTCCCTGCACATTTCATTTGTGGCTGTGTTTTTGCATTTACTTACACCAGCAGCTGTGTCCCATGAGCAGGAGCAATAAGAAAAGCTAACAAGCAATAAAGTCAATAGCTCTTAAAGTTATATACGGTCTAAGAGATGCAGACAGCGATGCCAAGCACAATTTTCAATAGAAGCACCTTATAACTCATTAAAATATAACTGAAGTGCCTTGGAGCTTTCACAACTACCACTGAGCACCTGCCTGAATTGAAGCCTCACACAGGGGCCTACATTGGAGTGTATAAACAGGAGGGGTAACAGCTGTTTATGAGGGTTGGATAGTGATAGGACGAGGGGGAATGGTTTTAAACTGAGACAGAGGAGGTTTAGGTTGGATATGAGGAGGAAGTTTTTCACCCAGAGGGTGGTGACGCACTGAACAGGTTGCCCAAGGAGGCTGTGGATGCCCCATCCCTGCAGGCATTCAAGGCCAGGCTGGATGTGGCTCTGGGCAGCCTGGGCTGCTGGTTGGTGACCCTGCACATAGCAGGGGGTTGGAACTCAATGAGCATTGTGGGCCTTTTCAACCCAGGCCATTCTATGATTCTACATCTTCAAGAACATGTGCTCCCAGTAATGGTAAGCTTCAGCTTCTTGATATCTCCAAGGCAGAATCAGAGCACACTGTCCCATGGAGCAAAGCAGCAGGCAGTGTTCTGTCTCTGCAACTCACCGCAATGCATGCAAAACCTGGGAAACCCAAGGGGTATGACAGCAGAAAGGCAACAGCAACCACAGCTCTACGCTAAAATTGCTGAAAGCCTTGGGTTCTCCATAAGAGAAGCTTTCTCTCCTTAAACTATCTCTTGCTACAAACGAGGGCAGAACCCACATGTTGCTTTTTAGCACAGCTGCGATGCTATCAGAGATGGCAGAAGCAGATGACAAAGGAACAACCTTTCCCCCAGTGGGCAGGGATGCTGCAAGGCCCGCAGGGTGAATTCTGGGCTCCTCACTCACCCCCTCTGAGCTCAGGGAGCTCATTGCTGCTGCCTAGCAGAGATGCAGCACCGAGGGACTCCAGGACAGGGAAGCAGAAAGGATCCATAATTTGGCTCACTGGGCTTTGGGATCTGGGCACGAGAACTATATGGTAACAGATTTGGGATTTCTATTGCATTATTTACACCCCCATACAGAAATAAACCACTGCTTCCTTGCATTAGCCTCTTCCAAGAGAGAGCAGTGAGAAACATGACAAAAAAGCATTCCCATTTAAATTCGTGCCCTTTTTTTCCCCCCCTCCCTCTCACAAACACTCATTTGCTTGGAGCCTCAGGTTAACAAAAACCACAAAGCCCCACTTTGCCAAAACCACAACGTTTTCCTTGATTTGGGGTCAAAACTGACAAGTTCTGCCTGTTTTCCTCCTGCAACCATCAATCTTCTCAGGTTCACTCCGAGAGCACCTCAGCTACACTGAAAAGTTCACAGACCTGGCACAAGCAGGGGATTTATTATTAAACCTGCCAGATTTCAGATTTGATTTACGACTCTTTCATACAGCCATGTTATCGAGTACAGACAGGCCCTGCAGTGCATGCTGTGAGGCGTTCATAGAGCTGTAAATGTTGAAGCCAAAAGGGACCACTTAGATCTGGGCTGACCCCTGGATTAATGCAGAGCAGTCACTCCTGCATCTACCCACTAGGAGCAGGGCTGGAGCTTTTAAATAATACTGCTATACTCTCTGTTTCTGCACCTCTCCGTACATTCTCGTGGCTGCTAGAAGCAGGAAGGACCCTACAGAGCACAGCAGAAGGAGCCCATGCCATGCCCTGCTGTTCCCATCACAAGAGTAGTGCAGAAACTGCAGAGTGGTTGCACTGGAATGGATGGGAAGAAGGATGGATGGATGGAGCGGTGAAGGGATGGAGGGACAGAGCTCCCACAGGCTGCTGGCACGAGGCACCCAGCACTTCTGCAGTCTGGATACTGGGGAGCATCCCCAAGAGTGCTAAAGAAGCCTGGATTAGAAGCACTCTACTTTCTCACTGGGTTCTCACCAGTATGGATGCCCACAAGCCCCAGTACCAGAGCTGTTAGCAGCTTTAGGTTACCAACCAGTACCCTCCTCAAACACCGATGGGATCTCAGAACTCATTGTTCCTTCTCACATCTGTAAAGGAGCAACAAAAAGCACTTTCTGACTTTCTGTCCCCATACAGGTGGGACACGACAACATCTCCCAGAGAGACATGATCTATCATCGAACATTACACGAACCATCACAACCAGAAACGTACTTGTCACATACTGGCACCATCACAGCCTCAAAGACCAGGAACTGCTGCAGCAAAGTGTGCCCAAGGGCTCCCAGCCAGCTGTGCTGGATGCTGTGCAGGAAGATGGAAAATAAAACACAAATTCAGGATTCCTGTCAATACAACCCATACCGGAAACAAAAATCAGGACCAACTGACATTAACCCAAAAGATCAACCTCTACTCGTGCAAGCTTCCAGAGACTGCACCAAGTGTGCAGAGGAAATAGTAGAAACTATGCACAGGAAACCCTAATGTTTTGTCACCATGCCATATGTCCTGCATAAAATGGTTGGTATTTTCTTTTTCTCCCTGACTTGCAAGGCAAGGCAACTGTTACTTTATTTTGCATATATTTTATACATTTATTTTATATGTGCATATATATATATATGTAAATATTTATTTTACATCTTAAACTCCAAAGATGTCAAAGGCAATCTGCAGAGACGAGGGGCGATTTGCTGCCAAGGCTTCGGGAACGGTCCCACGGGCCCCATTTGCAGTTATAACAACACATCTTATCTCTGTGTGAGCAGGAAGGGGGGTGGAGGGGGGCGTAGCACAGCAGAGAGGCGGAAGCAAGCACTGGCAGTGAATCAGATGATGTATATTATGGAGATAATAAGCACAGATTGCACTCTTGGCAACCACTGTGCACCATGCCCTTGGCTTACAAAGCCCAGGTTTCCCTGCTGGATTATTTGCTGTCCCACAACACCATAGGTAGTTAAGGGTTAAAAGCCCATCCCGATAGGAAGCCAGGGTACAGCCAAGCTCTCTCCTGTTGGTTTCGGTGAAACTCTCATCTCAAATAGGTTCAGCACAGGCTGGCAGAGCACTTCCATCCCAGCCTTCACTTAACGGCCTCAGAGGACTCTAAGTGCTGCACATCCGGCGCTCAAAGTGGGTGGCATGCCCTACTGCCAAGTTTTCATGTTGGAAAGAGCACTTTTTATACATATATCTGCATTTTTAGGCAAACAGCTGCATGGCAAACACCCCCAGGAGCCGCTCACCAACCCCAGCTCAGCACCCTGCTCCCCAGGCAGCACAGTGCCATGGAAAAACAGCCCCGTGCTGATGCAACCCATTTGGGTATGGCTGGTCTGGGTCCTAGCTAACATGCTCACTTGTTCCTAACTGTCTTGGAAGCTCGACACAAACGATGGTTTAGACTCAAAGTTGCTGATGCCAAGAAAGTCTGGATTTGACAGCTTTTCTTAGCAGAAAAGCAAAAATACAACCTATTTCAAACTGTTCTTACAGTCACGCTCCTTGTTCCCTGTCAGACACAACGTCCAAAGCTTTATAAGTCAACCAAGCTGCTCGGTGCTGGATTTCATTTCTTAGCACTGAGAACCACAGCCCTGGCTGCCTCCAAAAGCCGATGAACTTCAAAAGAACAGCACTTGACTCTAAAAACATTTGGTCTTTTACCACAGTGGCTCACTCTTTTTATTCAAATAAATGGTCACAAACTTGTATTTGCTTTTGCAGACACCAGCTTTGTGCAAACATCACCCAGCCCTTCTTCTGTGGCACTTCGAGGTTTTCTTCCAGCAAACCACGGTGCCATGGGCACAACAGGTCACAGCTAAATCTGTCAGTGCTAACAAACATGTGGTTTCAATGGGGCCAAGGAAAACACTGTCCCTCCTCTGAGCTGAGGTCTGTCCACCTGGCTGCTTTAATTAAGTCAGGTACAGCTGCAGAAGAAAACCAATGAATCAGCAACTCTCCTATGCCACCAAACAACTCAAACCACAGAGCAGCGAAGGAGGGGAGGAAGAGAGGGAAAACTCAGAGCGATCATTTTGAGCATTGACTTTTAGTTGTTTTGACCCCAGTGGCACCAAGCGTGAAAAATAATCAACAGTGAGATCCCCAGAACCCAAAGCTGCATTTCACCACTATACATTACACAGCTAAACAGGAGAAGCCAGAACCAGGAGGTGGAGGTCTCTGGCAAACATAAGGAGGGACTATAACCGCATGACTGGAATGGGAGCTTTTGGACCTACATTTGGTAAAACCATAAAAATGCTTAAGAATTCACTTAAGCATGTGCTGAAACAAGTTGCTCATTTGTGCTAATTTAGGCAGATCCTGGACTAATGCTATTCATATTTCTCAAGTCTTCATCTATTACCCGTTTCTTTCTAGCTCTTTAGTTGCATGGCTTAATGAATGAGTTTTATCCCAAATAAGTCCACATTCTCATCTGTTCTGTGCATTAATTCTCAAAAGGAGCTTCAGTAGAGGATTTCTTATCTATGTATTCATCAGTTCAGGCTCCCCAGTGAGGTCATTTCCGAAGTTTTTAATAAAAAGAGACTTTTGATTCTCGGGGTCATGTTGCAAATTATATCTTCACTAATCCAGCAGAGGTCTAAAAAGACACCGGAGTCAAAGAGCATCTCTGACTCCTCAACACACGTGTGTCTGTAGGCTTTTAAAAATATACAGCCCTGCTGTTATAAATAGAGCATTCTTCTCTGAGGCCAAAGCTTTCAAAGTTCAGCAAAACATCCTTTTATTTCTTTGTATAATAATTATGTTTCTTCTCCCTGGAATCAGGCTGCACTAAATTGGGTTGAGAGTTGCTCTTGGGTTAAGCATTCTACACTGGCTGTTTTTATATTGTTGGAGGGTCAACGTGGACATCAGTGTCCTTTCTTTTGTCCAACACCTCAACAACTCGACTCCAGGAACATCCATGAGTGATTCACATAAGAAGAGAATGAAAGCCAGAAGAGACAAGATCACCAGATGAGCACCTACAAAACCCAGCTTTCCACTGAGCATGTTTCAAGGACTTGAACACAGGAAGGTATTGTGGCAGTGGCATAAGCCCCATGCACGAGGCTATGAGCTATTCCTACACTCAGACACAAGAGAAGCTCTTATTGCCCCATGCAGACAGCAGGGCTCTTGGAGTTTTACAGTTGTGAACTATCTTCTGACTGCTCACAATAGAGTCATTTGGATCATAGCTAAGCATTCACTGGAAGTGCTTTATTTCTTCACATCCCTATGCAGTAAAGGTATGCTTCAAGGTACACTTGTGCTCAAGACGTCCTTCAAAGAACAGGAAATTACACTGATTTCAGCAGGGCATAACCATTTTCCAAGGGCTTTGCAGAATTAGGGCACCAGCCTGCAAGTCTGAACAAGTGTGACTAGACTTCCTAGAACATGCACAGCCCAGCAAGTCCATAGTCCAACTGGAAGGCCTTGGTTGAGGTCAGTCTGCAAATAACAATAAGCCAGCAGCCATCCACATTCACCAGGGCTTACAACAGGACTGTCAATACCTGGAGTGTAACAAGACCAGGGCATCACTGCTAAAGGTATTTCTTCAAATAACAGGTGCCTGTTTGTGTCTTTTGGTTCTCCAGGTGTGAGAGTCTCTCACATCTCCAATACACGGTACTTTGCTGGAGGACAGATTAAAAGAGAGCCAGGAGACCTCAGTTAGCTCTCCAGTTGGCCTTGCACAGCAATTCCTGCCTCTACATCCAGGATGTTCCCTGGCTTCTCAGCAGAGCTTTGCACAGAGACAACTTGTGTGAATATGTCTACAGGCTCTGCTCGGAGGGCTGTAGGATGAACAGGGCAAACATATCCAGATTTTCATGAAGATTATTTAGTTCCTCCAGCGGTCATCAGCCTGCAAACAGAACCTACAAAGTGTTTTAGATCCTGCTCTTGAATAGGTGAGACACAAAAACTGGCTTGTTTACCACAGAAAGGGGTCTGTTGTGGTGTGGTTGATCACAAGGTTTGACTGTCATATTTTCTTTGGGTTCCATCCAAAAATAAGGGAATGCAGATCAGATTTAAAACGCTGTGTCCTTTCATCTTGCTATCCCTTCTGTGTCAAGCTAAGCTCAGCATGAAAGAAATAACTTTGAATTTTTATATAACTCAAGTGCGTGCACTGCTCCAAAATAAAACCTAGAGCAGTAACAGGACACCTTCAGTTTACTGAAGTGCACGTTACTGTTCTGACCTACTAGTTAACCTAAGGTTAAAAAAAATCTCTTTTGGAACAGCACATAGAAGGCTTAAGTGCTTTTCGGAACCTGGTTTTGAGGAGCTGCTCTACAATGTGATAATGTCCATGCTTTCTCCAAGCTCTTCTGTTCCTGTATATTCGCCAGGAGATTAAAAGGGCGTTGAGTGGTGCTGAGCCTCTTGAGGGGCCATTAACATCATGTGCAGTACTGGAGTTATTTGCGCTGGCTCAAACCATCCGTGCCTGCTGATGAGCACAGGAGGGTCAGAGAAAGTTGCTGTGATCACAGAAATACATCCCTGCAGGAGCATCTTTCCTCTCCTTTCTTCCAGGGCACCTTGGGGCTGTTGGGTGAACCCAAAGCCATCCTTCTGAAGCTCTGAGCAACTTCCCCTCCCAGTTACGCTGCCCACCATCTCAATCGATTTGGAACTGCAGCAGCAATGCAAGGACTGCATTTTTGGAGCGATCCTAGCAGAGCCCTTGGCAATACACACCCAGAGTAAATTTTACCAGTCCCAAGACCAGCACTCGCTATCCATAAACACAGACCGCTTTAACATCCTTTCACATGCTCTGACAACTCCTGTCTGAAAGCACACTCCGATTTACATGACCCCAGAGGCTTAGTTGTTCCACACAGGTTAATACCCGTGGGCAACATGAATCTAACGACTTGTGCATTAGGAGAGTATGGAAATGAGGAGCTTCTGCTGCCTTAATTCTGCCCTGGCCTGTTCCTCCACTGTTAAGATAGCTCAGCAGGCAAGAACACCACCTAGGCTTGGAGCTAGTGTCTGTATGCAAAACAGTGAGCTCCACCCCCACCTTAGCAAACTCTCCCCAGTGTACCTCCTTGCACAAAGCTCACAGCAGCGAGGCTGATGCTGGCATATTCACCACCCTTGGGAGGAGGTGGCACTTGCCTACTGAGAACCCCAGGAAGCAAAAACCATGAACAACCTTCCCCAGATATGAAGGTAGGTGAAAAATTCGACATACAATAAGAGCAGAGCTCAAAACAAAAACAAACAAACAAACAAAAACCTGCCAGAGCAAAGCAAGAGCTGCTTCCAGAACACCCCATAAGGATCCCATAGCCTGGGCTCAGCACATCTCAAGTCCAGAAGAAGGGTGAGCCTCACCCTGGTGGCATTGGGTCCCCAACCTCCCTTTTATTTTCCTTGGGGACCCCCAAGGAAATAAAAAAACACTTAATAGCCTTCAACCTTTACAAGCCTTCTTCCCAAGCCTTTCCTGCTGAGCACTGACAGCACTCATGCCAACACCAAGTCTGGCACCTCATTCAAAGGCGCGGGTGGGACTGTGGCACGGGGCTGATAAAAGCTACTCAGCAACTACTTTTTACCCCTGATACCTCACCTTGACATAGCGTTTTATCTACCAAAGACTTCCAAAACCTCTTAGTCTCTCCCTGGCATGTTATCTCCTTCCATAACCTGACCTTTCTGCAGTGAGTGAGGCACATGCAAAAAACAGTCGGCTTCCCCCCAGCACACACACACACACTTTCTAAGCAGAGTCCGACAGGAGATCAAAGCACACGGCAATTTAGCCCATGGAATAACAAAAGTCAATGAGAACAATGTGCTGCTGACGGGGTGCTGAGCTGTGCCCCAGCAGGGAGGGCAGCCCTGAGCAGTCCACTGCAGTTGAAGAGATGGGGAGAAGGGGAAGAGAGAGTTTACTCTGAGAGAGCCTTCATTTCCAAAGAGGGCTCATGTTTTAAATCACAAAACCAGCAATGCGGATATGCACAGGGACAAAGTCAGCAGTCCCATACCCAAACAGGTTTCCTACAACCTTGGATGGGTTCTTTGCCTTCCTGAAGGCAGCAAGCCCTTGCCACCACATCACCCAGCTGGGGAACGTTCAGAGCTGCATCGCCTTCCTGTGCATCAGCTCTTCTCTCTGAGATTCCTTCAAACAGGGCTTGTGTGAGTGGAAAATCTTCTTTTGGAATGAGCAAAGGGAAAGCTGGAGGAAAACAGAGGGCTGAATTTAGGAGATGATGAGTCTAAAGCGATGGTCCTTGCTCTGCTTCTCCCAGCAGTTAGCTTAGAGGGATCCTTGGTTTCTTCTAGACTGGGAACAACTCACCACCACCCAAAAAGGAAGCTCCATAACCACTAAACCCCTTCCACCATGAAATGGGAAGGAGAATCAAATTGCAGGACAGAGTCAAAAATAGCTTCCCAGTTAGCAACGATCCCAGCCCAGTCCCCACCTCCAGCAAATGGTGTGCTCAGCCACACACGCTTAACTCCATGTGAGTTTCTCATCTTACAGGGGAGGGGAGGAAGTGACAGCTCTGCAGCCACCCACCCAAGCTCAGGGTTAAGGAGCTACCTCCAGTATAGCACAAAGAGAGGAACCAAAGCTTTCCTTGGCCCAACACAGAATCCAGGAGATCTGCAGTGCCAAGGAGACCCTTCTGCCGTCACACCAAGAGCTGAACACAGGAGCTGGAACGCTGCAGTGACAGCCCCTAGCCAACAGATGATAATTAGATCAAGTTCTCATCAGCACACATTGCTCAGTCACAGAAACAGCTGAGGCTTTCAGAAGGCCAAGGTCACCCTGGCAGCCACCCCTCTCAGCCAAAGCAAGTGTCAGCACAAAGGTGGATTGAAATATCCTGGAGGGCCAAAGGACAACTTCTCCATCTGCTGCAAGGAGGAAACCAACCCCACCTCTGCCACAGATAGAAGCTGGAAGCAGAAACACCCAAACAAAAGCCTCAAGCTTAGGTCTGATCCGGTGACTTGGACAAACTTCAGGCAATCTCCTGCTGCTCCCTTGCAGGAGAACACGCAGTGCTTGAGCTTAGAGGCCCCACCACTGCTCTCGCAGCCATGAATAGAGTTTGAGTTCAGCAGATGGAACAACCAACCCAGAGCTGAGCCAGCCCGGCTCCCGCCAACCCTTCGCTGAGGTTTGAAAACATCAGGTTAATGTTTTTCCACCATGTTTTATTTCAGCATTTTTGCACATCTCGGTATTCTGTTGGCTTTGGCACATCTGGAGCCGTAACACCGCAACAGAAGTTGATCTCTGTATGCCTCAGCTCTGGCAAAACCGAGGAGGAGCAGAAACCTCATACAAGTTGCCTCTAATTTTGTGAATTTTCCAAATCTCAGTCCAGGCAAAAAAAGCTTCTAATGAGTTTGGATAAACTCTGGATAATCCTCTGAACTTTCAAGTGCTTCAGGAAAAGAGTCAAATACAGTGCCTGGGACACCAAAAGGTGCCTCAGTGAGTTGTGCGCTCCAGGAATAGTACAAGGATTACAGATGTGACACCTCTGCATCCCCGTAACTGCACCCCAGCATTATTTATTAAGATTAAACAACAAGCAAAAAAGAAAACATGCAACCAACCACACACAGTTACTAAACTGATGGGAAAGAAGGGTGATCTCAATTCTCTTAGCATACACCAGCCTAAACCTGCAGGGGAGTTCACCAACACACAGCAGGAAAGTCAGAGCAGATTTATCTAGCAGGTTTAAAGAAAGGAGAGTGAGTGACAGCTCCTTTCTTAAAAGGAAAATAAAGAAACATTAACTCCTCTTGTCAAAATGCTGTAGAACTGGCTTTTGACTCAGCACACCATAATACTGCTTGTAAACGAGGTAATTGGTTTGTGTGAGGTCATGAAATTGAACATGCCTACTCTTGCCCATCCCCTGCAGCACAGTCAGCTGCAAGAGAACATAACACATGGAGCAGCACAGGTGAAGGTACAAAGATACGCGTTTCATTCAGCTCATTAATCAGGGCTAAAACACACTTAGCCATTCACATCCTTAAGTTTATTCATATCTGATATGTTGAAACCCCTATTCATTGAGAGAAGACATTTGGCCTATTGCTCCATCATGTTTATCCAAAGCCAGAGCACTCGGTGTGAGCAGTTTGCTCCTGCTCTGCAGCATCCTTCCCTGCTCAGAAGCATTCAGCAGAGCTAACCATCAGAATGGAGCATTTAGCAGAGAGCAATGCTGTGCTGGAAGAGAGAGGCAGGCAGATGTTGGAAAGGTGCAAAGGAGTGGAATGTGAAGCACACAATGTGGTTCAAACATTTGGACACTGGGAGAACTGCTGGAATCCCTCCTGTTTATGTTTCCAGATGTCTCCATCAAGAAAAGAGTAATTAAACACTACAACTGGGAAATAGAATGATTTGTTTCTAAAGCACCTTCACAGCCTGAGGCTTTGGGATGCGCACGGAGACATGAACCATACTCCAGGGGTGAGGAAGGGAGCACAACATGCAACCCCAACTGAGTGCAGAGGCACTGTAGGAAGGAGCGAGCACAGGAAGGTGCCATAGCTCTTTAATCTCCGGGCAGTTGGCTTATGAATCCAGGGAGAGATGGAGGTGGGGCCAAAAATAATAAAAAAAAAAATAAGATCACATCTCAATAGAAAATGTCCTACTTGGAAAGCAGAGCCCAGCACAGAGAGGGAATCCCAGAAAACACAACCACTGATAAGACAGAAATGAAAGAGCCAAACCAAGATGAAAGAACTTGCCTATGGTCATGTGGAAGGTTTGGGGCAGAGGCAAGAGGGGTTTTCCAAACCTCTGTCCATTTAACATCTCACTTATAATCACAGAATTATTAAGGCTGGAAAAGACCTCTACGATCATCAATTCCAACCATCCACCTACCATCAGTATTGCCCACTAAACCATGTCCCTAAGTGCTACATCTCCATGGTTCCTGAGCACCTCCAGAGATGATGACTCCACCAAAAGGGAGTCACAACTCCCTGGATTCTCTGTCCTTTGAGACAGAGGAGACCATGAGGAAACAAAAACTGTGGTCAAACGTAACAGAGCTCGAGGACTTATCCCAGAAAGGACAAACAGTAGATGGAAAGGCTGCCAGAAGGGAGATTGAGGATGGATCCTAATAAAAGCATTTGCACCACAAGCACAGTGTGGACTGGAGGTCTGAGTCAGTGACACGGGATGTTTGGGTGCCAGGAGGAGCTAAATGGTCCCTGGAAGTCTTTTCCAGTCTTGCTTGTCTTAAATCAATTCCCTGTAAAAATCAGTGAAGTGGAAAAGTGGCAGCAGACTGTCCATGTCTGAAAAGCATAGAGAACCAAAGGCATCCTGCCCTGCCATGCAGGAGGTCAGGGGACCAGATCCTCCAAGCCAGGGACCATGGGAATTCAGCTTCACATTCAGTCCTACTTCACAGTCCGTTTATTTTACATGTTTATTTAACATCTGCATGAATCAAGGCAATATTATTTCACAAAAACAGAAAACTTGGCTTCGCTTATTCAAACATTTGGACAAGGAAGGAAGAAAGCCCAGCACAGGATTTGGCTGGTTAAAGAATAGGAATATGCAGTTATTACCCTGCTGTCAGTGATTCAAAAATCAGCCTGATTGGAGGAACTGGCTGTGATTGCCATCTGGCAGCTGTTTGGAGAACCTCCCTAGAAGAAGTCACAGCCCCAGCTCAGATCCAAGCAGATAAGAGGACAGGGAGCAAGGCAATGCATTGACAGTTCCTGCAGAACGAGGGAACCAAGTTGGGGAACGCGTGGACTGGTCGAGATGTGAATGTCACAGCACAATGCTGCTTATACAGCTCTTGTGGCACCCATATGGGACAGTGGCAACTCCCAACATGTTTAAGTGCCCAGAATGACAAACACCCAGAATGAGGGCTGGTCAGGGAAATACTGCTCAATGCTGGGTGGTACCACCAACAGCACGGGGTCATAAACCAGAGCTGCCAGGTTCTTTAAAGCCAATTGGGGTTGCTGGTTTATGCTCCCTCCTCCAAGTAACTTTTAACACTGGGGCAGCTGCAGCAGAAGCTTTACTTTTCCAGATGTTTCCAAGCCAGCTACCATCCCCTGCCTCTAAATCAAGGTTGGATGGGTTTTTGGAAGAGATGCTTTTGTCAAATGCAAGTTATTGGGTTCAATAAGGGATGGAATTCTCTGGCCTGTGCTGTACAAGAGGTCACAGCTAAGATGATTTAAAGTCATTTTTGGTCCTGATATCTATGGAAAAAGCTACGAAGAAAAGAAAGGAATAAACAGCAGCAAATAATATAGCTGTCAAATGCAGACAGCCTTTGCCTGCAGTATAGCTGTGAGCAAAATGAAGGCTCTTTGGCTCTCCTCATTAATCACAAGGATTGCGATTTGTTACCGAGGACTTTTATCCTGCTTTCCAAACGAAACAAGGTTTATGGAGTCATGCTGAATGCACGTGCATGTTTCATCGTATCCACCATCTGAGCCTGTTATCCACTTTTGACAGGGAGTAGAGATCAGAGATATTAACTTACATCAAGCTTGGCAAAAGAAAGACAGTGGGTAGAAGGGAAAGAGTTCAGTTAACGTTCCCAGCGAAAGAAAAGCAGAAGCATTAAAAAAATAATAACAACAAAAAAAATCCTTCACACACTGAAAACCCCTCGGGGCAGGGGTGAGAGGTTAGTGATGCCCCCACCAAGGGGAAGTAAGAAGCTTTGCTCATGATTGTCATGCACCAAAGAACCTACCCAGGCAACACTTCTTGCTCCTCCGGATTTTCTAGTGCCTAAGGAGGAAAACACTCGTGGTGCAGTTTTAATAGAATTAATAAAACTTGAACAAGCCACCAGACAGCACTCAATGGTAAGCTGAGCTCTAGCAGTTTCAGTACTCATAGAATTACTTTTATTTATGGTTAATAAGCCCCAGCGTGAATGGCAGAACTTCAGAGCATCTACGAAACCTCTCCATCACAGTGCACAGAGCACGGGTACCCCTGGGAGTACAGGTGGGTTGGGGCCAGAGCCTCTGCAGCCAGCCGCATACGTACCCCTAATGAGCAGCAGAGCAGTCTGCAGGGCTCGCATAGGCTCCACCAAAACAGAACCTAATTTAACAGTTTATCCTGTCTGTATTCTGCCGCAAAGGGGAATTATAATTTTACTCTCATTGCTTCTATGCAGAAGTCAGAAGGTAGAACTTCTGCTGTGACCTCCTCCCCCCAGCTGGCAGGCACTGCTCGCAGTGTTCTGAGGCAGAATTCATCGCCAATACACATTTTACATGTATCCTTATATTCAACACTGGTGACATCAGCGTAGCTTGGGAGCAGTCGTTAGCAGCGGCTGCAGAAGCTCAAGAATGCAGAACGTTGATTTACAGAGGTCCTATAAAAATGACCTAAGTTTCCCTTTCTGCCCCATCCCTATATATGTTAGCACTAAGTTGATCAGCCTAGATCAATAGATGTCAGCGCATGCACGTTCACTCCAGGGCTTCGCAGAACAAGAACACTTCAAACCCTGAAACAAACAGCTCTTCAAAATTAAAAAGAAAAACCTGAAAACATATATTAAAAGTCATGCTTGTCCTGCACCCCATGGCTACTCAACCCCGCAGTGGAAGTTTAAATTTAATTTCCAGAGATAGGACTGTTCTGCATCCAACATAAACTTAACATCTGAGCACCTCTGAATTCCCAGTAATTTTGAGAGTTTTTCCAAGAAGTGCTTTAATGAATCTGGCTGTGACTGCAGTCCTCATCATTTCTGCAGGTTTGCTCCATCAACACACAACACTTGGCTTTCGCTTGGGCAAAATCCAGTTTCCTTCTCACCAAATCACCTGGACCAGCCTTTGGAAACCCAGTCTGGCCAGCTGCTATGGAAAACCTGGCTTCCCCTGAAACACTAATGAATGAGTAAAACTGTGAATGGGACAGTCAGCAGTAATAATTTCCACGGAAAGTCCCAAGTTTTAACAACCAGGTGCCAGAATCACCCCTCAGTCCTCCGCCAGGCTGGAGATCAGACTGCATCACAGTCTCTCCATCCATCTTTATCCCCAGATTCTGCTCTTGCCTAACTCAATCCAGGCAGTTTCCCATTCTCTCTCACTTAGGCTCTCCAGTCCTGCATCTGTACAGGTTGGTAGCAGAATCATGCCAAGGACATCGCTCAGATGGCAAGTGTGAGAATCCCAGTCATTTCCTGTGCTTGAGCCCCTGCTGAGCCGTGCCCTGGGCCTGACAGGTGCTGCCTGCTGAACTCAGCACATTTTTACTCCAATTTGTTCCTTTATTGGATTTCAAAATGTCTTCAAAATCCAGCTGACAAGACTGAATTATTGATTCTGCATCAGATGGAAATTTATGGCTTGTTATGAGAGCTGCAGAGGCTTTAAATGCGCTCTCCGTGCGCTTAGAAAATAAAAACTTTTGGAAAAATAATGGCAAATAAGGTAGTTTTTTTTGCACTGGTTCTATCATTGCTGAGATACACCTCCTGCAGTTCATCCTCACCATGCAGTTCAAGCACAGAGGAGCAACATGCCCTCTGAACAAACCCTCTGTAGAACCCAGGCCCAACCACCACCATAAGTTGGGTGGTGCTGGGGTCAACCTATGGTTGTGCTTGGGTCAACCACTCTGCAGAGCTCCAAATCCCATCCACTAACCTGCACCCCAACACACACCTGCCCCCTCTAAGCAGAATGGTTTCCAGCAGTTCAAGCCCCAAACTACAGGAGTCCTGCCTGGCAGCCTGCGGTGGCAGTCCAGGAACCAGGGCTTGGGTTCAAGTCAGAAAATGGCAAGAAGGTTTTCAGCCAAGAACAACAGGACTGGGAACTGAGTGTCACACACTGAGCAAACAAGGGCTCATTTATCACAGCACGGGCTCCAGTTCCCTTCCAAGATAGAACTGGCGTCAGCCTTCAGCAGGGCAGGGAGGGCACAAGGTAAAAGTTCTGCCAGAATGGCCTTTGAGGGTGAATTAAACAACACCAAAACAAGAACAGAGGGCAAATGCTGAGGCTCACCAACTGCTGTCATTGACTCGCCACACAGCTTGCTACCAATGCAGTAAGCTAAGGATCCAGGTGCAAGTCGGCAGTGAGAGCTAGTGCAAAAATAGAAATATGAATCTATACACTGCCCTGCCAGGCTGAGCCAGGTGCTGACACACCTATCCCTAAAAAAAAACACAGCTCAAAGTCATTTCAGTGTGCAGTAAAATCACAGAATCTCAGGTTAGAAAGGACCTCAGCTTTGCCAGCTCTGTCATTCCCATAACGATCAGGAAATACGGGCATTATCTAAACTACCTCTCCAGGCCTTGCTGCCCATCCAGTGTCACTTCCAGGGAACCACAAGGTGGTGACCAGGTGATGTAGGCGACCTGTCCAAGTCAGTTCCCTGCACACCTCATCCCCATCACTGTGGGTACAGCAGGGACATATCCCTTAGTGCAGAACATGATAGAAGTAATCAGTCCTTTATTTAGTCCCACTGTTTGGGTGGGGGGTTGTTTTGCTAATTTAACAGCTCCTTTATTATTTCACCAAGCCGCCCTTCTCTCTTTACAAGCAAACGCATGCTCCCCTTCATGGCCATGCTGTGGGGAGGGAGAACACTGGTTTGTCCCCTTGGTATCAACTTTCAGCAAAGCATACAGTTCACTGCAGAAACCAAATAGCCCCAACAAGCCAAGTCTAAATTGGGATAGTATTTGGATGGGCAAAGAGGCACCTCACACTGGAGCCAGTCCTTGCAAGAACA
This sequence comes from Gallus gallus, assembly GCF_016699485.2. Taxonomy (NCBI): domain Eukaryota; kingdom Metazoa; phylum Chordata; class Aves; order Galliformes; family Phasianidae; genus Gallus; species Gallus gallus. The sequence continues at coordinate 3,683,963 of NC_052549.1, forward strand.
ATTAGGATGTTCCTATGCTGAGAGTAGATGCTGCCTAAGGAAGCTTTGGGAGGAGCAGCAACTCAACAGGACTCAATCCAAGGCATCCAGCAAGCAAACCCTACAGCCACCTGGAGCAGCTCCTGTATCCCCATCCACACTACAGTCATGGCACCCAAAGGTGGGGGGGAGGCCAGAGTTTGCCCCATCTGTTTGCTCCTGGTTGCCTTTTCTCAGGCAGGAATCTTCACTTTTAATGAATACCCCCTCATTTTAATTAGGCTCCAGTCCCACCACAGTTATTTCCTTATACATCCTTGCCTTTTATTTGCCCATCAGAGATCTGTCCATCAGATTTGGGATGCTCCACAAAGCTCCTCCTCAGGCTTTGAGCATCCCCATTGACTCAGGACAGGATCCCAGGTTAGGGAAACGACCATCAGACCCCCACCCCTCACCCAGCTTTGATTTACCCCTGACACCAGGAGTCCCAGGCTGCTCAGCTCCACCTCCAGAACAGCCCTCAGGCACTGTGTTGCCCTGCAGCAGGGACACCAAAAGCTGTTGTCATGGGCACAGACAGTGGTCACCAGGGTTCCCATGGCACCAGGCAAGACATGCATCGGGTGACACTGGGGAGCTATTTGCAGCCCTTCCAAGCACCTTGCAAGTTAAACACATTCCTTCTTCCCGCTGCTCCCAACACCCAGCAAGCTCGAGGGCTCCTGACCCATCAGGGCAGCACTCACTATGAACAAAAAAGTCAATAATTGTCACAGCTGACCTCCTGGAGACCAAAACAGAATTCACTGTGGGTGTTCAAGCATGGCCAAGGGCAAAATCTGGCTCCAAGGAACTGTCCATCAACCAGTTTGCGTTTTGCAATTTTTGGCATTAAGTCCTTGCTGCAGGCTGAGGAACGTGCCCCTGGGGCTGGAGTGCAGCAAGCTGCTCAGAAAGCTGCTGCATCCTCAGGGAGCACCTAACATGGGGCACTCCATAAAGGAACAGGATGGTGCAAGGAGAGCTGTCCTCAATAGGGAGGACGTGGAGATGGATCCCCAAGGCAAGTAGAGGCATGAAGAATCACAGAAAGGCTTGGGTTGGAAGGGACCTCAAAGATCATCTAGTTGCAATGCTCCCACCATGGGCAGAGCTGTCAGTCACCACATCAAGCCACCTAGGGTACCATCAAACTTGGCCCTGGGCACCTCCAGGGATGCTGACACATGGGACAGCCCCAAGTTACTCCTGGCCTGCAAGGCAGGGAGAGAATAGGACCTTTGCCCAACGTGAGGGGGTTCCACAGATGGAGGAGCCCTATCCGCCCTCCTCACAGGGCATAGAAAGGCTGCTGACCTCCCAACACAGTGCCCTGCGGACCAATGGTCACTCAGGCAGAGACGAAGCTCCATCAGCTGCCAGCATGCAAACACTGTGTCATTAAAGTCTGCTCTGATGTCCCATCTCAGTGGTGATGTTAGCCAGAAGATATTTTGGGGGGGGGGGGGGAGGCAGGGGGGCAGGTGGTGGGAAAATAGAAGAGAAGCCCATCATAAGCTTAGGGTGCGACCAAATGCAGTCTAAGCTTTGCCTACAAATGAAGGCATCTCCCTCCTTCCTCAGCCATGGCCCCACATCACCCCTCAGATCTCCCCATGAGCGGGGGAAGTCACAGCACACAGCAGCTGGCCAAGGGCAGGCAGAATCAGTCTCCATTATACACAGAAAGTATTAGGACTACCTAATGTCCCTCTCCCCTTATCAGTGGGCACAAATGGCACTTTTCTGAGAGGGAAATGCTGTGGAAATTCCTGAAGACCCGTCCTACAATCAAGGAATTGACAGAGATTTTTCAGCTTTTTCTCTGCGATTGAAAAATCACCGCATAAAGGAAACAATCCTTGCGGAGCACATAACTCACAATGGGCTGAAACATTATCTCCAACTATTCGTCTGCTTCCTGCTTAAGTAAACATATTAGGAATGCGTGTATATAGTTCCTGGGCAGCTTAAAAAATAAGAAGAAAGGAGGTATATGGAGTCTCCTGCTTTTGAGTAGCACGTTGTTTACGTTGTTATAAGCACAGATCATATTTATAGCTGAACACGGTGTGAAAGTGCAGGCAAGCTGGGAAACATTTGTTAGGTTTAATGATCTTTTATTTAGCTGGTGCAGAAAAATGCATCCCTTTGGATTGATTCATGGCATGGATTGTATAGAAACCTTCTTCCCCGAGCAATGAAAAAACCTCAAAAGGTCAATGTGATCTTTCGGCTTTCTCAGACATCCAGAGACATTCACAGAGCACAATCCCCAGCCCAGCAGGCTGGGTTATAGCAGGGAGGGGATAAACCACAGCCACAGAGACATTTCAGGACAAGAAGCAGAGCCATTCAGGTCACCTGGGCTGGAAAGGCCCCCATCCTGCACTGCAGCAGCCACACAACACAATGCCCTGAGCCAGCAGCTTTGCAGGCTGCAAGGAAGGGGCTGACGAAGCCTTTTGGTTGTGTGGCAGCTCCATTAATCTAACAACAGCTAACCGGTGCCCAGCCAGCAAAACCAGAGCTGAGAAGAGCTTTTCTCAGCTGCCTGAGCTTAGCTGCACCACAAGAGCAAGCTGCCTGGCAGAGCAGCTCCTCCTGCAAGCCTGCGGTCACACAGCCCTGAGCTTTCACACTTTGACACTTCTCGCCTTGCTAAGGGTGCTGCAGTCCTGCTCTGTCACAGAATGAGCTCAGCCCTGGGCCAGCCCCTCCTGAGCAGGGCAGCCACCAACTGGGAGCTCCCACTGCTCCTCCAGGGCAATATGTGCCCACACGTGCAGGTACCAGCACTGCTTGCCTTGAGGGAAGGTGCTGAGAAGTGCTCTCACTGTGGTAACAGCATGCAGAGACATGCACCAGAGCATCTCCATGAAACCAAGGCAGAGCCAAGTAAACACAAGGAGCCTGGGACAGTGGAGGCTCCATAGGATGAACAGCCTGTGCTCCATCCTGCCTCTTCCTATTACCCTCAGCATAGCTCTGGGGTGAGGTTCCACTCCTAGCATTGCTCCACCCCTCCCTACAGATGCAGCCCTGCCATATATTAAACCTTTGAAAACCCCTGTCCTTCAGGAAGGCAGCTCTAGCAGTCTCAAGCCAGGCAGTCTTGATTACTCCTACTACATTTCTACTGTATTATTCCCCTTCTAAAAAATCAGACCTCCTCCCACCCCAAACTGCACAGCACTGCTGAGCACACAGCTCCCAGGCACTTACCTGGGGGGAACTTGCAGATAGGACATCTCAACTCACATCACAGACCTGGAGAAGAGAAAGAGATTCACACCACAAAGCCCACCCTTCCTGCACCTTTAAGGCAGTGGCACAGCTTCACAGCCCCTCCCAGCAGCTCACAGGTGCCTACAGAGCAAAGCTAATGCAGCACAGCTGTTGCATTAAACTTAGGCTGAAAAAAGCTTGCACACTCTACCTACTTACCTACCTACAATTCATACCTACTCAACAAACTAAAAAAAATACCACTGGCAGTCTTCTGCAGCACTTTACCCAGAGCATTTCAACTTTTATTCCATTGTACCAACTCAACAACACAACAACTTCAGGCACAAATTGAACACACCTGCTCTGCACCTCCACTCCTGGAGACACCCCTGAAGCAAAGGGAGCTCCTGCTGCCCTTATTGCCCTCTCTGCTCTAATTGATGCTGGGCACCAGCAGCTTCCAAATGCCATCAAAGGAATATGGTAGCTGAGAGCATGGCCTGATCTGGAGTGCAGGCTGAGACCCTGCAGAACGCACCTGCAGTGCTGTTAGACTCATGGAAGCAACACTATGTGTTGGTGCTGGGGGACATCCCCTGCGGGGCCACCACCCTGGCACTGCTATGCATGGAGCTTGTTCTTCAGGAGCCTGAGAAACACACTAAGTGCATTAAACCTCAGCCTTTTTTTATAAGGAGTCTTGTTTACCCTACAGCAAGCAGAATGCAGAGGGCTCTGTGCTTTGCCCAGCTCTATGCAGGTAGGCATTTGCATGTGTTGGAATTAGAATCACAGAATATCCCAAGTTGAAAGGGACACATAAGGATTGAGTGCAAAGTGTGCCGCCTAAGCCTTATTCTTGGTCTCTCTTTCCGTATGCTGGGGATGAAGAAGCTTTTTCCACAGTAGACAATGGAGAAAGGTCCTGGAAAGGGGTGCACCACATAATGTCAGTAGCAAATTGTGGTCTGGATCCATTTTCATGCTTACACAGCAGCATCCAGCCCAGACCAAAGCGTGCAGGATAAAATTGGAGGCATGAGTGACACAGAGCTTGGTGGGACAATTGTGTGTTTGTCCTTGGGATGAAAGAAGGAATTCAGTTTGCGCTGTGGCAAAGCCCAGAAAGCACAGTGGGAAGATTTAATGGAAGTTTAATCGTTGATCTGATGGGATTTGCAGGAGGTCCTATAGGGCACAGGAGGACCACAGCTTCCTGCTTCCATCCTGATGGAGCAGTAGATGCCCACTGTACAGCTCTCCCTCCTGACTCCGTTTCCCCACCAAAGCATCCTGGTAATACTTCCCAGGTGCTCGTGGGAAGAGTGAGGCTGGGAAGGGGAAGGAAGTTTGGAATGTCATCACTGAATGCTCCATTTGGACCATGCAAAGAGCAGGCTGCTGTCACCTCTTCCTCGAGGAGTTTTCCTCCTGCCCAAGGAGCTGCCCGCACTCCATCCCAAGGTGGAAAATGCCTGGCATTGTGTCCAGCCCCTGTTTGAAGTGGGAGAGGAGCTACTTTGAATAAGCTTTTTATGGGCCCCATGGCTCTGCTTGACCATAATGTCAGCTTGTAATTAGCAACAGATACCACTTCTGTCACTCGAGATGTTATCATCAGCCGTCTTGCGTTTCAAAGTGAGGAGAGGCATGTAAATTACGGGCAATTTGGGTTCCGAAATGGGCTTTATGGTTTTTTTTTTCTGCAGGGAGAGCAGGAAGCACGGGTGGATTTTGTTAGGGAGGTAGCAGCGGGGTGGGCAGGGGGGAGCCCAGGGCTGCATGGAGCTGCTCAGGGCAGGGCAGCAGGGCAGGGCTGCAGGGCAGCTGAGCAGGGCAGAAGGCAGCACTGGGGGCTCTGCAGGGGCTCATTCATACCCCAAGAGGGGGACAGGGAGAGGAGTCCTCAAAGGCAGCGCAGCCCTGCTCCATACTCAGCACATCACAGGGGCTTTGGCTGGCTCTGTCAGATGGCCCCAGTTCAGCTGAGGCAATATTTTCCCCTTATTGATAGAAAACATTGCCTTCAACTGAAATCTAATTTTCAGAGCGAAGGAAAGGCTTGTGTTCCCCAAAACAGATTTGATTTTCTGCAAGGAAGACAAAACCCCCGAACTCACATTGTTTCCAGCTTTAACTTCAGTTAAAGAAAAAAAAATAAAGGGATCAAAATTAGAGAGAGTAGAATTTGTTGTGGGGTTAATTCTTGGAGATCTGCATGGAAAAAGCCTTTTTCTTGCAGCAGACCCCGTGCGTTTCCCACATCCCTTGGCACTGCTCTGCAGCCTCACAGATCCCGGTGCCAGCGCGGGGATGAGGATTTGATTTCATCTGCAGGAATTGTCGGCTCCTGCTTCGCTTGGCCTCCTGCAGAAGGAGCTGCTCTTTGCTCGGGCTCCCCAGGAAATGAGCTAAAGCAGGATTTGGCCCCACGTTGGCTCGGCAGTGTCAAGTTTTCCCCCTTTATTTGCTGGAGGAATTCAAGCATCACTCCACCGCTCCAATCTTTCTGGCAAATAGCGCAGCCAAAAAGGTTATCTGCCTTCAAACAGAAATAGCTTGTGTTTAGAGAAGAATTAAATTTTGTTCCCTTTAGAGCTGCAACCACATCCTCAGAGCTGTTAACCTGAATGTGAACTTCAGATAATAAAACTCTAACCTCGTCCTCGCCAGTCGGCAGCTACCTTGTGTACTCTCCCACTATCTGCCCCATCGATGGCTCGATAGCACAGCTTGTTTTCTTTTTCAAGGGAAGACAGCTACTAAATCTCCACTCCACTCCCCTTCCCTCTCCTTAGCACTCTGGGGCTTCTCCACAGCTGCAATGCTTTTCCATCGTCCCTGCTCTCAGTTAAATAAACATTATGACACATACTGATTGCTTTAACAAACTTTACTGTTCCACGTCCCCGGCGAAGCACGGTTATCTTTTTACAGGGAACATTCCTTTCCTGTTGCTATGCCTACTTCAGCGCCATCCAGCGCGATAGCCAAGGCTGCTGAGAGGACCCACCATTTCCAACCGCTCCATTTTGCTCATCCCGAAATAGCAGCGCAGCGGCGCAGGGCCAGGACTCGGCAGATGGGAACTGTCAGAGCTCTGTGCCTTCAGCCCAGGCGGGGATCCGGCCCTGCTGCCGGAGCAGGAGCAGATGGAGCTGGGATGGACACGTGGAAGGAGGAGGGTGGCAGTCGAGGCAGATGAAGGATAAAAGGTGCCAGCCCAGCCTGGCGCACGGCTGTCCTCCTCCTCCCTCCGAGGCTGTGCTGGAGTCCTGTAATTTGCAGTTAAATTGCAGTATCCAGAGATATTTCTGGCAAATTGTATTTCATAACCATTCATCACCGCCGTGCATAATTTCTGTCGCGTCACAAGCTGTGTTTTAAGGCTTGCAGGGAGAGGGGAAGCTGCCATTTGGCTTGGCTAGGCCAACAAAGCACTTGGCCAGCGACAGGGGAGCTGGGACTGCTGCCCAAATGGCACCAGGGCATAATGTCCCCATGCCCCTGCTCTCAGAAGTAAGTGGGATTCAGGTTCCACATTGTTTTTCACTTCTAACACAGCAGAGTCTATCACAGAATCATAGGCTGACATGCAGTTTAACCCCCTGCCATGGGCTGGTTGCCCCCCACCAGCTCAGGCTGCCCAGGCCCCATCCAACACGGCCTTGGGCACCTCCAGGAATGGAGCACCCACACTTCTCTGGGCAGCCATCATCCATGGCGTTGTTCAGTGCTGTTAATGACTGCAGGGCGATGTAGGGGTTTTAATGACAAACTCCCCTGAGGGTCAGTGATTTCTCAATTTTCCTCATTTTCACTTCTTTTTGTGGAAACATTTGCTTCTCCCCTCACTACAGGCATTGAGGCCCTGGAACATGTCCAGGGATGGACAACAAAGTTGTGCAGGGTTTGGAGCACAAACCTAATGAGAGGCTGCTGAGGGAACTGGGATGGGTCAGTCTGGAGAATAGGAGGCTCAGAGGAGACCTTATTGCTCTCTTTACCTCCCTGGCAAGAGGTTGTGGTGAGGGGGGGGTCGGCCTCTGCTGCCTGGAAATGATGATAGGATGAGAGGTGATGGCCTCAAGTTGTGCCAGGAGAGTTTCCAGCTGGATATAAAGAAAAATTCCTTCTCAGAAAGAATGGTGAGGTGCTGGCCCAGGCTGCCCAGGGAGGTGGCGGAGTCACCATCCCTGGAGGTGTTCAAGAACCGTGGAGATGGTACTGAGAGACATGGTCAGTGGGCATGGTGGGGATGGGTTGGAATTGGACTTACTGATCTTAGAGAACTTTAACAACCTTTATGATTCTGTGATTGTTGAGACAGTGCAGGTAGGCTTCTCAGACATGTCAGTTATCAAGGGAAAAGCCAAAGCCCTGATTATTTCTGCCTGGTAGAGACCCAGATGCAATAGATCTGGGCAACACAAGTCGATACAGCTGGGGAGGATTTATGGCAGCAAGTCCATTGTACAAGGCAGCTCTTCCTCTCATTATCAGCCAGAGAATTTTGGGTCCCCAGCACATGAGCATGCATTGCCCTTGCAGCTCTCTATCTGAATATTCCTGCACTTCACACACTACAACCCCCAACTACTTTCTCCTTATTGAAAGGACTCTGAGCAATACACCGGATCTAATTAAGATTTCTTCTAATCTTTCCCTTTTTCCCCAACACACTGGGCTGGCTGCGTATGGGAGGGAAGTACAAGGGTGTGAGCAGAGGAAAGGACTCAAGAGGAAGCAGATAACGGGCAGTCCTGTCCCTCCTAGCTCATTTCTGGCAGCCAGCATATTGCCAGGCTGACCCCCCTCACTGGGGGCATTCCCTGCCTTGCCCCATCCCTGCCACTGAGACCACAAAACCCAGTGCTGCATCCATCTCACTAGGCAGGGGTACCCCAACTGGAGGGATCACCATGGGATGAATCCAGAGCTGGGACTGTGTATGGGGAGACATTGCACCCATCCTGCTCCAGTAGATATGGCAATGGCAGATGACATTCCCCATAACGAAACCCAGCAGTGTCAAGGGATGTTGTTGCTGCTGCATTAAAGGACACATCTCCATGCACAGCAGCCCCCCAGGGCAGCACTCAAAGGGAGCAGCGACAGCAGAGAGCAGGACATTTCCAACCCCAGACAGAGAGAGATGGCCGCGTGGATGGAGGAAATGATTCAGAATCTGGAAATATGAGCAGCACAGGCCGCGTGTGCTGCAGCTTGAATGGGCCTCTCTCAACACAGAGTGGTTGGGGTTTTTTTACTGGGACACAGACGGGATTCTTGGAAGCGTGTCAGGAGCGGGCTGAGTGCGTGTGCCAGACTCACATGGAGAAACCTCTTGAGCTGGAAGGCCAGCTGATTGCTTTCCCTTTTTGCAGGTTACACAAGCTGAAGGTTAAAAGAGCCACATTCCTTGCCATCATTTGCTTTTATTAAAGGAATAATGCATATCCACGTTACCGGCAAGTCCTACAGATTGCAGACGTACTGTGGACTATAATAGGATCAGACTGGCCTTCCATGGAAGAAAATTTCAAAGCCTTTTGTGGTCCATCAAACATTCTTTGCTGTAATTCCACTGTTGGTTCCCATTGAGCTGCCAATGGGCACGCTGCTATGTGCCCAGCATGGCACGAGGCAGCCCCCACCCAGACCTGCCAGGATCACATCTCAGCTGGGTAACATGAGACCAAAGCCAGCAGTGAGGCTCCACATGGAGCTGCAGATGTCTGAGCAATCTCAGCTGCTGCTGCAGGAGTTATGGCAGTCACAGCGGGAAGGAGAAGATCCAGCAAGGTCGGTTCCAGACGTCATCACTTTGGGTATCACTTAATTAAACTGAAATGTGATTGAGTTTCCTCCCAGGCAGCCTTTGAGAAATTCATTCATAGGGCATCTGGAGGGGTCCAACACTCCTGGTTGCATGGCATGGGCTGAAGCACTCAGGATAGAAATCGGTTCCCCCCATAACGGTCAGAAGACAGTGCTGAGTTTGTCCCTGAGCTGGCTCTGAACCTGATGCCCAGGAAGGGCCAGATCTGCTCACCTGGGAAATGTATTTCTCCAGACCAGCTCCAATCCTGGTCCTGGAGGCAAACACCTCCCTGCCCCTGTGTCCTCTGGACGAGGATTGGAAGCACCACCTCAATTAATGGGAAGGGAGTCTGCCTTCCTGTTTGTGCAAGAACTGACTTCTCTGAAGGTCTGCCAGTGGTGGGGCTGGATTTAAGAAGAATAAAACACTGGTGAGATGAAGGAGAGCATCAGTGAAGGTCAGCAAGCACTTTGGATTAAAATTTCTCTCCAGATTTATGAGAGGTTTGCACTGTTTAGCCTTCTTTCTCTTGCTGGGTGATTTCTTGCATTCCTGTGGCACTAGAAGCCAAATCCATCCTTGCTCTAAATCCATTTATTTTTCTCCTGAAATTAATTTTGCTCTCACATTTCAAAGAGCAAAGATGGCAGAACAGCAACTAAGCTCTCTGAGGCACAGAAGAGTTGCTCCTGCTGCTACGGTGTAACCACAAACACAGTTTATGCACTCTGCGGGAGGACTGCGGATGCTTTACCTTTGGTTTCCAGCAAGCCCAGCTTGCTTTGAGCCAGCTTCATACTTCTCTTCTTTGGGGGAAATAGAAAAAAAAACCAAAAAAATCAGACCCACATTTCCATACACACCCATTCCCTACCATATTCTTAGGAAAAGTGCATGGTGAGTCTTTACAAATCACTCAGTAATACGTGCAGAACTAGAATGATTTGGTGCTGAGGTGGTGAAAAATTAGCAAACTTGCACCAAGATTGAGCAATAGATGAGATCTTGTCTCTGAAGGAATGACATTATGAATCTGGTAAGGAGAAGGAACAGACTGTTTGTTGGCTTTTCTATCTAGGAAGCAGCAGGCTGCCAGAAGTCTCATATAAATGAAAGTCCTGGAAGAAAGCAGCACAATATGTCAAAGAGAAGGGCTGGTGCTAACCACCACAATCAACAATTGCTGACAGATGAACCTTCCTGAGACCACTGGGTCTGGAGAATTTCTGAGGAGTAAAAAACTTCTGTCCATTACAGAGGCTCTTGCAAAACCCCTACAGAATCCCATTTCCAACTCCTGTGTTCCAGAAATAATTGAAAAACGTCAGAATACTAAGAAAATATCTAAATAATCTCTCTTGATCTTGGGCCCAGCACCAAACCAGTGGGAGGATGCCCAGAACCCAGATGCACAGGGGGTAGGTGGAAAGCACAGTTGCAGTCCCTTCTGCAACCATTCCATCAATGAATGATGGAATCAATTCTTTTCAAATCAATTCAAAGTCAATCAATTCTTCACCCTGGCCAGCCCCAGTGCTAATATCCCCACTGGGCGTCCACTGGGCTTACTTCTTTCTCATAGGAGAGATTCTTACCTTGTGAAGGAGGTAAAGAACAAGGGCAAGAGTCTTTTTTGAAACTGGTATGGATTTTGCTTGGAGGCCATCATCACTACAAGCCCTCAGTTTTAAAATATCTTTACAGGAAAAGATGGCATTCAGTTACATGGTGTTTGTGTAAGCACACAGTGGCTGCTCAAAAATCAGCTCGTGTCCATCCACAAAAGCCTGAAAAATGCTCAGTGTGTTATTCCAATACACCAGTACCTCACAGCTTCCACTGCCTGACACAGTAGCAGATCTGAACACATTTTCCAGCACATAGGGTTTAACTCTGGCCACAGCCCCAAAGCAGCACATTTAATATCCCTTTCAGAACATCGTTAGCATTAACTATTTTTACTTCATATATTCATGGTATTCCTGTAAGTGGATCCCCCTCTGGGCCTTTCTCCAGGCTATCCCCTGAGCACTCACTCAAGTGTACTCAGTGCACTCCCAACCACCATGAAGGGCTGATCCCCAATCCCCTTCACGCGATGCTTGCTGGCCCTTTACTCCACCTGGGGATCAGTGATCACCCTGATCCCAAGTCACCGGGCAGACTCAAAACCCAACACCATCTTACTGAAGCTCCTGAGCTGGAGAAGAACCCAACGGGAAGCAGTGCAGCAGAAAGGAGCTGAGCATCGCTGCAATCACGCACACACACCAAGGCCAAGGGCTCGGCTTGGAGCAGGTGCCCTGTCCCAACACGCAGGGCTGCAGGAGGGCCGTGCCAGCCCTTCTCCACCCCTGCACAGCACTTGGGGGAGAGAAACCTCTGACTGTTTTTTTATCATCATTATTAGGGCAGCTTGCCAGCCTTTCCGTATCACTTTAGAAGTGCAAAACAGCCTAATCTGGATCTCAGGTTCACACCTAGTATTTGAATGATGTTTTGGGACCAAGCCCAGTTCTTAATGTGGAAGGATGTTACCTGGTAGCTCGGGAGTAAGGATCAGTGCTCATACATCATTTCTTTCCACAGGGTTTTCCCATGTGTTTTGTATTAGGAGCTGTCCTGTGCCCTATAGCACTGATTGCAGAAAAGCCTTCTCCCAGGAAGAGCTTCTCACTCAGATTAAGGCATCATCTGCTGTGAGCATCGGTGCTGCAACACTCCCTTTTAGCTCTGGGCTGTAGCTCTGTATTGGGCCAACAAAAATAAAAAGTCCTAAAATGAAAACCTCCAGATGATCTTGGCAGAACCAGCACGTCCATCACAAATGGAAATCACATTTGATATTCCACAATGGCAGGAAACTCACCTGGTTTTATTTAGTCTCCACACAGCTATGTGCTATTGGCACTCCTCCAGTGTATCTCTTTCGAGAGAGACTCTTTTTTTTCCCTAATACTATCTGCTAGTGGCTCTCATTTCTTATCTAAAGCACCCTGCCTGTTTGGTTTGCACGGAGAACCTGCGCTGAATTTTCTGTTTGTCTGTTGTAAAACGTGTGAGGGAACTCCGCAGCTCCTGCATTTACAGCTCTGTTCCCACAGCAAGGTGCTTAAAATAAAGGAATTGGCTCGGGGTGATTGCTTGATATGAGAAAGATTATACAGGCAATGAACATCTGTATCGCAGCTACGGTTGATGGCTCTGAGTGCTGTATCATGTGCCAGGAGATGTCTGCCAAAAAAAATACTCAAAAAAAAATTTTTTTTTCCAACCCAATGTATGCTTATATAAGACTTATCCAGTATGCAAAGAAGCTCATTAAAAAGAGAGAGAGAGAGAGAGAGAGAGAGAGAGAGAGAGAAAGAAAGAAAAGGAAAAAAAAACAGGAGTGTTGAAATAACAGGAAATTATGCAACTGATACCTGAACCTGAGCGTTGCAGATCCTATCCGGAAGCTTCAGCCTCTCACAAAGCCCTGGTAAAATAAAACAAGTTATCCTTCTTTTTTGAAACTGAACTTGTCAGTGCAGAGTCAGACGAAGGCTTTGCACCAGCATGGTCACTGCAGGCAGGGCAGCTGCTGCTTTTAGCTAAAGCTGCATAGATAGAATGGGAATGGAGAGACAAGTCTGGAACAAATCAGCTGTGAGTTTGGGCCAGAAATTTCAGCTGGCCCAGTGAAGATTCATTTCCAAGATAAGTGCACACAATGTGTCCCACCTTGTTATTTCCACTGTTGTTTCCATGATGGACTGAGAGGTGCATCGCTCCAGCTCTCCTTCTGGAAGCTCTGCAGCCCCAACTTCTGCACTGGACTTAACCCGGGACTCCCAGAAATTCACTTAGGAACCCAAGGCAAAGGCACAGAAGCCCGCAGTGAGGAACAGATGAGGGTTACGTGAGCTGAAGCTCACTCTCAGCACACAATGTGGGAGCGTGGTCAGGGCTTGTCCCAACACAGCACCAGGAGCTCAGCCTCACAGCTTCTGACTTGTCACGGGAGATCCCCATCCCAAAGAGCAAAAAACAAAAAATGAATAAAAAGATAAAAAGTTCTCAGGCTCAGATAAGCTTATCTGCCCTTCTCTCCTCGTTGCAGTAACAAGCCCTGGTTATCCACCCTTGCAAGTGGGTTATTCTGCTCTAAGGATCCAGACAGCAAATGGAAGCTGCAGCAGCAGTGAAAAGGTCCAGAACTGTTCATCTTGTCAATTAGTCACGTAACAGGGGAAGGGACAGCAGAGGCAGGACCAGAAGGGATGAGCAAAATGCTCATCCATGTCCTCTGAAAGATGACATCTGCTTTGGTGGAAGAGTCCTCCAGTGGCACGGTGTGAAGATGACTCACAGGTTTGGCCTGCAAAGCCCAATGGAGATTATGGGACCTTTTGCACTGGATTCAACAAGTTAGAAGTTCATCATTTTCCTACTTTAGCCTTAATAAGTAAGCAATACATATAGGGTTATACAGGAACCGGAACCTGCCCTCACCCCAGATCCTGCACTCCCACACTGCCCACCCAACTGCTGGTACACAACCACAACACACTTTCCTCTTTGCAACACAGTTCCCTCTCCACCACCCTTACTGATGGGCACATTCCCAGATCCTGGAGGGAAACAACCCCCATCCTGGGCTGCAGAGCCTCAAAATTGTCTGAAAATTAAAAAAATAATGGATTAACCATTGCCACTACTGCCTTCCCAGGCCCAAAGCCATAGAGACTCATAGACAGCCCCACTGCGGGATCTGGCAATGCCCTCTGGCCTGGTGGGACCTGAGCCCTGGGATCATGAAGGAGCCCTTTGTACCTCTGAAATGCCGTCAGCTTGTGAAACAAAGCTCCGACAGTCCCAAGCTCCTAAATGCCCAAGAAAATGAGTGAGCAGAGAGGCTGGGAGAGTTCCCGAGCACGTCTCAGTGGGCAGAAGCAGGGCTATCTAATCAGATGTGGATGGAGAACAAATAAAAAACAGCTGCTTTTCACCAACTCTTCTCCCAACTGGAAAAAAACACATACATACACAAGAACAAGGGAAGAGGCACTGATGAGCTGTTATCTGAATTTATTGCCAGCATGTGACCCACAGTGGGGTCTTTTTTTTTCCTTCTTCCTTTAATTTACAACCCAGTTTCTCATCATGTCATGACATCACCCAGGGTGATGGATTTCATAAACAGGCACACACATTGCAAGGAAAACAGGACAGCTCTGTAGGTCACGCTGGGCTCTGCACGGCAGCACCCCAGCATGGGTCTCCAGGCGCCCTTTCTTCCAAGAACTCATTCGGCATGGACAGATCCACCCACCTCCTGAGCTTTGCTGGGCTGAGGGCAGCTCGGAGGAGATTTTTGCACACCAGCCTACAAGCCGCGTTGCACCCTTGTGTCCTCTTGCCCCACCCTAACTGCACTTTCCCTCCAAGGAAGCCAGACAGCTCTGCACTCAGAGATGATTTATGCAGTTTTCTTTTGGCAGTAAGATATATCCAACCCTTCAGAGACTGGGTGGAACCACAACTGTCTTCTCCATTCAAGCCCGGGCTGGAGAAGCCCATGGTCATTGTATGCGTGACCAATGCACTCTCCCATCCAGCATCAGCCCGAGGCCAGCAGCACCCACGCAGTGCTCGGGAAGGAGCTGCTGGCTTCCTATACCTAGTGCAAGCAAAATGCTCCAGAATGTTCGGATATTTGTTTGTATCAAAAATGTTTTGGACGCTGCAGCAGCAGTCTGGGAAGATTACTAGTCGATCCAGAATGAACCATTCAGACTGTACCTCCAACAGCTTTACCCACTGTTGTAGCTTGATTACTTGTAAAAATCAATTAAGATTCACAGGAATGGGAGGCAGTCAGAAAAGTAACTTCCCAGGTGTCCGAACACAGTAATAGAAATACAGAAAACTAGCCTTACTATTTTGGAAAGAGCATTTGACAAATGAAAAAACATACTTTCTATTTTTACAAAGAAATGCTCAGCACAGATGGTGGAATGAAAGGAACAAGAATGTCAGCCCCCAGATGTATATGGGTCATTAGGAAATCCAAACAAGCAAACCACTATTGCAATTATTCTCAGCACTCACATTGCCTTCCTTGTCTTCATGAGGCGTCATTACACCACTGTACGGAGGAATAAACTAAGGTTTAAGAGCTGGCCTGCTGTCACAGAAGATAGCAGAGATGACATCCTGGGTCCCCTGAATACTCCTCCTGCTTCTCAGGAACCACAAGAGAAGACCTAGGACATGGGTACACCCTCATTTCAAGATAACATGAGTCTTTGTAGAGGTCAAAAAGTACTTCTGCATCAAGCTTTAAAAGAAACCAAGTGTTCAATAATGAAAGTAAACATGACTTTAAATCTAAGCCTTTCAAGACCCAAGTCTCGTATCTCAAGACTGATGGTGTTATCTGCTCTGAAAATACAGCACTTTCATTTCATACCTCCTGCGTCATATAAGAGTCCTTAATGAAAACAGCCAGAGAGCTGGCCAAACCACTAGGATTGAGACTATTTTCTGAGAGGTCTTCCTTGGGGCTTTTAGCTTCTACTTTATTTTCTCATGCTTATGACAGCAGTCATCTTAACAGACACTGTAAATGACCTCATCATTAAAACATACTGCCATCACAACTGGCTCTTTCCCCATCTGTTAGCATTGGGTGTAAGTTCAAGTTGAACACCCGACCTCTTGGCTCCATGCTGAGATGCTTAGCAAGCCATTGCAGTTAAGGATGCTATGTAATGAGCCAAATCATCCTTCCTGCATCACCAGCACTGTCAATGGAGCTGGGCTAGAGGTTATTCTACTTCAGTGACTTTAGTAGCCTGTTGGAAATGCTCTTAGATGTGATCCTTATATCAATACATGCAATAAAGGTGGAAGAACATTGTGATTGAAGAGTTCTGTCCTCACAGGTCACAATACAGGTAGAAAAACTGTTCATGGACCTGCATACCAGCTGCAGAATTTCTCACCCAGCAGATGATGTACAACTCACATCTAGACAGAGAACAGATGTAGAAAACAAGCTAGGGGAGGAAAGCTTCCACGAGTCTTGTGATAGAGTAAGCAGGCTGAGCCTCTTCACCCAGTCCTTTTGAGAAATAGAATGACTTTGTGGATATTGAGTGTCCTGGCGTTGGTCTCAAGTTTGAGCAGATAACTCCAGAGGACTTCTCAGAAACACAAGCTCTGACATTGTGTTGTTCCCTTCTCTATGCATCCAACTTATAAGCACACCCACCCAACTACTTGGCCCCATTCTCCCAGTAGCCACTGGGCTCTCTGCAGTGACCATAGCCCAGGAGCTCTGAGATAATCTCCTGATGGAAAGGGAGCAGCCTCCTCCAGTCTGGTGGCTGGTTGGAATAATTCTCTCTGTGACTGATGATCAAGATGCTATTATGTACCGAGTGGGAGCAATTTATTCTGTAATGCCTGTGACATTGCTTCAGTGCTTGGCAATTCTGTCTTGTTATCACTGCTGGACAATTTTACAGGCCACTGACAGACCTTCAAACACAGCCATTGCTGTGTGGAAAATCCAATTTGCTTTGGAAATCTCCTGACACAAGGCCTTGTCTTCATGGCCCCTTGGCAAGCCATTTTCAGCACATGCACTGGTTCACGACCCTATGATTTAACAGACATCATGAAATTTTAGCAGCAGAATCCATCACTTTGAAAGAACCCCTAACAAGTTTGTGACCTAAAAGTGAGACCTAATATATTGGCATCTCCACACAAAGGGCTCCTTTACTCTTAAAGTTTGGCTTATTTCCATGCCACTCCCAGGTCAAGTTCAGTAGTAGGGCCCCAGAGTCAATGCACCATTGAGTTGTTCCAGGAAAAGCAAATAGCATCAATGCAAAAATGTAAATGTGCATTTCTCTGAAGCATCCCCTAATGCCAAACAGATAACAAGTTTATGTAGGCACAGAGAAAAGTTCCTATTTGAATAACTGTTTGCTTACAAATTAACCCACAGAACTGTGCCACATGCTGTAAAACAATCTTACATTGCATAGGCTTAAACGGTAGGATGGTATAATAAATGCTATGTTGAGTCACCACATTCCTTGCATTCTTTGACTTCCCATTCTGTCTCAAATGTCAGATATCTCACTGGGGTAACACAAGCAGTAGCGAGGGCTGAAGGTTTGCGTGGGTTTTAATTGTAAAAGCAACATTCTCACAGAGAACGACAAGGTTCACAACCCTGCTCCACAACTTGGACAGGCTGGGAAACTTCAAAATCTTATTATGTTCCCACTGACTAGTTTGGGGTTAGGGCTCCATAGGTCTGGCTGAGGGTCTAAGAACTCTGCAGCACTCATAACCCCAGGAGCCAAGCAGTGCTTCTGCAGTTTACTGCCTTTGCATTATGCATGAGGGGGTCTAGGCATGCCAGCCAACATGGGGCTTCTGCACCTGGGCTGCAAACCATCAACTCATTGCACCAGCCTCACAGCTACTCTCCATTCCTGCTGTCCAATGATAAGGCAGAGTGAGCCTTCACCATTCGGAGGTCATACAGTGACATCTGGGCTTTTAGGTCTTATGGATTCTTGTCTTTCATGCTCTGGTGCTGGAATCCAGACACTTTGCCATTGAAACACCATGGTTATGTGAAGCTGCTTCACCTCTACATCAGAGAGCCTGATGTGGTTCACTTCACGCTTCCGGATAGCAGTGCTTGAGGCCTAAAAAACATGTCACACTATGCACATGCAGCCACAGACAAGCACTGGTTCTTTGTGAGCATGTGAGCACACATTTATGTGCATGTCTGGATTAAGAGGGAGACTACCTAGAGGCAGCAGAGGAGCTGGATTTCCCCTCCCTCACTCTGGAGCATGGGACTGGCTGATGTCTGCTATCATGTCAACCCAGGAGGTGAAGCAAGACCCAAGGTCTCAAGAGGAGATGTGCAGATTTGATGCTTGCAAACAAAGCAGAAAGTCCTGGAGGAGCTGTGCAGCCCTGCTCCCTTCAGCACCCATCCATCCTTCCCCACCACTGGCAAAGAATGGCTGCACCTGCAAGCATTTCCACTCCACTGATGTGTCCCCATGCCTGCAGCAGTGCTGGGGGCAAAAAACGAGCTGGATGCTCCCAAGAGGGATCCCCAGTGCCCCAGGTTCAGCAGCTGCAGCAGGAACCAGGGTGAGGAGGGCAGGGACACAGCACCCTGTGGCCATGGGATGTTGTGGGGGTCACACAGATTCAGGCTCTCCTCCCTCGTCTCCCTTTGTGCAGAGAAGAGGTCTGTGCTGCCATAGCATCCCCCTGGTGCCCCATATCAATATAAGTGAGCCTGGAAAAACCACAAGCAGAGCATATAGATTTAGCATCCAAGGGTTCTTCCCAACCAAGACCAACAGAAAACATCTGTAGGGGAAAGGAATTGTTCATTTACTATCTGAAATGTCAGTAAACCCCAAAAGAAAAGGAACCAAATGCAGCAATTACCCAGGCCTCCTATAGCCCCCACAATAACCAAATAGAGCTAATTTGCACCAACTCAAAGCAGCCTTTTTGTGCTTACTCTAGGCATGGAACAGAAGGATCACAAAGGAAAGCCACTCCCACCATCTCCTCATGTTTTTTTTTTTAATATGGGAGTTGAGGCTAACGAACCCCTTGCAGGAAGAAACCCAGCCAGGAGGGCAGTAGCTTTAAAACTTTAATCCTTTCAAGCAAATACAGAATACATGTGATTCAGCTGGAGAATGAATCAGAGGTGATTCCCAGACAACCCTCATTTCATAATGAAGGTCAATGCAACTTTCTCCGCTCCACCCCCCTTTACCTGCTGCCATCCATCTCTAGTTTTTGAAGCTGACCCAGGGCTGGCCAGGGCTTCATTAGCTCAAACCCATGCAGCCTGCTTCCATCATCAACACTGAGCCACAGGGCCAGCTGGAAACCAGAAAAAATTTGTTCAGTCATTTCTGAAAGCCAAGCAAACCATGATGGTATCACTTTCTCACAGGGTTTCACTGTCAGAGCACCTGGTTCCACTGCCCCAGTAGTAAAGTGATCAGAGATGCCTTGGTGAGCTGTAAGGCTGCACTCACACTTCATTACCCAAAATAAAGGGTTTCTTTTTAGAAAAGCTGACAAAGCTATAGTACGCTGGAAAGGCCTGATGGAGAAGTGTCCCAGCACTGTAGTTCTGACTACCCCCCCACCTGGGTGGGTGTTCGGGGCACCCAACAACAACAGCGTGATGTTCCACTCTCTAAACCAAATAGCTTTCAGTTTTTGCAGCTTCTGAGCTGAAGCACAGCCAGCCCCTGAGTTCAGCCTCCACCATCCCTATAAACTGTGCTGAAAAGCTCTTCCCATTCTTCGAACATTAGGCTGGAAGCTTGGTCCTCTGCTCACAGCTCCTGCACCTGCAGATCTGAGCAGGGCTCAGGACCCACAGTGCTCAGCATGCAGTCCCACTCTCAATAGCTTTTGCACTACATAAACAGGATAAATAGAGGGGAAGGGAGGCTCAGGGAAAGGAAGCAATGTGTCCCCGAGTCAGCTAGAAACAGATTGCAGGTCTGTCCTCCAGACTCGCTCTGCTTCTCTGCCTTAAAGTGCTGTCCTGAGCTGTCACCTCTTCCCACCCCCACACCCCCCCGCCCAGGCCCCAGCACTAAAGTATATAAGCAACAAGCCCAGGGTTGGTGGTCTGATGAGAAATGCAAGCAGGGAGAGAACACCTCCCCAGGGGCCCAGAGTAGGTGGCCTTTCTTAGTTCATGAGGAATTTGGGAGGGGGGAAGAAAATAAAAGGAAGAAAAAAAAATCTGTGTCCAAAGCTTTTTTCAGCAACTGCAATTGTTTCTGTTTCCTAATAAATCATGTAGGCCAGGGACAACCAATCTGCACAGCATTATTATTGTCTCAATACATTTGTTGAAAGAAAAATAACACTGTGGCTTTGCTGGAGCAGACAGGATCTGCTTTTCCAAAAGGTTTGTTGATATTAGCCCACAATCTTGTCGGGCTCCATGTATACTCTGGACTCAAAGAGCTTTGCTGCATTCCCATCTCTAAGATACGGAGAGTCACCAAACCCAAATATTACTCTCAGCAGCTGAGACCTCAAAAGGTCTTTCTTTATTTTCCTCCGCTGTTTCCCATTAACTCTTCAGCAGCATTTGTATGCATTAAACTTACAGAGCTGAACTCAGCTCCAGCCTGAACTATCTCACATCCATCTACACAACAGCAGCAGTTTGCAATGCACATGATTTACTCAGATGTTGCATGGGGACATGAGCAGGGCAGCTCTCTGGCTCAGGGGCCATCCAGGGGCAGCCCAGGCTCCATTTTGTGGCTAAGTCTATGTTGACCCACATAGTGGAACCTGTTGTTTTTTTCCTCTGTTTTTTTTTTTTCCATTTCTCCTGATTTCCCTGAGCTTCAGAAGGGCCCAGAATTCAGAAGGGCCCAGCCAGGGTATCTACAGTTCCCATGGGGACAAGGAGGATGCCCATCACAAAGGATGCCCACAGTGCAACAGGGCAGATCCCCTGGGCTGATCTCACACAGTGCTCTAGGATTAGGTTATGGTACCCAGTGGGTACCATAAGCAAAAATGAAATACCTCCATTGTGCTCACCCTCGTGTCCCCCAGCCCATCTTCCAAGAATGGCCTTGTCACCCCACAAACCAGGGGAAAAGAGGCAAAGGCAGTCTCAAAAGGCCATGAGTAAGCTGCATCCCCACGTGCACTGGTTTGGGCCCTCAGACTGACCCCAACCTGCAGATGTGGAGAGAAGGAAACGCCAAGGCAAGAGCCAACAAGGGATGCTGCCCTGCTCAGTGGTACCCATCAGCTCTGCAATTCATGGCAGTCACCAACCACCTCCATAGCCAGCAAATAGAGGTCAACATCATGGCTGGTAAAATCCGTCCCCTGATATCTCAAAATGTCACGTATTCTGATAACCATGGCTTTGAAGGAAACAACTGTTTAATTTTGGACACAAAACTAAGGCCACATTGTTTTTGGAAGTTCAGCAATGAGCACAGAGGGGTTTTTCCACCCAGCTTCACTTCTGCTGCCTCAGCAGCAGTTCCCCAAAACCAAACTACGCACACAGGAGTTGCTTAACAGCATCGCCTGTGGGGCTGTGTCACAAGGGGAAGCACAGGGCACGTGGTGTCACAAGGGGATATGGCAGACAGAGCCAAAGCAGGGCTGTGAAGGTGGGCAGAGGTGGCTGGCCTGGCCCATGGGCTGTGTAACCTGGGTTTGTTCACATTTCAACCTAGGCCCCATTTGCCCTCCCTAAGCCTGCAGCGCAGGCCAGGCTGGGTCAGGCCTCAGTGTGGCCCCGGCACCACAGCAGCGTGCAGTGCCCATCTCAGGGCCTGGGCACCAGAGATCCCTTCACAGACAGCCCCAGGATCAGGAGGCCAACCTGATTGTTGTTATTATTATTCTTTTCCCCTCTTCAGGCAAATAAACAGGCACAAACCGGTCTGACTCCAACTGGATTTGGCACAAAGGAACTGGAGAAACAGGTTGATATGAGGCAGCCCCCCCCGTCCCACACAGCCCCAGCTGGCACAACACCCCCAGAGCAGTGGTGGTGGAACTCCCAGGAAGGACCTGGGGGGGTGTGAGGTCGGTCTATAGGAGCAACCACACATCCCAGGCTCCAGGCTAGGAGATCACTCCCCTCCTTAAGCAGGGCTGGCAGCCCCAAGGGATCCGCACTGCTGTACCCCAGTAATGAGGTGGCCAGCGCATGGGGGGTACAGGGCAACAGAACCCACGTGTCACACGCTGCTGTGGGGCCTGGAGGTAACACCCAGTGCAATGAGATGGGGCCTCACCCAGAACCCACACTCTGCTGTTACCCAACAAAATGAGGTGTGCAAATGGGTCCTAATTAGGCACACAAGACATTCCCCAGCTCAGTGCTTAAAACCACATGGCCATGGATTGCAAAGGGCAGAGCCGAAGCTCAGCATCCCAGGTGCAGTAAGCCCACTGGGTGCCCAGCTTCTGAGCGTGCTCCATTCCCAGCCGAACACTTCCATGGTGCTTTTTAATTCAGAAGCTGCTTAGCACTCACCCAGCCTCTGCCATAAAAGTTTTGCTCTGACACATGCATGAGTAATACCACAAAAAACACTCCAGCGAGGTTCTGCCTTCACACCCTGACTCACCATCACCCCCCCCCATGAGGGACACAGCAGCAAGAGCAGCTCTGCTGCAACACACACTTGCCCTATTTATTAGCCCAGGCTCAGCAGGAACACTGTAAGACACACGCTGAGGAGAAACCTTGAAGCTTTTACTGAATTTTTTGGCTCTTGTTCCAAAATGTCTCAGCTGTGACTCTCCCAACAATGACTCTCCACTCACTCCTGTTGTAACACTGCAGCCTCCGGCCCCAAGAGATGCCCCTAGCCTTCAGCAGAGCCAACAGAAGGCAAAGCAGCTGAGTCAGCTCCCAGCTGTGGGGAGGAAGTCCTGAGTCAGCCCTACTGCAGCTGGAGCCAACACAGCTCAACACACCTCTCCCCATCAGCACTCCTGGCAGCCTTACCCCAGCACTGAGAGCACTGCATCACCCTACACAGCCAGAGATCTTCGTGGCCACAAAGAGTAGGGACTCAGCCATCCATCCTAGGAGCTGCCTATGTGTCTTTTCAGGGCCATCCTATAAGCTGGGCCCTTTTGGGGCTTTGCAAATACTCACACATGCAAAGGCTGCTTGCCACAGCTTCCTCCCAATTATTATATTTGGAAGTTCTGCATCTCCTCCCCTGCAGGGAGCAGGGAAAGGAACAAAATGTGATACGTATTTATTTAAACTAGGTGAAGTGACTATCAAAAATTACTCTTTGTTTTGTCTCCCCCACTGCTCTTAGTTAGATCTTGCTGGATGTCTCCATAATGGGATATTATATCCCATCATATCCCCCATCATGGAGATATCTTGATCCCAGAGGCCCCAAAGAAGTGCCTGCATGCAGGCACTGCTGCTCAGCCTCAGCACAGCCACAGATAGCTGCCAGCACCAAACCTAAACCACAGCACCAATCATATCTGAGTACCAATGAGGGCAGGCGGCTCCCAGCCTACCCAGGGCATCCATGCCTCTCACATCCAGCTCCAGCACATGGCAGGGCATTTGGGTTGTGCTAGGACAGGTGGATGTGATGCTCCAAAATGAACTTCATGAGGCTGTTGTGGTTATGCTGCCACTAAGCATCTTGCTGTAGGTGGGCAAGGAGCAGGGGAAGAGGTTACTCATAGGTCAACCCCTTGCTGGCTCTTGGTGAAGCTCTGAAGTGAAGACTGATGGTGAAAGAATTACTTCTTTTAAGATGGGAAGGAGAAATTTGATTTTTCCTCTTTTACCCCAGCAGCTCCACCCTTCCAGACCTAAATCTTACTGATGTTAAGATATTGCTGCACATTGTTTTGGCTCCATATTGCTTCCAGCCCCTGTCAGAGACTTGCAGGTCTCCCTCCTGATGTTTTCCTGTTTTATTTCACAACCAGCTTGGCTTTCAATCTGATGTCTCCTGGAACAGCTGCTCCCAACATTGCTATCCTCACTTACCATTCAACCAGCATCTCTGACAAGCATCACTAAGAGAATTTCCAGTTCCAGAAATGTCTTCTAATTAAGCTTATGACAAGCAAAAGGAGAACTCCTATCTCCCCTGGAGGTATTGCACCATGTCAGCTGCTTAGAGCTCATACAAGTCCTGTTGCACTTCAAAGGCAAGAGGCACAGAAACACCTGCTGCAATGCATGTCCTTAGGAACACACCCTCCTCCCTGGTATGGGGAATCACAAAATCATGGAACCATTAAGGTTGGAAAAGGCCTCTAGGATCATCCAGTCCAGCCATCCACCTACCACCAATATTGCCCACTGACCACGTGTCCCTCATTGCCACATCTCCATCGTTCTGAAACACCTCCAGGGACCCCACCACCTCCATGGGCAGCCTGTGCCAATGCACTACCACTCTTTCAGAGAAGAAGCTTTCCTAATATCCAAACTTAAAGGGAGTGCTCCTGATTCTGGGAGAGGGCTCAGTAGCAGAGAAGAGCTTGCTAAAGAGCTGCTTGCAAATTTCTCTGATCTTCCCAGCCAGGTGACCTGAGCATGGGATGAAACCATCAGCTGGCCCTGCTGCAGGAAGGTGAGTGCCCCACAGCTAGCTAGGGCTCACATGCAAGAGGCGTAGCCTATAGCATAGCTTGGAAAATGGCCTCTTCCTCGTGAAGGGAAGCAAACAGGTGCTTTAGTCAAGATCCACGAGTCTTGCCATAGGCAAACCATGTGCAGGGATCTCCTTGCCTCCAGGCTGGGCACTGAGGTCGTGGTGCTTTGAGAAGAGATGATCCAGTCCTTCTGCAGGATGAAAGGACAAACTGTCCCCCAGGCACATGGGGTCTGATAGACCTCAAACAGACCAGCGTAGACACCCACACGAGTTTCTCAACCTACTTATTCGCCACTGCAGTAGGCTTGGAATAGTTCTTATCTTGGAGGTGACAGTGTTCACCAGTGGGCTCATTGCTGATACTTTATGGAGAAATTGAGAAGTAGAGGGTTACCATGGAAAGTGTTTTCACTAACAACGCAAACCACACGTTCACCAGAGTTAGATGCAAAAACACAGCAGATGCCTTGTGCCTATTTAAGGGTAGTATTGCCCAACCAAAGGGGACTCTAACAAAGGCAATTCAAGTTCATGAGTTCTGCTTTCTTAGGAGCAGATAAATCAGCCTGTTGCTCTTAAGAGGAATTCAATTATGTTAGGTATCAAGAGGAAGCCATTCATCTTTAGAGAGCTGCAGCAGCAAAACAAGCAGTGCTGTGCATCTGCTTCTGGGTTGCCTTCAGCCATTTCACTACATAGCAGCAAGCACATCCTTACCCAAAGCTACATCAATATGCTATTTGCTGCTCGTTACAGAGCAGGTTCATCACATGTGAGCAGAGGTGGTAATTTTTAATTCATCTTTTCCACACACCATTCCACTGCCTTACAGATCAAGCAGTAATCATGCTGCAAAGTGAGCACTTTGAAAGCAGATTTAGGGGCAATGGGAGGAATCCCAGCATTAACCTCACAGTGCACAAAGTGCACACACCCAGCTGTTGGGACGTAGCACCCACAGCAGGGAGGAACACCTGCAATTCCTGCCGCTTTGCTGGGGGTGATGCAGATCAGCTGTGATGCTGTAGCAGCCAGGGCCCAGGCCAGGGACTAGGGCAGAGGGGGGGGGGGAAATGCTGCAGAGCAAGACTTTAATGCTGCTTTGATTAAAGAACAGGGCTCTGGGCTGGGTGATGGCTCATCCAGCCACACCTCCAGCACTCTGTAATTGTATTTGTGCAAGTGTCAGCAGTGTGATGGGCATGCAGTGAGCTGAGTGCTGCGATGCTCCACCCCAGCAGTGTATTGTGGAGCTGGGGCACAGCATAGGAAAGGAGCACAATATTTCCTCTCCTGCCAAGGATTTCCAATGAACTCACAGGACATGGGCAGCTCCCTGGGGCAATGCAGCAGAGAGCAAGGCAGTGCCTCTGGAAGTGTGGATGGCACGGCCCCATTCCTCCTTCCAGCCAAACAAGCTACCAGAGCAAAGGAAAGCTCCAGTCCGGCACTTGGCTCCAAGCTTTGTTCAAAGGGTATTTTCAAAAGAGGCTGCAATTTAAACTGCCATTAAAAAAAAAAAAAATCCAACTGCAGCCAAAGCTGGAGCTCCGGGGGCAAAGCCTTGCTGCCTGTTTGTGTTTTGCTAGCGCTGTCCTCTCACAAATACTGGCTGAACATTTAATTTCGCCTCTTCCCCTCACTCCCACAGCCTCACATAGGAAGAGAAGAGTGGGCAGCCTGGAGACAATTCCAGGAACATGTTGTTCTCCCCTCCTCGTCCTGCCGGTGGCTACTGCATGCTGGAAAAAAATGCTGAAATCCAACAGGGGAGGTTAGGTACAAAGCTTCTGAAATGCCCCCTGAGATGTACTCAGCAGTCAGCTCAGTGCTAAATGATGGAATCATTTCCACCTGTCCTAAAACAGGCTGGCATACATCCCTGAAGTGGGAGAGCCCAAGCACAGAAGAATCCCACCCAGTGAAAGCAACCCCACAGGAGAGGGGCTGGAGCAGGCCGAAGGCAAAGAAGGGTTATTTTCCTCTCCACCAGCCCTCTTAAAACTGAAAACAGATGAGAGAACCCTGAACTGAGTTGGGTGCTGGTGTTTGCTGGTGACCGGGTTAGAAGCTTTTGCAGCAGCAGCCATGATTTCCTAGAGTCTTCTAGAATCTTCTCAGCATGGCCAGCCCTCAGATGAGTCGTGCTGGGAGAAGCCCCAGACACGGTTTCAGCGGGTTTCTGTCCCACTTCGGGCCTGTATTTTGGTACAACCTTGTTTTTAACCACCTGGTAAGCCTCACTGGACATCCCTGTCCTAATCATCTGAGATATTCCTTCAGCCACACTTGGGAAGGACATCCTCAATTCACACAGGCCTCCTCAAGCCTCAGAAACAGAGACTACGTGGAGGAGATTGGAGGGGCAAGGCTTTCTGAATCACTAAGAGGAGATTTTTTTTATATAGAGAGAAGCTGATGGCCTACAAATTGAAGTGGTATAAAAGTGCTGAAGCAGAAACACAGGCAAGAGGTTAAAAGTTCTTTCTTAAAGGGCTCTATTGCTGGTTATGGGGAATGATGGGACTGAATGGGGGGGGACAGCCACTGTCCCTCCCCTGGGCACTGCCTATATAAGTGGTGTTCAAGATGCTTATAGATGTAGTACTTTGGGAGATGATTGGTGGGCAGTACTGGTGGTAGGTGGATGGTTGGACTGGATGCTCTTAGTAGTCTTTTCCATCCTTAATAATTCTATGATTCTAAGTGACATGGTGAGAGCATTGCTCGTGAGGAGGCCCAGGCCTGGAGATCACAGGCAGGCCCGAGCATCCACAATGAACTGCTAGCGCAACCACTAGCATAAAGCAAGCACCAAGGGCCAGCCTGTCCCTTAGAGGTGTTCCCAAAATAAACCCACAGGGCATCAGAGAGCACACTTAAGAGTCTTGCCTGGCCACGTGTCTAAAATTCTCCAAAAATAGCTCCTGCTTCCCCTTTGAAAAACACTGCGGTTCCCGATGCCTCACAGGAACTCTGCTTCTGCTCAGAGAAGCCACAAAATAAGCGAGCAGCCCAGAAACTGATCTACGAGCACATCTGGAGTCACCAAGATCAGCTTTATGGAGAGGGAAAAATAAAGATTTTAAACAGCATGTGTCAAATCCAGGGACCTTTATTTCTCTGGAATGGAAAGAATTTGCCAGCCTGGCCGAAAAATTGCAGGCGGCGATTGTACATTCTTTCAAATAAAAAAAGAACACACACACGAGTTTGGCTCCATAAATTTCTGTCATAAGAAACAACTTTGAATTGTACACCAAGCTTTTTACAAAGCATCCATGTTAAGATGGTTTACTGTGCTCTATCGCATTCTCGGCCATTTATACAGAATACACCATACCAAATGCTACATCAGCTTAAGACACTTTTAAAAATTAGTATTAAAAAGATACAAAGGCATGTTGGCTTTCATTTGGGTTTTTATTAAGACATGGAAGTTTTCTTGGTTTGTTTTCCTACAGAAGTCACTAAAAAAATATAATAACTTAATTCATAAGGACAAGATTGGTTAAAAATCCAGCCTTCCTTGCTTGGCAGCCTTCTGAGCTCGTACCTCTGTTGCTTCCATGAGTCTAACAGCACCGCAGGCTGCAGATGTGTCCTGCAGGGTCTCAGCCTGCACTCCAGATCTGGCCATGCTCTCAGTTACTGTTCAGAGTATTCACCGCAGCCAGGAAATATTCCCAGCCCAACGCTAAAAGCGACCTTCAGCCAAACAGGGGGTTTCAATCTGGGCCAATTTCACATGGATTTAGCCCTTTGTCTTTTGCTTCTTTGTACATCCTTTGGAAGTCTTTAAATCGAGGGGCACAGCCTAACCTGGCTTCCCCAAAGTGCATGCGTCCCGTGAAGAGGAAGTCTCCATCTCCTGGTCTCACCCCACACTCCAGCAGGGTCTTTATTTGTCCTCGCCAGTTCCCACTCTCTCCCGTGAGCTGAAAGACTTTGCTCTTCTGCCTGTACAGTTTGTTGACGCCAACGTGAATTACGGATTCTTGCTCTTCTGCCTCATTTGTTACATCTTGAATGGAGCCTCTGATCACTGGGAACACAAAAATGATGTGAGGAAGGGTTTCCCCAAAACCCCATTGGAATAATGGGGTCCAAACTCAGCCCCTGGTAACCAGGCAGCTCAAAGGGAAGTGATCTCACTACAGCAGCCCTGGTTTTGGACCCTTGCTATTTTTAGAGTTGACTTTGTGTTATAACCTCCAGCACACATTTGTGTTTGTTTCAGGTCGTATTTGCAACCTGCCCAGGAAGGTATTTGCAACCACGTATTAATTTCATGCACAAAAATAACTGCATCAGAAAAACAGCATCAAATGCAACAAAGATTTATAACAGCAAGTTACACTCTTAGAGCTCTGACAATGTACTTTCTGTTCTGCAGCCATCACAGATACCAGCTAGTACTGATACCAGCTAGTACTGATTTCCTCTTTTTAAAGGGAAGCAGAGAACTATTGAAACTTTTGGTCTTTTGTCAGCAGCCCATTTCAGAGCAGCGGGCAGAGGTACCCAAGAAGTCTTTGAACTTCTACTTCCACCATGGTTGCTGGGTCATCCTCTGCCCACCCTGGGGAAGTAGGTGAGCATTTTGATGTTGTTCTCACATGCACATCACCTCCCTTTGGACAGCATTTATCACTAGTGGGGTTTGCCAGATGTGTCTGTCACTTTTTGTGGAGGTTTTGGCGACAGGTGCTACAGTCAAGAGGGACAACAAAGTGGGAGGAAACAACAACTCACCGAAATCACTAGTGCAGACGGCCAAGAGGACCTCTGTGTCACTGCATGGTCGGCATGGAGCTGGAGAGAAAGGGGCAGAGTTAGCACAGGACCAGAGGGTAGGAAATAAACAGCTGGTTTTAAATGAACCAAAATCTGCTTGGGGGGGGGAGAAAGGGATCTTTGGGTCCAAAGATCTGACAGGCATCAACAACGCTAAGAGAAATGCAGGCCAACCCCAGCCCCCAAGAGATTTTTGTAATTAAGTAGGAATATGGATCTCTTTAACACTCCTGCTGGGATGTATTATCTAGCAAACACCCCACACACTCGCTGCTCTTATGCAAAATGTGTTTTGATACCGGGTGCATTTGCAGAGAGATCTGCAGCGAATTCAAAGCTCTTGAAAACGCTTTGAAGATCATGTGCCTTTTAAAGGCTGACGGCAAAGCTTCTTTCTTACAATTTCTATCCAGTGTTGTTGGGCCATTTCACAAGCCATTTAGTCTATCACCACATCAAAGTTCCAGGAGGTTACAGAGTGGGGGAGGGAAAGAAGGGAGAGAAAAACCAGCGCATGTGTTTGAGGGCGTCGAGGCAAAGCGGAAACTTGAGCCTGTATCTGGTAGAGCTCAAGCAGTACAAAGACCATTTCCTGTACTGCTGGAAACATTTGGATATCTGCGCTAATCTAATCAATGCAAGAATGTGGCTCCTCTTTGTACTCAGCCAGCTATTTCTGAGGAGAAGGTGCTGTAGTTGCAGTACAGATGTTTCCATAATGCCCCATTGAGTTGAGGAATTTGCTTACTATCAGGGCCTGCCCTGCCTAGGGATGCTAATTAAGTCTGTCCGCTGGAGGCTCAGGGATCGGAGCCCACTCGAAGTCGTTCTGAAGGACATCGGCCAGGAAAATGAACACCCATTGAGCTGTTCTGCCCTGATCCACGCAGGTGGGAGGCTGCAGGAAAACGCGGCTCATGCTGCAGACAAGACAAAGCGTTGGAGCTCCATCACACCAAGCCTGAAGCCGAAGCTTTGCCCCTCCTACAAACTCCCCCCAAAAATGTGATTTTGAGCCTCAACATCTGAAAGCATTTAGCTGCTGGATCCTCGAATTGTCACACCCTTCCTTTCACTGCTGTCGGCTTTCTGGAGGAGTTTATCCATTGCACTAAGAAGTACCTTGAAACTCTCCTACACAGTGCTCAGCCATCAGCCTTCCCAGCAGGCAGCACAAGGCGGTCTCTGGAGTAAGACAGGGCAAATCTCTGATTCTTTCCAAGGTCCCAGAAAGGCGGTGATCCAGAAAGAAGGATTATTGAACCCAATCCACCAGATTTACTCCAGTCAGATGATTAATACACAGTGTAACATGCTGTTTAATAGGATTAAAGAGAATGGAAAACGCACATTTCTGTGCGGAGATATTTGAAGGAATTATTCAGAAAGGTTAAGAAGCTCTAAAAGAAGAGGCTAGGAATAGGCAAAATAGTTTTGTTAAAGCATCTGGATCATCTGAGTATTTCTTTTGAGTGGAACCTGGATGCCTTCAGGCTTTTTAGAAACAATCCAGCCCTTTCTGGCCTTCTTTCCCCCATGCTCCCACATACCATTGCATCTCTTTTTCAAAAAACTTTGGAAACTATTTAATATAATGAGAAATAGAGAGCAGAGCCAGCCAAAGCCTGGACACAACCAGAGTACTACAATAATGTCAGTCTAAAGCTATGTTAATTTTTAGACTCAAGAGACTTTGATTAGTAGCTAAACCAAACATCCAAGTTTCATCTGACAGAGAAAATCCTGAATCACACCACATCCCACTACGGAGCCATTTCATCCAAGGCACCCACCAAACCCATCCTTTCCCATTCCCCAGCCTCCCTCTGCCCACATCAGGTCCTGGTTTACATCCCCCAAAGGGAGGTGACCTGAAAAGCTCTGGGAATCCTACAGCATTTTCACGTGGACAGAAGTTCTAAAAACACAACTGATGGACATCCACAAAAAACACAGCTGGATTTTTGGTGCCAGATTTCAGATATTTTGCTCTGCAAAGATCTCATAATGAAAAGGCATCCTAGACTTCACTAAGTCTGAGTGAAAACAGTCTTGCTTTAGACCAGGCATCTCTGTAGTTTGTCCAACCCAGAAAATTGAAAAAAACCAGAATGACTAAGCCATTTTTGTTCCCAAAATGAGTGCAACACAAGCAACTGCATTAAAGATGAAAAAGAAAATTAGTGGTTCCACCAGTTTAAATAGACTGACACTGTAATATGTCCAATGAGCAACTGTATGCATATACATGGAACAAAATCATCTTAATTGCAGACTCTAGGCAAAATCCTGCATCCTTTTTAAATGCAGAAGGAAATTAAAAGTGCTCAGTATTGCTCACACTAGATCATTACTTACAGCCTGCTTCAGATCCATGCTGACTCACAGCAGTTTGGTGGCATGCAAGCTCATTTAACAACCATTTACCACCACCCATCGCTGCAATACCAGACAGATGAAGAACAGAAATCCTCTTCTGTGGAACAGCTCCCACATCTGCATTCACAGAGTATCAAATACATCCTGCAAGTGGCAAAAACTAGCTTTGCAAGCACAGATGGAAAGTGAGTGTGAAGGATTATTGCTGAAGTAAATGGACCATTAAAAAGCAAATAACATTCACTGGCTACAACCAAAGCTTCATTCCTGTGCAGTCTCATAAATAAAATCTTAAGAAGGAGGCAGTGCTTATGCTTTCTTTTGAATCACAGCCATGAAAGAATCCACGTGTTTATGCCACAGCTTCGTTATTTGGGGTGCCCTTCAGCACTAATCTGCATTGGGCAGCAGGTGTTTTCCTCTATCACTAGGTCAGAACCACGCGTACACTTCCAAACTAAAAGGGGAAGCACCCTTACTTGTGTCAAAACTGAAGGGAAAAAAAAAGAAAAAAGGAAAACCAGCATTTCACACGTGCACAGCAGGTGAAGATGTTCATTTTCTGAGCAGTGGGCCCAGTTGCCAAACAAGAGGCTGTGTTTGCCCAATGCCCGACTCCCTGGGGACAGCTCGAGGTCTGTCCAGGTTCTCATGTCCCAAAGCACAGCTCCAAAACTGCAACACCACCACCACCGTCAGCTGCACTAATTCCTTTAGACTCAATAAGCCAAAGAGCCTTGATTCACATAGCAGCAGGGGAAGGAGGAAAAAAAAAAAAGAGAGAAAAGCAATGTTTTATTGAAGCCCTCTAAAGCCCAGATGCCTATAACTCAACCGCACCGCTTGTGGCATAAAGCCTGCATTGTGCACGTCGGCTGCCGACTCTCCTGGGAATGCCTTTGATGGATTTTGACAGTATCCTGACCTGAAGTAACCTGAGGCAGCCCTCTCCCTCCACCCCGCGGCCCGGTGCCTCCAAAGGCCTCTCTATTCACCTCCCCGCAGAGGGAGATGTAATTACATCATTCCTCACGAGCCAGCAGTCATGTCCCAGCTGCTTTGAGCGATTTGCCCTCTGAACCTGATGTTACCGAGGAGGACGCAGCGATGCTAACAATAGACTGCACTTGTTGGCCAACAGCTTTGTCGAGCACGCTGCTGGTCTTCTCCACGGGGAGGCTGAAATGCTCTGAATGGGGCAGACGTGGCCCAAAGGAGGGCCTAGAGCTCCAGGTGGTCCCCAACGAAGCCAGTGCCAAAGAGCTGAGATGGCTGAAGGATGGGAAGAGCCTCTTCCCACCATGGGGATGGATTTAAGGGCACCTTTAGTGCTGCAGTTTAGCTTGGGTCTCCTCGCCACGTCAGGGGCTGTGGGTAGGTGGTGCCCTCTCCAAGGGCACACATCCCTTTTGGTTTAGGGCACCATGAAAGTCTTCTATCCTTCAAAAGCAGGAGGTGAGGGTTATTCAAAGGGCCATCGTTGTGGTTTAGGACAACAGTTCCCTGCAGGACCCATCCATAGTGACCCACGATGCAGACATCGTAGAAACCACACAAATAGGTCTGATCTTCCCTTGAGACGTTTGTTTCAGCAGCCACACAAGGGCCTGACCAACCTCAGCTTACTCCTAAACCAGCTTCCAGCCAACGAGGAAGAGGAGTTCTCAGTCTGTCCTAACATTTCCTTAACACGCCATCAAGAAGAATGGATGAACCTCTCTGCAGGTCCTCACAAACCATCCCAGAGCACTATTTCCTCACCTCCACCAACCTCCCCCATCCACCCCACAGCTCCAGGAAGGCTCTGCTGAACATCATCATCGCTCTGACAGCAGACAGAGGAAGAGAGACAACTTCAAGCAGAAGTGAAAACGTTGAAGACAAAGTAATTGCAGAAAACCACCTTACTGAGGAATACCCTTTGGTTTCATTAAGGTCGTACACGCGTGCGGTGTGGTGGAGGTGTGGATCACGGGGGAGGGAGGCACACAGCTGCTTCATTGGCGCTTCCAGTTCTCGTGCCGTACATCACCCACACACATTCGTGTCTCTGAATAACTCTTTGAAGAGTGATCAGACATTCCAAGTATCAAAAGCTCCTGAGGAGGCTCAAGCAGGGCTGGCGCACTTTGTTAGCCCTAGGTTTGAATCAAATGATTAAAACAAGCATCCCTTCCTCTTGCTGGTAGGCTCAGCAGAAGGCATTTGAGGGGAACTGGGGATTTTGTTGCAGACCAGGCTGCTTTAAACCAAGCCAGCCAGCACTGCAGCACCTCGGCCTCCAAGATGAAATCTGCCAGCCTGACATCAGCACTAGCTCAGGCTGAACAAAAAGTACCCACCCACACCCTTCAAATTCTTGTTGGCAGCTCTGTAATTGCAGCCATGCTGGAAAGGGCATCATAGGATGAGTGTCCTTCCTGGAAACGCAGAGCGCAGGCTTCCGGGAGCAGATGGTAAAAATAGAGATGTGGTTTCTCCAATGATGCTGCATTTCTCAGTCATATTTCTGAGCCCTCAGCAGAAATGACTATGGCTCAACCAACTACTGCATGCAGCCTGGGCACAAGGGCTTAAGGGCTAACATCATATGAGCATGGAAAAAAAAAAAAAAAAAGATCTTGCCCTGATCCTACTTCCACTAATTAAAAAGCTGAATAAATTCTTTTAGTTCTTACTTCTCAAGTTTGCCTAGGCTTCCTTTTTGAAAGGACAGCTTTGCTGTCACAAAATTTGGCAAACACTGGTTCACCCAGCCCTGACTAATCATCTTTCTAAGTGTACCCCCAGCTTTCCTACCCCCTCAGAAAGCTCTTCCAGAGAAAGCCAGCATAACTTTCATCCTCCAAACACTCACAACCCCCACAGTGAAACACCACTCTGAGCTACATCGACACATCAGCACATCAGTGCCTCTTTTTAAGTATAAAATGGAGATGTTAGCCAGGAGCTCAAGCCAGCAGAGCTACATCCAGCACACCTGTGCTTAACATAATACCTGCAGCCACACACATGGGGAAAACACAGCCGGATGACATCGAGCAGCTGGGCTGGAAGTCACGGACACCCAGTCACAACACACAGAGGAGCTCTCTCATCACTCTTTTGTTTTACAAGGCTTTCCTGTTCTTTGGATGGGATAGGGTTACATGGCTTTCTGCAAGCACTGTACTTTTCCTAGTGTGTCAGTAGGAAAATGCCAAGCTGGGGAGCAAACCCAACATCTGGGCTTGTGCTGATCCCGGCCCCTTGGCTCGGTGGCCATCATATGGGGTCAGGAAGGATTGCGCTCCGTAAACCAAAAGAAGGTTAATGCTATGAATAATGTACTGAACCAGTTGAGTGCTTTTCTGAAGGCAGAAAGAATCATCTCCATCATTTGCTGGAAAGTTAATCTGAGCTCTGTGCTAAGCAAAAAGCTCAGCGTCTCCCTTCCTCTACCACCACAATTGAGCCAATATTTGGTACAGAACAAGATGGTGATTCAACAGCGGGTCCGAAGCAATGATGCTGCAGTGGAGATCCACCTCAAACTTCTGTGCCTGAAGCAGGGATCTCGGTGACTTTTAAAAAGCACCTCCTCCAGCTCCTTGCCTTAGCTCATTTCCAACATTTGGTTCAACGTGCACATACGTACAGGTTTCCAGAAGTAACTTGGAAAATAAAAAGCACTGGCCAAGAACTATTTAAACCTGCAAA
The DNA here is from genome assembly GCF_016699485.2 of Gallus gallus. Taxonomy (NCBI): domain Eukaryota; kingdom Metazoa; phylum Chordata; class Aves; order Galliformes; family Phasianidae; genus Gallus; species Gallus gallus. Next base: position 3,719,132 of record NC_052549.1, read on the forward strand.
TAAGTTTAATGAAATGCAGACTTTCACATGCTGTGGCACGGACTGTGCCAAGAGAATTGAGTTAATACCACATCCTTCCTGCACAGAATAAAAAAAGCACACTGTAAACCTCACCAGTAGAGATGTGATGACCTTCGCATTCTGAGAAACGTCAAGACAAGAGCCCATAAACCCGAAATTTATCTTTTCACAGAAATGTCTTCCAAGAAGGTATTAAAGTCCTAAGTACCAAGGAAGACTATTTGTGTAAACAGTTTGAGGGAGAGATTTGGTACCAGGCAAGCTGCATTTGCAACAGCTTTCAAAATGAAACTTGGCTCAGTATCTCTGGAGCATGTAAGGGTTCTCTGGGGTTGCACTGCAGAGTCAATGCCTTTCTGCTGTTCCAAGATGCAGCACCCATTCTGACAAATGAGCTGAAAGGTCAACTGGAAACACAAACAGCCATTTGTTGAAAGGGAGAAAAAAAAAAAAAAAAGGAAAGAAACAAAAGAAATTGCACAGCAGTTTTTATTCAAGCATCACCAGACACTATTAAACTCCACCTCCAAGCACAAGTGGCTCCAACCCAGGAGAAATCCCAAGAAGTGTCATAACTTCCCAATGCTTCTTGCTTTCCCACCTCCTCTGGGCTGCCGACTGCGTGCCCCCAACACCTTCTCCCTTCCCTGTTTCCCCTCCTGCCACATGCAACCATTGCTCAGCCTCCGTTCTGCCTTCTCGTCTCTCCCCACTCATTCCCACTATGGAGCTGGGCTCCAGGCTTGGTGCTGATGGAGAACAACTCATGGCAGAGCCTCACTGGGACAGCAGCAGTGCAGCGGTAGCAAGGTCAGCGCCTAGCTGAGCTCCTGCACCTACCCTTTGCATTGCCAGTCCTATAAAAACCCTCAGTTACAGTCAAGCCTGCAGTGTATCACACCCAAATAGCTTTACTGAGTAAATCAAATCTTTGGTTTAATTCCCTCTGTTCAAACTGCACCAGCAAATAGAGCCCAGCAAACAAGAAGCTTCTCGGCAATTACACTCTCACATGCTCCTGTGCAAGCAGCCTCAGTAACCATCTGTCATTTCTTTGCTTTCTCTCTCTCTCCCTGCAATTAAATAGAAAAGCAGACAGCAAGTGACTGCTGGGAACTTCTGCTGTATGCCCACAAGACACCAATATAAAGCCGTTAAAAAATGATATCAATTTGTTTGTCCCCGAGGGGATTCCTCTCTCCTTCCTCGAACCCCTGCCGCCCCACCAGGGACCAGGAAAGGGAAGCACTGGGCGGGCACAAGGATGGGGCCGAGGTGTTGGGGTCAGAGATCCCTGAGGGCTGCAGGACCTCGGCTCCAGTTCTGCTCCTACCCCACAGCTGCAGCACTGCACCTCCACGCAGCCGCAGCACCCCCGGCAGCACAGGACAGAGCAAATATTTCTCCTGACTGAAAAACAACAAAGATTTATGGCTTGGCTCATCATCCCCTCCTGAAATTCACTCTGAAAATATTTTTTTCTTCTAAAGAAAATGCCGTTCCAGAGCCTTGTAAAAGCACGCGCTAACCAGACCGAGGAAAACAAAGTTATAAGGGAAGTTCTGATGTCTTGTTTGGTTTGGTCTGTGACAGACAGCTAACAAAACACTCCGTTCAGACAGCGTGCAAGGGCAGGAGATGAGAAGTTACGTGGTGTTGGCTGCCCTGTCCCTGCCAGGGCACCGCAGTCAGCACCCATGGGCTGAGCCGTGCCAGCAGCACAGTGCAGCCCCCTCCCCATCCCCACCTCTCCGAGCCAGTAATGCCTCCCTGTGGAGAGCAGGATAGAATTAAGTAACGAGTGGCTGGTTAAAGTTAAACCCCAAGAGCGGGGTAATGACAGAGCAAAGATTAAGTGACTCTTTATAAAAAAAAAAAAAAATAGCACTTCTGCACTCACATCCATGCAGGCCCTTCTGCTGCCTGTTTCTAGAAAGCAAATTCTTTTTGGTACATGGGAGAGCTCTGAAGGAACACAGTGAGTGTCATTTTAAACACAGGTTTATTGGGTCAGCACATTCTTATAGAGGGCTCAGCCCCACGCAGGGAGGTGATGGATGTGATACCACTGTTCTGTGAGCCCCACAGAAACTTACTTCAGGTTTTCTATTTGTAACAGGAAAAGCTTTAGGATGTATACATTCTTTTTCTTCCCCTCCTTTCTTGTCATCCTCAGATCACTGACCTATCCTACACAGAATTTTTCCTTCTTTCTTTTTTTTTTTTTTTTTTTTTTGCCTTACATTTCTCACTTCCACTTGGACTACATTGGTGTAAATCTCCTGACAGCTCCACTGGGGCAGAGCTCCATCCTGCACACACAAATGATCCTGGGGATGGCTTAAAGCACTGGAAAACCCAGCCAGGCTCCCCATGCTTATTTAACAAGTCACAGATTTGGGCCCAGGGCAGCTTCCAGGTACCCACGTCACATTACAGTGAATGCTTTCTGGCTTCTACAACAGATTACAGCTAAAGAGATTTTCCAAATCTCTGCAAATCGAGCCCCCGGTGCAGGCAAATTCTGACCTAAGTTTCTTATTCCTCCAGGAAGGTGGAGGGGCAGGAGGAGGAATGCAGCCCCCCCCATCCCCTCTATAACTACAGCCTCAGGAATTAGCAAGCTAAACACTTTCGCCGAGCAAGCACAGAGCATTATTAAAGACTGCCAAGCAACTCCGCTGGATTGCAGATCTGGTGGTGGGGACCATCTCCTGCAATACATAAAGGTCAGCGCAAAGCAGAGCCCCAGCTGCCCGCACAATACACCTGACTGCTTATTGGTTTTGACTGCCCACTGAGTTGGGAAATAAGCTAACGGCATTCGTGGCCAGTCTAGCAAAAATAACCTATTTTCTTACGGCCTGTCCCCTGCAGCTGTGTATTTATCATTGCAGCTCCATTGTCACCTCGTCTGCCCGCTGCAGAACCAGCTCCTGTCCTGGCAACATCAAAGGGCAAGCGGGGCCACAGGAGACTGCTGTCAAACCCATTTGCTTGGGGGAAGGAGAGATTAAATTAGGGCATCCCTCCCGTTTTATTTTATCTGTGGTTGAAGACTTCTCAGTTCCACAGTGTGGTCTTATTGAGGCTCACTGATTCCTGAAAGCATCAAACCTGCTCAGTGTAAGAGGGTGTAAGTGCAGCATGTGTGCTGCCCGTGCATCACAACTGTGCTTCAAAAGCATTTCACACAGGAAGAAACCCTAAAAGCTTTGCTCTTAAGCTCTTAATCATAGCCCAGATACCAATAAGCGTTCTTAATTTCCAGTCTGCTTTCTCAGGCCAGTGAATTAATAGCTTACAGGAAATAGCTGAATACTGTCCTTCATTAGTTAACTGGATTTATCCAGTTCTGCTTTGTGTTTCAGATACCCATTTGAGCACAGTACCTCCTATCTATTAATATTCTCAGCCAGGTACCAGCATTAATAAAGAAAGCATACCAAACAGTTACTAGAACCTGCACTAAGTGGGGAGATGCCATCAAGATAAAGGGCCATTTTTGTTAAAGTTTGACTTCTTTACTACACAAAAGTGGGTGGGTAATGAAAGTACTTTCAATTTACCTCCTGAGCCCTAACAATCAAATTACAGATAACCCCACGAGCACATAATGGGAAAGGCAAATTATGCTTGTGTAAAGATGGATGCAGAGCTTGGATGTGATATTCCTGAGACACAGAACTCAGGGAGCAAATAAAGGTCCTTTGGTCCTGCAGTGCTTGGCCAAACGTACAGAGCCCTGTTTCAGGTTGGCAGAGGAGCAGCTGAAGAACAGGAAAAGCAAATGACTCTCAAGGGACCTGCAGCCTTTCCATAGGAATTTGATCCCAGCAGACCCAGACCAGGCACACACGTGCTCTGCTGCAGTTTGGGTGGATCACGGCTCTCAGAACACTGCTGGGAGCTGTATGGCTGAAGACACTCCTGGCAACGACTCCATCTACCTGCCAGTCCAACACAGCCCCGCAGTATTTTAATCCGGCTGAAGAGATTAGAATCAGCAGAACTCAACAACCTGAACGAGTTCTGCAGCTTCTCCATGGCCTTGGGCCAAAATGTCACACTGCCTCAGTTCCTCCGTTGGGCTTCAGAGCCACTGAAAGCACGTGCTGAAGTCAATGGCCCATCAGCATGGATGAGAATTACAACCCAAAAACCTAATCTGAAAACAAAACCATTTTCAAATACACCCATGGCCTTGGGTATCAGGGAGAGCACAGCCAGCAGGATGCCTGAATGGTGAAGCTGACCCTTCCATGGGACTGCATTTTTTCGCTGGTCACCACCAGACTGAAAACCATCCCGTGCCAGAGATTTCAGAAACCAGGATTAAAGCACAGTGCACAATACGTATTTCCTCCAATTAGGGCAACCTTCAGAGAACGTGGTAAGGCAACCTCAGAGCCAAACTCCCCAAATTTGGGAAGTCGTAACGACACGCCGTGTCTTTCAACCTTCCCGAAGAAAGGGAAAGGCTCATTCAGAACCTGTGTGTGTTTTCTGCTGAATTATTTGCAAGGCTCTGATTAAGTGGGAAAGAATGACTGTAAACTAATAAAACTTGAGGTTTTCTAATTAAACCACAGGCACCCTGCCAAGCATTGCTGATTTGTTGATGCGCCCTGCAATGTCAGGGCTCTGAGGACACAACAGGTCATTAAAGTATTAAACAGATGACTTACACTCTTTAATCAGAGCCGGGATGCCAAGTTAGGAAGAGAGAGTAAACTCAAGGGCAGAGTACAATAATTATCACCAGGAAACAAACACACCGTTGAGGGAAAGCCGAGAGAAATGGTGAGTGATTGCTGGAATAGCTATTGCACAAGGAAAGGGCTGGAGCACCGAGCCCCACACCTGGCTCTTTTATGACCACAGCATGAGCTTCAGGTACCCAACCACAATGAGACCACCGCTACCTGCAGCGAACCTCCTCCCCAAACAGACAGATCAGCAAAGAGCATCTATTTGGAGTCTTCATACTAAATGCAGAAGCAGCTACAGAAGAAAGAAGGCCCACGGGCTGCAACGGGTCCTGAATGCACTGCTCCATAGAAGCCTCGCAAGGCAGCTATTTGGCAGTTTCCCCAGACATATAGATATTTATAGGAGAATAAAAGTGCTCGTCTGACTGAGTAGTGGAAAGAGTCATGTATGGCATTTCCATCGTGTTTTCACCCCCCATCACCCCTCCCTAGCATCAGAGAACCCAAAAAAAGGCAGGAGAAATCATTTAAAATACAATAGAGATCCCTCGTTTGCCTTGAAGGCTCTGCTGATGAACTATTAAAACACTTCTTCTGTCCCAACAAGACACTTGGAGCGTGGAGCAGATAAGCCTGCCGCATTGTTTTATAACAGCGCTGAGAGTCAACCAGCGTCTGTCAGAGCTGAAAATACAGCAGTCCTAGAAGAAGTGATTTATCGTGCCTATCAGAGAGGAGGGCTGTAATGGGATTCAGCCCACAGTCTGACTGCTGACAGTCTCTGAAGGAAAACACCCAGGATTTTACGTGGAGAGCGCTGAATTCTGAGAACAGAGCAGTTTGTGCTGAGATGGCGAGCACAACTGTAGCAAAGCTCAAAAGAGACCATATCCACGTGCAAATTAAGAACAGAGGGGATGGGCACTCTTTCTCTGGTGCTATTTTTACGCACATGCAAAAACAATTTCAGCTTTTCTTTGGAAAAAAAGTGCATCTTGACTTTTCTTGGTAAAACGTGACTTGCTTCGTGCTGGCCTGCCTGCATCTGCGCCCTCACAAAGAAAGGAGCACTGACTCTGGGAACATTCTCCAAATAACTGATCAAACAATGTCTTTAATGTCTTCTGCGATGGAATTTTACTACATAGCTAGCATTCTGCACAGCGTATTCATCTTTGAAGAAATGATCTTACAGGGAAAGCAGCCCTGCAGTTGGTGCCAGGCCTCTTTGCAGCTCTTGGACAATGCAGAAGTGGTGAAGTCTGCCTGAAACGCACAGCCCTCAGCACTGCCCTGCGAGCTGCACACAGAGCAGGAGCAAAGGAGGCAACTGAAATATGTGAATATTTGCCTTTTTTGTTTTCATGGCAAACACGCCATCTGTCAGTTATCGGGGTTACTGCATTAGTCCTCAGCCCACTGCTGTCTGGCTAAGTTAGGAACTGCTTTCAGGATCGAAATAAGATCCTGGAAAAGATCTGAGCAGCCAACATCTGCATGGCAGCAGAGCAGGAAGAATGCACGAATGTATTCATCCAGGGTCCTATTGTGGAAGAGAACGGGACTCAAGCTCTGCAGTCATCTACCCAAAGCAGGATGGGAGACACACAGCCTGGAAATACAGCGACAGCCTCATCAACCACACTGCTGTGTATCAAGTGGCATCTCAGCCACAGCACAAGGTGTCATGCAGCCTACACACTGCTCCTTGGGCTGACTTTTGGGACACACTGTCCTCCATCTGCTGCTGCTCGGGATGCACTGGGCTTCTCCCCTTCCAGGAATCAGGAATAAAACCCATAGGTGATTCTGCATGGAGGAGAATCAGACACCACCTATCTGAAAAGAATTTCCCCTTCCCCCATCATCCTCCACCAATGCTAGTTGTTGTTCTTCTCAAACTGCCTAATTGATCAGCACAACTAGGTTACGCCTAGAGCTTTTGTTCTCAAGTGGAATCACAAAATGGCTCAGGTTGGAGGGGACACCCAGGTCCAACCCCCTGCCATGGGCTGGTTGCCAACCACCGACTCCCATCCAACCTGGCCTTGAATGCCTCTGGGGTATCAGAATTTTAAGGCTCATAAATTCTTTCGTCCACTCCCCCTTCCTACAAACTTTCGTTGGTGTAAAACTCCTCCCTGCAGAATTTGATTTGCAGAGAGGGTGAGAGAGAAGACAACATTGGCACCGTGCACGCGGTGTCAGCCTGCTGGAGGCTCTGCCACTGCACAGCAATGCTCCAGGGAGCGAGCTGGGAAGAGCTGAGGAAGGAGCACACCAGAGAGGAAAGAAATAACTGGGTCAGCAAGTGGCAGTAGTTGTAGAGGGGAAAAAAGAGACAGAAAAGGAGTTCCTCCTTGGTCAAATGTTTGTTATTCAAAACATGCAGTGGGGTTTAAAAAACTGATTTAAAAAAAGCGGTTAGCCAAGCGCTGCAGCGAGGCTCGGAAGCCCTGTTCACACTGGAGTTCATTGCAGGGTAAAGCCAGTTCCTGTGATTCACCCCAGGCCTGTAAGGGGAGAACCGTTCACAATGCAGGCCTTAACAAATCGTTTGGAGTTCAGCCTGTGTGACCAGCTTCCAAAAAACAACAACAAGGAATTAAAAAATAAATACATCTATTCTTCCGCAATAGCCTGTTTATAAAACATGCCCTTAAAAGCACATGAAATTCGGAGCCAGCCACTTTCCCACTCACTCACTCACTCTGCCATCTGTTCCGCATCCATAACAATACGTGAAAACACGACCGATATCCCAGAACTCACCAGAAACTGTGTGCAAATCAGATGCAATCCCCCTGCTCATCAGTTCGTACTGGAAGCCTGTGATCTTCCTGCTAATGTCCTGCTGGGGGGTGGCCTCAACAAACAGCCCCCCCTGGTCATAGCCAAAGCAGTACACCTTGCTGGGGCTGCGCTCTCCATCTCGGACCAAGAGTTTGAGTTCTCCAGTTTTTTCCAAATAAATATTTGCTCCTGCAGAGTCCTTGAAGGGCTTTATGCAAACAGTCAAATGTTTGTAGGAGGCAGGTGAAGTGTTGGGTCGCAGGTTGACTATGAGCGCTCCCGTGGGATACATCCACTCTATGGAGCCTTCGGAACAGCGGAGGTAGACCTGTTCAACATCCTTCTTGTGAGACTCGTGAGTTAAGCCACTGAGGGAAGAAAGAAAGAGAAAGTTAGGCAAATGACAGAGCTAGTAAAGCAAATGTCATAACCTCAAACCTTCAAAGAGCCACATCAACAAGCGCAGGAAATCTACTGTAGGGCTGAGTGTCAGCCCAGCCAGCTCTGCAGCTGCCAGAAGCATTCGGCTTAATATTAAAGGACAGTTTTTAAATCGTCTTCCAAAAGAAAAAGTCAAACCACTAATAATTGACTTCAGCTTTAAGTAGGATATAAGCACATGATCAAACGCAGCTAAATTACTACAGCCTCGGTTACATCAACTGAGCTGTGGCAAATGACTGGGTGCATACCAGTGGAACACGTACACTGCAGCTCCCGTCCCAGTGGCTCACACCAGCACGGTCTCCAGCCTCACAGATCCGACCCCACCTTTCCACAAGTACTTTGTTCCTCTTCCAAGCCTATATTCCCAATGGATCTGAAACTGGGAGGGAAGCCAAGCTCGCCCCATGAGCTGGAGCAAAGGGATGCTCTGGTGCTGCTGATACTCCCACCCCAGTCTCCAAAATAGGAGGTATGGAAAAAAAGACCTCCCCCCGCTCCTCGTTCATAGCTAGGAAGCACTGAAGTATGCTCCCCTACTTCCCTCAATATGAGGTTTAAGCCTTTCACTGCTTAACTCCAAAAGGCTCTGAGCTATGGGTGCTCAAAGGGGCCAGTTACTACTGCTGGGACAATGGGACATCACCACTCCTGGGTCCTCGCCCAGCACTGGGGCAAGAAAACGAACACCCCAGCAGTCATTTTGAGGGCAGTAATCACAGAGATGGGACCGGAGCAACACAGGGATCCCAGGCCTGTGGGATGCCCAGGCTGATGGGAAACCTGTAGTAAATCCTACAGCCTGCTTGTCCGTGGCCTAAAGCAGGGAAGGCTCTGAACAGCTCCCGCTGCATGTCGCTGCTGCTGGGCCAGCCCTGCACAGGCTCTTTACCCAGACTTCAAGCACTAATATTTACCAGTACTTAAAGAGGGGCTCCGGTACTTGACGGCCTAAAGGAAAGCTGGCGAGGGCTCTATATCAGGGAGTGTGCCGATAGGAGAAGGTTAACAGCTTTCAACAAAAAGAGGGTGAATTTAGATTAGATATTGAGAAGATATTCTTCACTCAGAGGGCGATGAGGTCCTGGCACTGCCCACAGCTGTGGTGCCCCATCCCTGGAGGTACCCAAGGCCATGGATGGGCCCTGGGCAGCCCAAGCTGGGGGGCAGCCAGCACATGGCAGGGGGGCCATAGGGTCCACTCCAACCCAGTTCCCAAATATAAGCATCTTTTACTCTGTACCCACTCAAAATGAGGCCCTGAATGCAGCTCCCTCATCTGCTGTTCAGCACTTTGGAGAAACCACACTCCCATCTACCAGGAGATTAACCAAGAAAGGAAAATACGTAGAAGGGATGAAACAACTTGTCTGAGAGTACACAGGAAATCTGTGGCAAAGACAGAACGTGTTTTAAAATAGTGCAATGACATCAATCTCTGGTTTCTCAATAGAAACCTCCAAATAGGCAGTTCTCCACCCCAAAGATACATACACGTGCTGAATGGGGTTAAAATTCAAGTCAGCATTTAGAAAGTAACAAGAAGCTGTGTGTAAAATAAGGGGGGGGGAGGGGGGAACACACACACACAAACCAACATATGGTTTGCATTTACTGACTCATTATTGTGAGTGTCAGTGTGACCCACTTGATAGAGGTTACATGAGGAAGCTCAGGAAAAAAAGTCATATTTAATAATAATAGTGCCTGCAAACATGTGCTCCTGAATGATCTTGAAAGCCACATCAAGGACGCAGATGAGGAGAAACGAGGGACAAGTTTCTGACCTCTGGTCTCCTGCCCTCCCATTCGGTAGTGCTCGACACGTTCAGGAAACTTAACTTTCAGTGGGACATCTCAAGTTGACTGTAAATCCACATCTGGTCCACAAAATCAGCTTTCACCACAGCACGAGCGTGATGCCACTCAACTGAAAACACAGGAGTCTGTTCTCTTGCAAGCAGTGAATAAGTAAAACTAAACAGTGTGAAGTTTATTCCACTGCACGGAGACAAGAAAAAAACCAACACAACAGCCCTCATGCATCACTTATTCCTTCTCAGGACATCAAAACAAGCTATGTGGGACCTGTAGGCCTTATAATGGTAACTTCCACTCCTAAACCTGTGTTTAAACAGAGGGGAGGTGCATGGGGCAAAACTCTGAACTCATGCACTGAAACTGCTGCTGTAAGTGATCCTACCAGCACTGAGGCACTGAATTTCTGCCAGAGGAAAAAAAAAGCCTCAGCATTCATTTTGTTCAAACAATCATGCTGCTCAAACAAAATAAAACAGAACAGGGTGGACTTGGAAATTATCTTCTGAAAGCCAATTATATCCCAGAGGCAAGAGTGATGCCATTAGACAGACACATCAAGCACAAGTACCTGTACACATTAAGCCCTATAATAAAGGGTGACTCAAAAGTTAAGCAGATTTCAAAATAGACGCCAGTGTTACTTAACAGCAACCACCATCATCCAGTCAGACCTGTCACTTTGCTTGCAGTCAAAATGACATGTCACCGTGTCAAGCTTGTTTAATGCCATGCTCAGCTCTCTCTGGCCAGCCATACCGTGACATAAAGGTCCATACCATGACATAAAGGTCCATACCATGACATAAAGGAGGTCTATTTTTTCTATTTTTTTCCCCCAGGTTCATTATGTTTTTGTTGCTTTTAAATTCACAGCAGGCAGATATGGCCGCAGACTCACGTTACAGTGACGGATGAGCCATCCATCATCTTCAGATCTCTGTAGTTTATTGGGACTTGCATCTACAACAAGCACTGCTTCCTCATACCAATCCATGAGAACATCTTGAATCACTGCATTGGTCTCCTCACTCCCTTTCTGGTTTCAGCCCTGCCCCATGTCTGCCTTGAAAGATCTCCGCTGTATTGGTGCAGTAAGCAGTTATGCTGCAGTATGCAACAGGTGCTATTCAGAAGTAAAAAGGGATGACAGGAATGGCACCACCTACTTCTATTTCAGATGCTCTGAAGGGTACTCAGAGTACCCACGTCTTCTCAGCGCCCTTCAGTGAATGCAGAGAACTTCAGATCTTAATTTGGGGGATAATCAGATAATTAAGGATGACAACATCAAGACTTGCCTGGTGCAGATGGCAAGACCAACGGGTGTAATCTGCCATATCACAGCTGAATTCTCACTCTTCCAGGCTGTATCAATAAGGCCAGAGCAGCATATTCCCAGCACATCAGTGGGGTGGTTTTGCCCAAAGCACTGTGAAGTCACTGCAGTAAGAAAACCTGAAGCTACAGCAAGAGTAATAACCAGGCACACAGCACAGCAACTTTTCTGCTTGCTCTCTGGACAGTGCTCTCCTGGAAGCTCTGTACTAAGCTATTTATTAGGATGCTGCTGTGGCCTACTGAGTGCACTTAAAGTGCAGGTGTCACACTGTGCATTGCATCACATTCCCCTGGAAGCATGAGGGATATGCATAGGAATCCCAGCACAGCTCCTCACAGTACTCAGGGTTATGGGTTGGTCGCTTCACAAACTAGTGGGGAAAAAAATCGTATCCAATAGATTCTATTTTCATCATCTTTAATATAGATGTATATAAAGGTGAGAAAACACCTTCAGGTTTACTGTAGAAGATCACTGGGCTCTCAATCTGCCTACACAAACCAACCTAGAACTTCTCAGCAAGACGACTCAATTTTGGTATCCAACTTCATAGGCTTTTCAAAGTTATGGCCAAAATATAACACAAACCACCCCACAACTTCAAAACATTATATTCCACAATAAAAAGTCCTTCCTGACCCATGTAGCTATTAAGTATCCACACTGAAATACTTAATTAGAGGGTACTTATTGGGACATCAAAGTACCTTCTTTCCTTCCTAACTGCTGGTCCTTTAGGACAAATCAGGTGCCAGTTAACACCTCAGGACCAGCAGCATTTCTGGTGACACCTGCTTGCTACCAGTGAGGCCGGAGCTCCATCCCCTCCTGAGTCCCATCCCCACGGGCTGTGTGGGGACCGCTGCCCACCCATGAGATGCATGCAGCTGCAATGCTTATGGATGAAAACAGGTACAGCTTTCAGGGCAAGGAGGCTGGAAAAGGAAAATAACGCAATTAGGAGTTTGCCAGAGGTCTAACAGGTTTGGCCCATACCGAACGGACTCGCCTTGAAGTGGATTCGCGGGGATTAAGGACGCATCAATTGTCAGCAGTCCAAAGGAGTTCAGAAAAGAAGTAAATAGCGGCATCGCGCCTTTGGAGAGCCACAGATAGGAAGTCGTTATGCTTCGAGTCAGCCCAGCTGTTTCCCCACTTTGAATTCTCCCTGCTCCAAAATACCTTCCTGACACGAGCTGGCCCCAACTTTTATTTTACAGAAATTCAGATCTCAGCAGAGCACCGAGCCAACATTTCTGACTCCCCAAGCAATTCTCTTCAAGCTGACGGAAAGCCGGATCTAGCAGCCTGTTAGCAGAGAAGCTTTTTAAAACCGTGAACAGCCCCAACCGCACACGCTGAACTTATTACGAGCAATTAAAGGAGAGATAATTCGGGAGATAAACGCCTGAGAACCGACGTCGTTCCTTATTCAGCGCAATTAGAACAGATCGGAGCGGGCTGCGGCAGCTCGGCGCTCTCGGGACGGAGCGGGACGGCTTCCAGGGCCCGCCGGGACGGCAATGCTGCGGGGCCGGGAGCAGCGCGCAGAGCGCCCCGCAGGTGCAGCGCATCCCGGGGAACCGCGCATCCCAGCGCCGATCGCATCCCTGGGGAAAGCGGGGCAGCCCCGGGAAGACGGTCGCGGGGACAAACTTCTCCTCGGGAACGTGGCACCGCCCTCCTCCTCCTCAGCCCACGGCGCCGCTGGGCAGAAGGGAGCCTGCCCCGGCCGCTCCAGCCCTGCCCTGCCCCGGCCGCTCCAGCGCTGCCCCGCAGGGACGGGAGAGCAGAGCCGCTCCGCTCCCGCCTCGTGCCGCCCCCTCCCCGCACCCGGCCGGGCATCCCGCTTTCGCCCTTTTGTTATCGCCCCCGCTTTCTCCCCGAGGTGGGGGCACTAGGGGCGGCCCCCGCTTTCTCCCTCTGGCCTCACCTCCCCTTCCAGTTGCACAGGTCGCTGGAGTACTGCGCCTCGGCGCCGCCGCCCAGCAGCAGCCGCAGCCCCAGGAGCAGCGGCAGGAGCCCGGCGGCCGGGGCGCTCCGCATGGTCCCCCCGCCGCGACCCCCGGCCCAGGGCCGAACGCTGCGCGGGAGCGGTGCGGAGCGATGCGCGCAGCCCCCGTGGGCTCGCCTACATGGCGGGCAGCGCAGAGCGGAACGGAGCGGTTACCCCATGCCCGGCTCCACGCTGCGCCGCTTCGGCTCCGCTCTGAAGTTTGCAGCAGCTCGGCTGCGAGCTCCCAGCTGAGGGGCGGGAGCGGGCCGGCCTCCCCGAGGAGGCTGAGCTCCTCCTCCCCCCGCTGCCTCCCTCCCTCCTCCTTCGGCGGGGCCGGCACTTGCTGCTCGAGCAAAACGCGGCGCCGGATCGGGAGCAGCCGCTGCGCCTCGGGCACGTTACGGCGCGGCACAGGTGCCCGGCACTGCCCCGTGCCCGGCCCGCCCCTCCCCCTGAGCTCCGGCCTCGGCTGACCCCGCAGGACCCGCTGGCAGAGGGACTTCGCTCCCTCCGTGACATCCCCCGGGTGCCAGGAGTGCATCCCGCACCTCGGCCCCCAGCAGCTCTCCAGCTTTCCTCGAGGATGTGGGCTGATCGCTTTGCTGGAACCTTCTTGTGTCGCCACTTAGCAGGAAGCACTTAGGAGTCGATCTTATTTGTGAACTCTCCTTAATGACCACTTTGGATACCACCGTGTCTTGTTGAATGTCCACGTTTAATCTGTAGTTGATTTGGGAACCTTAAAGCCCCCTCCTGCGGGACATCGGCAGCATAGAAAGGCTCTCCAGGGTGGGAGAGCCCCAAAACCACGCTTCCCAGGCCAATAATGGGGGGGGAGGGAGGGTAACTGAATGTGGGGAAGTGTGCAGGAGATCCCCCAGCACACAGACAGCACTGAGGCCCTGAGTGTTCTTTCCAAGGGGAGCGAGGTTGGTATTACACACCCGCAGATAGAAGAGGGGTTAACGCACTTCCAGATCACTGCGTTTCTCAGTGTCCCGTTGTTCTTTCAAGTGTCTGTCACTGCTCAGGGCAGGGCACTGTGGGGCTTTTGCTGGTGAGAGTTCACGGATGAGCATTAAACACATACAGCGGGCTCACAGTTTGGTGTTACCCTCCTCAGTGCCTTTTATAGCACGCAGAGGGATGGTGCAGCTCGGAGCGCTCCCTGCCTGCTGCTGGAACAGGAGGGCATCCTCAGCACCGCACCCCCTTCCATTTGTGGGCTCAGCTTTTCACATGGGGTTTTCTTTTTTTTGGCTGTTGTTGTTATTGTTTTGTAAATCGCAGGTAGTGCCCCGATGCTTATGAAGTATTAAGGTAATTGCAGTAATTATGTCAGATGACGCAGTGCATGTCAACACGCAGTTAGCACGCGGGGACGCGATGACAGCACGCGGTCGTGCAAAGCGCCCCACTCTCCTTCTCGTGTGCGGCCGCACGGCTGCAGGGCTCCGAGCCTCGGTTATTTCTTTAGAAGGAGGTTTTGTTAGAATGTTTTGCTTCCTGCCCCGCTACTGGAAAGAAAAGCATACAGAGAAAACACCGCGTTGCTTTATTCCTCGGTGTGTTTATGTGTACAACCCTCTGAATGCCCCCCCAGCCCCCCGGATCCGATTCCCTCCGCGGCGCTCCAACTCTCTGCGTTTGGTAAAACAAACGAGTGCCCGGGCAGCCGCTCACATTACATTGGAACTTCTGAAACTGCCCGAAAAACGGGAACTTTTCAGGCGTTGGAATAGAGCGCTATTCTGCGGCGCCTTTGGCTTCCCTTCGCCCCTCGTTTCAGCTGATTTAAGGCAGCGGCCTCAGTTCTGGGGGATCGGGGCAGGGATGGCAACGCGGGGGTTTTGGAAGCAGTGTCGCCTCCGTGCCTTCGTGCTGCCGACATCGGAGCGACGCCGAGGAGACTGAAAAATGAGCACAGCAGAGGCTGCGGCTGCGGAGCCCGGGGCCGAGGGCAGCGCCCAGGTTAAGCCTCCCCCAGTTCCGAAGTGAGGGGCAGAAGGAGATAGGGAACCTCCGCAGAAGGGGCTGCTCGGTTCGCTCATTTGCATCTCAATCCCCACAATGCTCTTCCGGCTACTCACAGCTATTCCATAGTAGTGCTCTTGGCTGAGATCTGGGAACACGCTCAAAGGGTGAGGCAGCTTTTGGATGCACTGAGCTGTTTTCTGTTTGAGCTGTGAAAAGCAAACATCTTTTCAAGGGAGAACATTCTGAACAGTAATTTTTTTTTTTCTTTTGCATTTACAATTCAGAAAGAGCAAAACTTCAGTGAAATCTGGGAGGGAAATGTTGTATAATATCAAAAGGAAACATAAATCCTCTGCAATGAAGGCTTCACACTGCCCCGAAAGCAGCAGTTGCTGAGTTATTAGGCTGGCCGAAGGTTCGAAGGTTGCAGAACTGGAGGCACGGGTTCTGGAAGCAGCTCTGAGCGCTCAAACACTCAAACCCCACTAAAGCTCCATCACCTCCTCAAGGAGCAGTTCAGAAGATGAGGATCTGCGCAGCCACTGAGGGCATTCGCCTCCAAGCTCTCTTTGAGGGTTTTCTTGTCAGAAATCCAGGCAAAGCTGGAGGGGATTTTAAAGGACCCGGGGAACAGAAGCTTCTCATGGAGAGAGACTGCTTTGCTATATACCCAAATGTGCACATCTGGAGAACAAAAAATCGAGAGAGATGGGCTCAAGCTCAGGCCTGGATTTACATCTTCCTCAAAGCATAACTGTGTTTAGACCTTGAGTGTGAGGGACAGAGCTCTCCTGCCGAGTCAGGAACCAGCTGAAGGCACTTTCAGATGCGGGATTTGGGGTTAAGCACATCTCAGATGAATGTGCAGCGCTGGTTTCAACAGTGGGGCAGACCTGATCTGCTGAAGCCTCGCTCTGCATTGCTGTCCTGAATTCACGGAGGTTCCTGGAGAGCCTCACCTGTCCTTACCCACCCTGTGTGGGTTCTGATGTGCATCCCCACATTCTGCTGCTCCCAGGCAGCTGATTTATTGTCACGTTCCTCAGCTTGTGGGAGGTGGGTGAGGTCCTGTGCAACCCCACAGCCCCTCACTGGCCACAGGAAGGGAAATGTGAGCCTTTAAAGGAGGAGGGGAGGGAGGAGAAGGAGGGCGATCTCTGGAAAGGCAAAGCCAGAGCTGAACAGCACACATGGCAAAGCAGAAGGGAGGAAAGCTGTAGAAGGATTCAAATAAGCCACAGAGAGGATGAGAGACAATTAATACAGGAGCAATATTAAACAAATACTATTTGTAAGTTGAATCCAGTGGACAGAGGGGAGTAAGCAGAATAATGAAAGAGAGAGAGGTTCAGCAGCAGAATAGGCAGTGGGAAATCTTTGTGTGCAGTGAGGGGGTACAGTGTTATTGCTCTCATGAAATTAAAATTAGTAATGGAAGTACACTCATCCATAACTGCACCCTCCTCATTCCTGCTTACCTCTGTTACTACTCACAGCTGAGCATAGCTTCTGCTACTCCTAAATCACTGCTGCTCACACCTCTTCTTGGTTTTGATGTGCTTGTTTGCTTTTAATGGCAAATTTTGGAGTGTAACAGAAGACAAAGAAAAACTCAAAGAAAAACAAGAAAAGTTTCTTAGAAGAAGCCAGTGTTAACTGTATGACCAAAATAAGCCATAAGACAATGGGATTTCTGATGGAAAAGTGTTGATGTGGGGCAAGGCAGCAGTGCAGAAGCATTGGAGGAGGGGCAGGGAGAAAGGCAGCCCCTCTCCCTTGGCAGCTCTGCAGCTCCCAGACCCCTGGGATGTCTGCACCGGCAGCACAGGCAGCCCCCACCCAAATCAGTGTGTGTTGCTGTAGGCACAGAAGTGAAACTTCAGTGTTCTCAGTGCCTAACTGTCTGATAAACAGAAAACCTCTAGAAATATATATATATATATTTGGATACGGTAATTACAAGACATAACATCAAAATAAGGGAAGAAAGAAGTGGAGATGCCCAGACTTGTGATGTGGCCAAAGCAGTAGGCGTACCTCCAGCTACACCTATTGGCTCTCCGTGCACCCGAGAATGTGCAAGCAGTGATGCTACCCCTGCAGGCAGCAGAGCTCATTTAGTTTGAACTCCTAAAGACATTCAGGACAAATCCGTAGTTTGGCCAATATGTATGAGCGTATATTCTTTAATTTCTACACTTCCAGTTGCTGGCAGATGAATGTCCCTTTCTCCCCATGGTCCTTATTTTCATCTCGAGGGTACGGAGCAGGGAAAGCAGAGACGCTCTGACCACTGCAGGGTTTGAGGTTTGAACCCGAGGGCTCAGGCAGAGCCAGGCCAGGTGGGAGTGGGTCCTTCTGCAAAGGGGCATTTCCCACAGCAGCACTTTCCTCAGGCCGGGGTAGCAGCGGTTCCTGTGCTTTTCTCCCCCGTTTTCCACTCTCCAAACACCTTGAACTGTTAAGCAACGCAGCCCAGGCAGACAGGAATTCGCGCTTCGCTCTTCGCACATCAAACTGAAAAGCAACCGAGGGAATCGCAGCCTATTGAGAGGATCAAAAAGGTGACACAAAGCACAAAAGAAGGCAAAGAAGCGGAGATCATTCGCCGTCCCACACAGCAACGCCGTCTCAGGACCCGGGGACCCAGGCGGAGGATTTAGTGCCTAAACCCGGAGACTCCTCGGGGCTGCGGCATTAAGTCGTGCTCGCATGCCTGAGAGCGGATAAAGCTGAAGTCAAAAACAAAAACGTCTAAAGAGGCCTCGGAATATTGTCGTTTTGGGGACAGCCCTGTGCATTTCATCCGCAGGAATGAGTGTTTTCATTTCACAGTAACGCAGGTATTCGAAAAGGCTGCCAAAAAGTCCTCCAAAACTCCGCGTTTAATCTGAGCGCTTTTTCAAGAGGAGTGATGTTTATTTCGACCATCTAATGAACATTAATTTCCTGCTTCAGAAGACGCAGTTTATGCCACTGCTGATGCTTATCTCTATGCATATCCTCTTGGCTGGCTCTGCTTTTCATTTTCTCCTGTTCCCTGCCTGCGTGCTCTGCAACCTGCAGGCTCAGCCTCGAGTGCGTTCCGGGGCTTCCAATGCACAGCAAGAGAACCTGATAGGAGTTCCTTCCAGCAGAGACAAAGCTAAAGAGAATATCTGGAACAGTGGTCTGAAAACAAAAATATGTTTTCCCTTCAGCTTCGGAGCTCAGACCAAAGCGATGCAACTGACACCAAACAAATCCGCTGCCTGCCAGGATAAACAGACATTTGTGGTGCTGTTTGCTGCGTGCCTGCCACGAAATAAAGACACTGACATGCATTTTAATGCAACTCTCCTGCAAATTGTGAAAAAATAACTGTGCACTGTTTATTCGTTGCTGGGTTACCGGAAGGAAAGAGAATATTTCTGCAGACACGATGAACTAGCAAGGTAAATAATTCGAGTTCATCATTTGCAAATTTCACACTGCATTCTGAGCAGCAGGCCGTTTTCGAGCCCAGCTCCACCTCAGATCCGAGAAGAGCAATGTTTAGAGCACTCTCTCTGAGCCGCATTTGGCCCAGGGGTAGTTTTAATATGACAAACTTCTACCCAAATAAATCAGCAGCTTTTCTAGAAAAAAAAGAAAGGCAGAAAGCTTTGCACTGTTGTTATTAACAGCACACGTATTTTCACTTCTTTTTAAACTCAATCGCTCGCTAAATGAGTGACTTCTTAGTAAATGCTGTAGCACAGGCAGAGAAAAAAGCTGAAAGGTGTCTCTGTATGGACAGAATCTGTCTGTGTAATGCTCCTATCATTATCAGCGACATTCTGGGAGAAATACCACTAATTCTGATTAAAGCAGATCAGGGATTGTCTGAGTAATCCATAAATTCCGACATTATTACATATTTGCTTAAGGAAAAACAATGGCTCAGATCACAGAATCGGGTCTGCATTGCTTCACAAAGTAGGGTCCTTTGTGCTGCTTTGTGGCAGTGTTTGCAGGGCAGAGGCATCAGAAGGAGGGGGCAAAGGGCCACGCAGCCCTGTTCCTTTCACACCCCCCAGCTCAGCAGCGAGGAGCCTCCTCCAGAGGCCTGAAGCTGAGAAGAGAACATTCATATTTTGCAGTTTCCAGATAACAAGCAGTGCGTGTGCTGGAAGAGGTGCTGCAGTTCCTCTGAGGGGTGGGGGCGGCCCTTTCCTTGGTTCAAAGCATGTTTTGGCTACAGCGGCTTTATTAGCTCAGATTACACTGTTATTTAGGTGCCTGCAAAGCTGACCACAGAGTTATCCCAGTGATAAGTAGGAGGCTGAGGATGAGGCGAGTTCAGTTCTCTGTCATACTCTGTACCCAGTTGCTCACGTGGCCCTCTGAAAGGCATCTCTCTGTATTCTGAATTTAGCTGATGGGGAGTTCTGAAATCCACTGACACAAATTCATGGTTCCGTGGCAATTTATTTTTGTGAGAGTGACAAAGACAAAACAACTGAAAGCTTGAAGGTGTGGTACCAGGCTTTGTTGGGGCTGAAAGGTCTCAATTTGGAATGGCCCAAGGACAGTGGCAAGCTGTCACCTCTAATGAAATGACACGCAATGATCAGGGAATCAGAAGGTACCTTTACTCAGAAACAATGTGATGCCAGAATAAATCTTCTTACTTTTAGACTATGCCATGGTCAAGCACATTTTCCTTCTTTTAATGCTTCTGGAAGCAGTACTTGACTATCAATTCTGAAGTTCCTAGCTCAGTGATTTCAGATGGGAGCACTCAAAGTATATTAAGACAGCAGAGGGGAAATATGTCTCTATGTCTGCTATTTTTTCAGACAGGATTCTGGTTGAAAATGTGATCAAATCTATTCAGGAGCAAAAAGACTGATGGGAAGCTTTGAAGGAAAAGGAAACTGCTGCTGATTTCATGAGCCCAGGAAGAGCTGCAGGAAATCTCCTGCTAGGTGCAAATCTTCCTTAACCTCATGCTCACAAGACCAGGTTGGGCCTCATGGGCATCCGAATGCTTGAACACACCCAGGTCTGACAGTCTGTATCTCTTTTCCCCTGCACTGACCCATCTCTAGCCAACAAGTCTTCTAAGCACAGTTCTGGAGATCTCATTCATCACTCAGATCAGCTGCTATTTTTAAATTTCCCTCTTTCAGGCTACAAGAAAGAGATCACTTTCCTCTCTATTGGGAGTTTTATCTCCCGCCAGTTAACAGACCTCTTTTCTTTTAACAATTATATCCAAAAAGGATGGACAATTTCAAGAGAAAAAAAAAAAATAATAGAGCTAACCCCAATGGTCGATGCTCTTTGTATCTGTAGTTCTATTTCATTTCATGCTTCCCTCACTTCACAGCACTATAACCTTTTTGAATTGCCCTCTGTGATATCCACTCCTTCACTGTTGACCATTGCTCACTTATTCATTGCTTGTTGGATCAGCTGGGCACTTGCACAATCAAGTCTTTGTTATGCTTTCAGACAGGCTGCAAGCTACAATATTGAAGCAACACAAGGACTGTTTCCTCTGCTGGTATTCTTCTTCCCTCACATTTAGGAAGGCAGCATCCTAAACGCATGAAAATGCACATGAAGCAATTACAGCCATAATTCACACAGTAGTTCTCATTTAACTGGTTACACAATGTCTTTTCCCCTTTAATTGTCCTACCAGAGTGGAAGACACAAAAATCTGAAGAGTTTTTGCAAGTTGGTCAACTGAGAAACAAGGATTTGCTTCTTTCAGCAGTGCATCACGGAGCAGGTTTGTTTAGTGAATCAGTAGATGGTGGCTGATGGCACACAGTGAGCAGGGATCCCTGCTCCCTCCAACCAGTTAATTGGCCCAAACAGATTGGAATGTCATTTTCTAACTAATAAGCATTGACAGTAATGAAGAGCAACTGCGGGGATGGAAGGAAGATAAAGGAATGCACATACCAAGGTTCTGCAACAGTATGAAATGTCGAAGTTCAAGTTTCCATGCATAATAACCACAGCAGACACGTGGGATTTTGGCTGCCTAATAATGCAAGAACCCAAGACACTATCAAATACAACCTTACACAGTTGCAGGTTTTAAGACAAAATTAAACTTTTTGTGTGCATATACAGATGCCCCAATATTTGAATATCTGCAGGATGCTTATCCTGGGTTCAAACACCTGGACACCCTGAAGCTCTATCTCCATAGGCAGGGCATTGGATGCAGCACAAGAAGCAATGTTAGCAAAATGTTATTTTTAGTTTATTTCATTAGAAGTCAAAATGAGGATCTTGGCTTCTCAGATGGTGAAATTAAATTTCTCTTTCTCGCAGCAGAGGAAAAAAAAAAAGAAGTATCTTACTTAAGAAGGGAAAGTTAAATAGAAGTTAAGTAGCTGGGTTGATTATGGAAAGAATAAGAGTATTCAGCAGGAATAGATGAGTATTTTGTCACAGAGAGGGAGAAGCAGAGTCTTTGTGTATGGTGGTTTATTGCAGGCCCTAATGGCATCAGGATGATGTTACCAGGGAGCCTCCACACAATGAAATAATTTACTGTCATCTCTTATATCCTGCTAGCACAACAATGTGGTCCCCATAGGCCTATCCTCAAACAGTTTTGATAGCCAAATTCCATTTGTAGCTCTGCCACAGGAGATGTCATAACCTTATCTAAAAAAAAATTAATACTTGAAACAATTGTCAGTTTATTCACACAAAATTACTCTGAATTGATAATGTCCTTTGAAAGGATTATTACACAGCCAGATCTGCTGAAGCCTAAAGGGCTGCTGACCTTTCTCTCCTTTCTCACATCTCACAGTGCTGGCAGCTCCCACAGTCCCCAGTGCTGCATGGGGCCACAGCTTCTTCCCAGCACTCTGAAGCCCAGGAAAAGCCATGAGAGCCGCGGGTGTCCCACTCCCACACTTCCTCCCATTGGGCTCAGTGGCCCAAGAGGAGTGTCACTGCTGTGAGCCTCGCGCTGACTGCACCCCAGGCTGCGCCTCCATCCCTCCCACAGCCAAGCAGCAGTGTGCTGTTGGAAAAGATGGGAACAAGGCATCACGGACACCCCTTGCACAGCTTGTTGGCCTCTTGCCTTACAGAGCAGGGTGTCCCCCAGGTTAGCAGCACATTTATCAGACTGCTCAAAGGCCTCCCTGTCCTTGAGACCAGTTATATTCAGAATAGAAAGCACACAGAAATGGGGTAACAGCTTTTCGGTGAAAGAGAACAGTTTCCTGTCTTTGTTCTGCTCACATCTGGTCAATTTTCTGACAAGAATTACATCTTTACTACTCTTTTACAACGCAGAGCCAATACAGCTGTAAGGGCGTGAGCTGCTCACTAAACCAGCCTTTGTATTATCAGCTGAATTATTAACTCCAGTAAAGCTGTAAAATCTGTTTTACTGAAGATGCATGGATGTCAAAGAACTTTGAATTTCATAACACAGGGTGAGTCTGGAGAATTGGCATTCACGGGAACATGGAAAGGTGGTTTTGCTTGAAAATTAAACAAAGCTAGCACGGAATTAGTGACAATAAACTGTATTTTAAGACCATTTTTTTCAGAGTAGATTAATACAGTAAGATTAATGTAAGAAGTCATAAGATATGATATAACATGATATAATAAGATATGTATTTTATAGGGCAGTATAGAGATTTAGAAAACGTACTGGAATCTGTTTTTGATGAAGATGTATGAAGTTAATGTTGCCATGTTCTCCAGAGCTGCACAATTCAATGAGCTTTTCTTCAGAGGCTTTTGGTTAATCCATCATTCAAAACATTATTCTTTTCCCTTCCTGTCTGTACGTCATACAAAGATGTGCATCCAATCATTGTCTTGCGGATCTCTGCATATTATACACGTCTCAGTTCCTGCAATGTATACATTCCTTTGTAGGGGTATGATTTATTTCTTTAAGCATTTTCCCATCTTAAAATGTCAGATGCTTCCTGTACTTATATATAAAGAAGTTCAACCTCCCAAAGGTATTGAAGTTCAACAGAATTCTCAGTGTGGACAATATGAATTTAGCAGTGAATCCTTGGGAAATACACAATCCCACCTCCTATCCTCAGCTCTCTGGCATAACTGTATTTCATAAGTGCTTCACACTTCAGTCAGCAAGGAGATCAAAGAGAGGAATGGCTTTGAAAAGCAAAGAACCTAAACTGAACTTTCTGGAGGTTTACTCTTCTTCAAGTGGAAGCTTTGATTCTCAAGGGTTATCACTTGTGGTGAGCAGGAACTTGTCAAGATTAGGAAAATGGGATTTCAAAGCTAACTTGTGCCTATTTTCATCATCTAAATCTTGCTACCTCTTGTAAATAACATTTTCCCCCAAACAACTTACTTATAAAACCTTTTCGGTAAGTAAGGAAATATCATTATTACTTTACTGGGTTTCACGTTGGTTGCTTAATAACAAAACCAAACCGTATTAACCGAGGTGGTTATACCACAGTCGGCTGCCTACCACCGGGCTCTGTCAAACAGCAAGTTTCACCAGCTAAATGTAGAGATGGTCCTCTTAATGTATTTTTTAAATGTAGCACTGTATAAAAACGTTCCTTTAAGGAAAGACAGCGAAAAGAATTCTAACTTTGGTAAGACTGCCCAGGTATTGAAGCACAAGGCAAAGAACCGTTCCATCCCTTACCCTCACCTGTCTGCAAGGAGGTAAAGCAACTCCTGCCTCAGTGCCATGAAACCACATCCACCAAAAAGGTACACCCACCAGCCTGAACTACAGCAGCTGAATAAGGAAGAACACCCGACAGAACAAAGAAAACCTTCCCAAGGTTACAGTGTGGTCCTCCAAATGGATGAGGGGACAAGAAATGGAAGCGCACAGGGAGTGGATGACTGGTGGTGGTCAAGAAGAGCACGTTTGGAGGTGTGGACTGCTACTGAAATGAATGGGGTCCTTCCAGTTCCCCATTGAGGTACCTAAGTCCAGGACTCATGTTAACAGAATATTTGTGACATTTGCCAACTCATAAAAACAACCACATGCTTCTTCAGGTTGACTCATTCGAAAAAAAGAAACAATCAATAGCAATATCCTCTGTAACGACAGCGAATGTTTCAGAGAGAGAAATGTATCACACAACAGCTCCTCTCCAGACAGCAACAGCGCTTTTCAGAGAGGTAATTCAAATTCAATACACCCAAATTAGAAGACGGTTTCTTTCAAGCAATTAACCCTGAAATTCCAGCAGAGCATTTGAAATCTTGAGTACACAGGGAAATTGGCCCAAACGACTCTTAGGTACCCGTCCCCACTAGTAATAAAGGAGGTGAAGGCCAAAGGAAGGCATTAGCAACTCTTGTGCAACTCCCTTAACACAGTGTACATATGTAACTAATTGGAAACCAGTAAACAATTCTGGCATTGAAGCACAAAGCAGATAATCTCACTCACACTACTTCAAGTCATTTTCTTCTCATGTGGCTGCCTGGAATAAAACTGCTAAAACACTGTTTCCCTCATGCAGAAAAAGATCTAGGGGATATAATAGATCACAAGCTGATTAGGAGTCAACAGTGTCAAGCCATTGTGAAAAAGGCAAACACTGCACTAAGCTGTGCAAACAGGAGTATGGCTGCAAGACGTGCGGTAATCCTGCTCTGCTCAGCACTGCCGCAGCCCAGCGGGAGCTCTGGGTGTCCTCTGCTGAGATGTGAAGTGCCCAGAGACCAGGAGAGAGATGAAAATAAACAGAGCTAAAACACCACCAGCGAGGAAAGCCTGAAGAAATCAGATGCACGTAACCTGCAGAAGAGAGGGGGGGAGAATGTAGCAGATTTGCAAACATGTAAACTGTGGCTGCAGACACACTTGTTTCCTGCGTGTGGGTTAGAGGGAGAACAGTCGGTTTGGGATGGAGTTTGCAAGCCCCAGCAGGCAAAGGAGGGGTTAACAGAGGCATTAGTGAGAGCAGCTGAGAAGGCACACAGCTGCAGGGGATAAAAACACTCAGGAGAGGGCTATCGGAGGACCCTTAAGGAGGGAGGGGATTGCTGGTCCTGAGGAGGTGAGGATTTTGAAGATGTTTGGCTGTGTCTTTTAGTGTTAGGTTGGTTTAAGGTGTTCTAGCCTTAGCTCTGGCAGGTTACTGGTTTCCTTGTTTGTATTGGTTGTATGTGTTTGGTTATGCATGAGGTATTCTTTTTAGGCCTCCAAAAAGGTAGGGTAGGGTGCTAAGGGTTATTCTTAGAACAAGCCAAAAATTGTTTTTGCATCTGGTCTAAGATGTGGCTGAAGTGCTGAATCTATTGAAGGAGAAATGAAGGATCTTTTTTTAAGGGAAAAGCAGTTAAATCCCTGCTACTAATAGAGGGCTTAAACAGAGGAACCTCACCATAGGAACTGTAGTCTTTATTCAGAGGATAGGGATGGTCGACAAGGAGTTGTGTGTAACAAAAGGGAAAATATTAGGCAAAAAATCAGCTCTAAATCTGTGAGCTACCAGGTGTCAGGATCTCTTTGCTAGGTGGAAAAGCTGTTAACCCCCTAGGCTGTAGGGGACTTAGATATCAAGCAAGACCTAAGGTAGATCTTAAGAACTTCAAATGGTGAAGATGGTAAGGACTGGAAGATGTTGTCTGAAGATGCTGAGGAATCTCTGCTATTGGAGTGAGACCTTTGAGAACAGGACAGCATTTATCAGTAATGGCAAAGGTGATCTCATCTCAGGACAGCAGGACTGCCACAGTGAGCTTCTGAAGTCCCTGTTCTGCTCCACAGTGCTGTAAACAAAGACGCTGCATCTCCTTCCTTGCCACTTGGCTGTGGTGCTCTATGAAAACAACTGAGCATTTTTGGAAGCTTAAAGCATTCTTCAAATAGAAGTGGTTTCAAAACTATCTCTAAGCTGAATATTTTACCTACCTCATTGAATGGTGCTTTCACGGTGTGTTCTGGAAATATGACTATTAAATCTTGTAAATTCAGAGGCAAATGTGTTAGCAGAAAGCTCTATGCTCATTTATACTCATTCATTCTTGTCTTTCCAATAAAGATGCAATGAAACTATGCTGCCTATGTGCTGTGCAACGTCAAATGGATTGATTTGTGAAGATGATATTTTAAACCCTTAGCTTGATCTTCAAGGGAGTAAAACCAAGTGAGATTGGTGCTCACAACGTGGTACATCTAAGTTGTCCATACTGTAGTTTGTGTCATTCTGGAGGTGAGAGCTGAATGTAAAGAACACAACATAACTTCCTAGATATTGCATGTCTTTCCACCAAGACCAGAGAAAAAAATTTATTTGCTGGCTAAACTGTCCAGAACTGTGAACTTCTAGTAATGATCTTAATGAAACTCCCAGAAATAAAAGCTGAAAACTAGTCTGATGAAAAATGCCTTGCAGCTGTAATTGTTCATGTGCTGTTCACCACCACTGTGGAAGTTCTGAAAGCAAAGCAACTGAAAGTACAACTAAGCTCAAAGCGTTTGTGCTTGCTTCCCAGTGAGTTTGTCGTGGCAGCTCTAGGAGAGCCCTTTCCATTCTGACTCAGATGAAAAAGGAACGGACACTGGAACAACGGGCTGCTGTTTTGCAAATGGTTTTGTTATACGAGAATACAAAAATTCCTTTTAAAATCTGGTAGATAAAGGCTTGCGCAGTGAAGTTGGATGCCTGGGTTGGAGTGGAGTCCCACGGAATGGTTTTTGCATGCTCGTGGACCCTTAAAACTCTGTCCAGAAGACTCCAAAATGAGATTTTGGAACTGAAATAGATGTATTTAGCTACCCTTTGTGGTCAGCTGCAGAACATAGCTTAGAAAGTGCTTCTGGTGGTTTTGATTGTTCTCTTTCCTTGGGGGAAGGAAGCGAGGGGTTCTCCCTGTGTCTTGTGGGCTGCTTCATACATTGAGGCACTGGTCTGACTGGGCCTTCTGTGTGGTTCAGCATCAGTAAAGCAACACTCTG
Organism: Gallus gallus; assembly: GCF_016699485.2. Taxonomy (NCBI): domain Eukaryota; kingdom Metazoa; phylum Chordata; class Aves; order Galliformes; family Phasianidae; genus Gallus; species Gallus gallus. The sequence goes on from NC_052549.1 coordinate 3,746,173, forward strand.
CTAACTTCCTTAGACAAAGCAAAGCATGCAGGCAGCAGAGCCGTGCTAGCAGTCCTCGTCGCCAGAAAAATAAACGATCACATTTAGCAACGCCGTTCACAGAGAGATTAAATCCAGGCTGGATGGGGGGAAGCTGTGCAGATAATGCGGAATAGATTCGCGGGGTGAATTACCGCCTGGCCGCCCTCCTCACCTCCCCAATTCTCAGCCTGGTGTGCCAGCAAACGTTTTAAGATAACTGTGCTGTGTTTGCTCCTTGGATTGCCCGGCCGTGTAACAGGCCCTCAGATAAACACGGGTAATCTCGGGATTTTGCTCAACAAGGACTGCTTTGTGTGGGTTTCTGGTAGTTCTGAGCAGGTCGTTGTGCAGGGCCTCGTCCTGCCATCCCTTCCATCGTCAGCGCTTTCAAGGAAGTGAGTGGTGGCACAACGACGGCTCTACTGAGCAGACGATCGATAATAATAGTGAAAATGCACGTATTTTAAGGTGATGGGGAAATAATAACAAGGGCAGCACTGAACGCAGCCGTCTGAAGCATGGAATGCGCTAACTGGAACAAATATGAGGGAAAATGTGGGAAACGGCGGGCACGCTTATTTACGAGCGCCTCTACAGACGGCCTTCCAGCCCTGCCAGGCCTGAGCCAAAGAACCCCGATCCGGGCGAGGCGCGGCCGAGCACAGCCGGGGAGCAGCGACGGCGGGAGGCTTTAAAACGACGGAGCGCGCCGGGCCCGCCCGCAGCACCGCCCCGCCACGGCGCTTCCGGCCTCTCCGCGACCGCCTCCCCACGAACGCGCCACGAGGGAGGGGGGCACGCGCCGCTGCTGCGGGCGGGAAGGGCGTGAGGGAGCGGGGCGGGCCGGATGCGCCGTCCTGAGGCGGGCAGCAGCGCTCCGAGGCGGTTCCTGAAGAGAAAAGGGCGGCCTGAGGGGCGGAGGCGACCATGGCGGAGGCGGAGAGGGCCGCAGGGAGCCCCCCCGGCGCCGTGCAGGTGGTACGACGTGTCCGGAGGGCGGGGCGGACTCTGAGCGGGAGCGGAGCGCTGTGGAGCAGTGTGCTCAGTTGGGCTGGAGGTGCTGCGTGGTCAGGGAGCGTTTTTTATATATATATATATATATTTTTTTTTTTCTTTCCATTTGGGCCGGGGCCTGTGGGAACGAGGAGCTGAGCGTGTTTGGTTGTGCGGACTTTGAACTTATTTTGTTTTTAATTAGCTTTTCTTTTGCAAATCATAGAACGGCTCGGCTGGGGGGAACCTTAAAGACCATCCAGTTCCACCCCGTGCTGTGTGCTGCCTGCGGCCCATCCGTGCCAGGGATGGGGCACCACAGCTGTGGGCAGTGCCGGGGCCTCACCGCCTCTGGGTAAAGGATTTCCTCCTCACATCTGACCTAAATCTCCCCTCTTGTACTTTAAAGCCGTTCCCCCTTGTCTGGTTGCTGTGTACCCCTGTAAAAAGCTGATTTCACTCCTGCTTATAAGCTCGGTCTGTACTGGAAGGCCACTGTCAGGTCTCCCCTGAGCCTTCTCCAGGCTGAGCAAACCCTTCATGCGATGTCTACCCACATCCACATTTATGTAGGTACCACTGGTATGGATGGCAGCAGTTTATATTTACATTTCTATTTAGTGAAGTCAGTATTCTTGTACTGAAAAGCAAAATAGCTCAGATTGTTAGGCAGGTGGAAATGGGGAACTTCATAGAAACTCAGATCCCGTGCAGGTGTTCTGAACAACTTTCTGGGTTCAATATGACCCAAGCGGTGACTTGTGAGATGTGACAAAACTTTCTGCCAACAGCCTCAAGTTTTTAAGTGGTTTGGAGCAATGACTGATTCACAAGCTTCGTTTAAGGGTAGCAGCTTCTGACTTCTGGAAAATCTTCAGTGGTGTTTAAATGATTATTTGAATTTATTTTCCACATTCAGACACAGAGGTAGGAGCCAATGTGAACTGAAATCTGTTGAAAGAGAACATAGCGTTTCACTTTGGAGTAGAGAAGGATGGTGGTAATGCCAGAAATAAGAGATTTCTTTGGCACGAAGCATTCCATTGCTCAATATCTGACACTTCTTATTATTATTTTAAACTCACATTTTTCCATTTCAGACTTTCAATTGAGGTATTGTTTTTCTGTAGTGTAGCTGAGAGTGGAAGGATGTTTTTGTTGTATAATACATTTGTAGAAGGAAGGGGATTGAACTATCCATTGCTCATTTAGCATTGCCATTTTTACCACAGATCAAAACTTATTTAGCAGAGAGGCCAAGAATCATCTTCAGCTTAGTCAGGGCAAAACTACTATAAATAGTAAATAGCTTCAGGCCTCATTCTAGAACTTCTGATGTCCAGGGGAAATCAGAAGTGTCACAATGCTCAAATCCAGATCTGATTCATCATTCTGTATTTCAACTGTACTTAATCTATAGGCCACGAAAGGCTTCTCTGTTGGATTTTGCTATAAATCAGTCTCAGGTAATGGAAAGGATAATTCTGACACAGCTGACCTTGTAGTGAGAGTAGACTGGTCATTTGCAAGTTATGTCCCTGTGTTGGCTTAAAATTATTTGAAAGTGCATTATGTGTATTTCTAGTTCTCTGTCATCATCGTAGTTTTCAGAAATGGCTGCTGCAAAGAGAGCTTGAATAATAATTTGGGCTGTGAGTGGGAAATAGTAATTAATGGAAACTGCAGCATAGGATTAAGAGGTTAGGAAGACTGTTCCAGATCTCCACAATGCCGACTGTCAGAGATTGGCTCAGCAAGGCAGTAACAAACTCTGCAGACTGCGATACATCAACAGCGACGGAGCTGGTGTTGACCTCATCTTGAGACAGAACAACTAGACAAGATCTCACAAGGTTTCTATCAGCTGACTTTTTTTCTACTGATCTGCACTTGTAAGTGAAATGTAGTGTCTTAGTTGAGGTTTATTCCTCTTTAAATAAGCCAAGGAGATTTATGTGTTCTGAGGCCAGCTCACAGACACTCAGCTCAGAGTAGGTGCCAACTGCAACTTTCAAACCTGGCTGCACACGTGGAAGTGAACTAGAGAGAAATGAAGGTTTCTGTCTGTGGCATTTTCAGATTTTCTTTGACTTAGAAACAACAAAAGAACATAAATGCAGAAAAGCAGTATACTGGTAATGAATGGTAGAACCCAAGGAATTGCTTTAATGTACTGTTAGCAGTTCTCTGGTAATTGAATCATATTGCTGTGTACAGTTATTAGTTTTTTTTTCATGTTTTATGTGGAAGACTCAGCAGCAGTTCAGCTCTGCCCCATTTTGACAAGCATCTGGCTGCTTGTGATGGTAGTCATGTGAAAGTACAACGTGCTCGCAGTGATGTGTTCAGGAACATGCTAGTATGTTCTGAGGCACTGTGCTGAGATCAGAGCATCTTAGTGACATCAGGTGTTTGTGGATTGCTTCCTCAGCGCTGCCGTTAAATACTGCTTTTGCTGTTTTCAGTTCAAACTAAGCAGAAAACTTCTAACACGATAATTCGCGCTGCTAAATCTAACTGCTGATTTCCCCTGAGTAAAACCAGGAGCTCACCACGGGGAAAAAAAGCTTACATATAAGTTGCATTTTTACTGTGTTCAGGCCAATATCAATCTAGTTGTGGTGGCATGGTCAAATTTTTACTGAGTTAATTAGGAAAAAAATTATTGATTATTCTGGATGTCCAAAACTGCATTGGAAAAAATGGGGAATACTTTTCTTTCTGAATGAATAAGGTAGGTTGATTAACATTAACATTTAGGGACTTATTCTAATTGTCATCTGGACATAAGGAATATTGAAATCATGAGTACTTTGAATATCTTGGTTTTAGAACCTCAGCCCTGTTTATTCTTTGAAGCCTTGATATACTAATCTCAGACAGTTCTGAAATAATCTTTTATTCTCCAGATGTTGTCATTGTTCTGTATTCCATCTTACTTATTTCTTTAACTTCTTTTACTTGCTTATCTCTTTACGACAGAGGTCAAAGAATTTCTTCGCTTAAACACTTTAGGTAGTTTTCCCTCTACTTAAATCCCCCTTTTTTTCTGTTACAGCATCCTGCCAAAAATCAGGTTTTAAACTGCTACAAGTTTTCTTTGTTTTGCTGTGAAACGTTATGTTATTTTTAATTAATCATTGTAGTAGGTAATACAGGAATATTGAATGTATGTACATCCTGCTCTGTGAATGCAAAGAAACAAAAATCCAACCAAACTTGCACAAAATGTATCTGCCTAGGGATACATTTGCATGTGTTGTTACAATGTACGTCTATTTGTATGAACAAGAAATCTTTGACAAGTCCATTGAGATACTCTTTCAGCTTTCTTTTTTAAGATTTTCACTTCCTCACAGTAGGAACTAATCCTCTCTTCCTTCTAACTTTGCATTTATGGTTATGCACCGCATGATAAGGGGTTTAAATTCGGTTTCTAGGAACTTCTTAAAATGTCCTATGAGACTTCTTACAAGTTACTTACGCCTGTGCGTTAAGTTCCCCATCTATTATAAGCTGCATTAACAGGTACGGGTTTGGATTTTCCCTTTACGAACATAGCTGGTGTATTATTACTGAGATTAATTTCTTAGGACTTGCATGCTTTGAATGTAAGATATTGTATTTTGAGATATAAAAACACTTTTGGGGTTAAGGGTGAGAATAATGATGAGTACTGTGACAGAGGAATCCCTCATCTATGATTTCTAACCAATTTTAAAGTATTTCAGGTATGTTTTCACATTTCATGAGTATGTGGCTGAAACAACAGTGGCTGTAAGAGGAAAACCTGTGGTTGAAATGGTAGACTAAGGAAGTAGGTCATAAGTCATCTTCTGCTGTGTTTGATAACAGTTTTAGATAGAGCCATTTTAAAAACCTTGGCTAGAGCCCAAGGATAAGGGCTGCATGTGTAAGCATCACCAATTAGGCAGTAAGCTTAACGAAAAACTGATGAGTAAAGTATATTCATGGAAGACAGAACTAAAGAGTGTTTTATGAAATGGGGGGATACTAGAAACAAATTAATGTGGTGTTACAGATGTTTTGTTAGCATTTTTGGTTGAGTTGTCTCTATTGTTTCCTTGGAGATTTACTAAAAGCCATATTGTAGAACTCAAAAAATATGAAGTTTGATAGACATGAAAGTAAAACATACATATATAATGAAAACAAAGGTACCTAGCCTACTTCTTTATTCTTAAGATGCACTTAGTTTTACAAAGATCTGCCACTTCCCCTTTTTTAATGAATGTTCTTGTACTGTAAATAGACTTTTAAAAAAAATAGTACTTACTAATACTTTGTGTTGTCTTTTTTTGTAGTCAGTCATTGTACCTGTTCACAACAGCGAATGTTGGCTAGATGAGTGCTTAAAGTCAGTTTGGGAACAGGATTTTAAACAAACCATGGAGCTGTCAATTTTTAATGATGCCAGTAAGGTATGTCTCAGACCCTATTTAAAATACTGACTAAATCAGTATTGTCTGTGATAGGAATTTTTACTTTGGATTGTGGTTGGTTTACCATGCACATTAGAATAGCTGCATCTATTTAGTGTCTATTTAGTATTTATATTTAGTGTCATCATTTTTTTTTTTCTAGGATGGTTCAGCTGAAATCATTGCAAAATGGAAGGTTAAGTTGGAAGATGCTGGTGTTCCAGTAGTTGTTGGTAGTAATGATTCAGCTCAGCCTCGAGGAGGTATGTAACATAGCAGTGTTTTTTTTAATGATTTTTTTTTTAAGAGTTGGGTTGTTATGGTAGATATCTGTTTTTTACTTTGAGAAGTATCTTAGTAGCCCACTAGCATTGTGATGGGGAAACTACCACATTTCTTTCCAGATTTCCACATTCAAAAGCTCATTCTAATTTAGAATTTGGCCCTGTTGTTTTTGGCTTTGTAGGATTTGTTTATATGTCCAGGAAAGAAGAACTTGGCTTGATACTTGTGCTCTACTCAGCAAAAGAATTTTGTTTAATTATAGTGTACACAATGTTGTTAATGCTTACAGTTTTACTGTGGCTTTCTGATATCTGATTTATCTTCAAAGGATGTGTTATAAGAAAAAAAGACAGACAAGATTTCTTAAATAACCATTTAAAAAGTAAATATTCTTCAGAATTGTAGAACTGACCCTAAAAATGTGACGTAAAGGACCCTAAGAGCAAAATTATATCAAAAGCTTTTTTTTCTTTTTGAATCTCAATCCTGATTCCTAACCACTTGAACAATTTTCCCCTTTTCTAAGTTATACACCCATCATTACAAACAAGGCAATTTAATTACAAGTCATATTTTTTCCTTTATTCACTGAAGCTGTGTTACATAATGTGAAGATTGCAGGTTTCTTACTGTTTCTTGGTGTTGCCATTGCAAAACTGCTGATTTAAAACATTTTAAATCATGATCCATGATTTAATTCATGATCCAAGCCAGTTCTGGAGTTTTGCAATTGGCCTGTAAATAACAATCAAGTTGAATTATGAAGTATTTTGCTGTAGAATGAATATACAGATTGGTGGAATGTGAACTGTAAAACTTTTGTATTTCTAATTTTAAATCTCACTCTCTTTTTGTTAGAATTGGAAGATAAGCCACCAGTTGCTTTTATTAAAGGAGCAGAGGGTAGCTGGTGATCTAGAAAGCTAAGTAGGCTGCGATTTTTTTCAGCAGAAAAGTCAAGTCAATAATACAGTAGGCTGTTAATTATGGTACTTAGGAAAGCTGGTAGCAGTGCTTTTGTTAACACCTTTTGTTATGTATTTTCAATTTTAACAAAACATTTTCTATATGTAGTCTTTTTCCAAATAAACTATTTTATTAGTAATGTGTGTAAACTAGTTTTCAGTTTGCAAGGTGCAATATTTTGACAATAATTTATGATAATACTCTGAAGTCAGTTCACCTTTGCACTCTGGAGAACTGAAACTAAGTTGGAGTTGTGAACTACAGTGACTATCTCCTGCTATTAAAAAGAGATGTTAGATTAATTTTCATTTTAACATGTATTTGCCAGTGTTAGCATAGGCAAAACCTGAACAAATCTTTAAGAAATTGTTGGGTGGAGGAAGGGCACAGCTGTGAGCATTGTTTTAGATAATAGTATGAAATGCTTTTTTAAAAAAAAAAAAAAAAAGAAAAGAAAACAGCCAAGCTTATTCATGTGGAAGTCAACCTGAGGTCACCATTAGAGTGAGGACATCTTTTCTTCTTGGTTGTTACATTTTAGGAGCAGGTTACTTGAAATCCATAGTATTTGTTTGCTTTCAGTGATTTACTTTTATTATGTTAAGGACTAGTTACAACTGTAAGGAGTCTTTCCTTTAATAGAAGATGCTTTACTACAGAAACAATGTACTAGTCAGGCTTCACATCTTCAACTATTTACACAAGATTAGGATTTATTTCTGATTCTTTTCGAACATGTAAAAGAAAAGGGGGGACCTAGGAAAAAAGAAAGGGTCACTTGCCTAAAAAAAGGAAACCTTTTTCTTTCCAAGAGTAAGGAATGTTAATATCTCACTGAGGCTTAAGTTTTTACGGTTGTAGCCATGGTAACAGGCTCTTTTCACCAAGTAAGCAGGCCTTACAAAACTCACAGACCTGGCACAAACATTTGATTTTCTTCAGTAGAGTAATATTAAAGAAATTCTTTCACTCATGCCAAACATAGGGTTCATTGTGGAGAAAACTTTTTAATATCTGGTTTCTTCTACAGGGAGCTATACTGCTCATTTTAAGAATTTTTAAAATATGCATGTTTTCCTCTCCTTCCCCTAAAAGTTACTGCCTAGCGTAAGAAAAGCTTTAGGGTGACTTCTGCCTTCATCTTAATAAATAAATATTTTTCAACTTTTTCTCATAATGTACATTTAGTATTTCATTATTTTGTTTGAAAACAAGATCTGAGGTATTTCAGAAAGTTCTCATAGTAATACAGTTGTCATCTTGTAGTTGTCTTTGAGTCTGCTTCACTTTTTTCATTATTCATTCAGAGCAATTCATGAGTTTATCCTGAAGACAGTTGAAATGGGGTATTTTGAAATGCAGGATAGAAATGTAAATACAGGCTGTTTTACAGCTGTTAACGGTATAGCTGAGTATTGATTGACGTTTAGCAAACTTAGTTATATCCTGTACTTTTTCTTTAGTAAGATGCTCTGAAGTAGTCGGGTTTCTCTTGCTTGGCATGTTCAGACCTGCTAACTTTCATCAGTTATTTCCTGCTAAAACTGCTGGTGCCAGGGTTCAGCTCTGCTGTTGTGCTAGGTGCTGACTTTGCCAGCTGCCTTTTTTTACTGCCAAAAGAAAAGAGAATGAGAGTAACTGTATGTGAGTATTAAGTATTCATACATGTGTAAAAAGTTATTTCTAAGTACATTGTAAGATAATCAATCCAAGAAACCTATGGAGAAGTTAAAGTGACTCAAAGACTCTCCACAAGGTGAGGATTAAAATAATCAAAGTACTTAAGAATAAAACAATTATAAGGAAGAGCCTTTATCGCTACGGTTGTGTTGGCAGTTGATATAATGTTCCTTTGAAGCAGTAAGCAATGCAGTAATAAGTTTTTTTCTCAGTTAACTCAGCAAAATAGCCAAGGAACTTGTGAATTAAATTAATTGAGCCTTTGAGCCCAGATAGATTTGTTTCCTGAGCAAATTTGAAGCTGTATCATGTAATTTACAGAAGATTGATCCTTTTTCAAATGCAAAATAAGGCATTTTAGAAATGATAATATTTAAAATTACCCCACTCTGAGTAATGGTGAGACTTCCTCGCTTTATTTTTCTAGTTTTCACATTAAAGAATTAAAAAAAAAAAACAAAAAAACTAAAAACAACAACAAAAAAAAAAACCCCACACCCTCAACAGTATTACCTATCCTCAAGTTTTTGTATTTGCATACTTTGTATGTAACAAGCAACATAGAACAGAACTTTATCCTCTATTTGTTATGATCAGATTTGAATACACGTATACCTAGCCATCTTTTTCAGCATCTGAAGTACTGGGTATGAGATCTGGGTAGCCAGGCTCATCAAGATAAATATTATGTATTGTCTATTTTGGGAGGGGTAGCAAAAGTCTAATTCTGCTTAGTGGTAGAATTCTAACACATACAACACAGTTGATAACCACACAGAGAGCAATACTGAAATGAGTATGTATTTAGCTATTAAAAGTTACCTGGTTTTAACACAGGAAAGTAAAATAATTTTCCTAATGCTGATTTTTCATTTGTCTGTTTTCTTTAATCTGTTCTGAACTGCAGTAATTAAAAAAAATGAAAATAAAAAATTCAGAATTTACCACAATTTATATTTATTTTCTCAACAGTTGGATTTGCTAAAAACCAAGCAATAATACAGAGCTCAGGAACCTATCTCTGCTTTCTGGATTCAGTAAGTCAACGCATTTTATTTAATTCCATTCTGTCAATAAGATTATTTTGTTCTTTTTATTGTGGTGGTTGATTTGCCATAAGTACAATCTCTTCAAAGGTGTTTGGAAGACAACTGTAGGGGTATAAATATTTTTTAACACCCAAACTGTAGAAAGCCCACAGCCTCATATCACTGTTTGATTCTATGGGATATCACAAGAAGTTGTGAGCAGAGTTGTGTAAAGTTGCTATTCAGGTGTTTTTAGGTTTTTTGCTTTCCCGTGTGCTTTAGAAAGTGGTATAGATGAGAAACTAAGAGCTAATCTACTGGGGCTTTGATGCCAAAATTAGAGATGCCTTGCCTCCCATCTTGAATATATTTTTCTCCTGTCCTTTGTTGGGTTCCTTCAGTGAACCCATTCAGCTCACTCACCTGCAGATAACTATCTGACTTTATGCAGTATGATATGCAGTGAAGGGTTTCACAAATATGCATAGCTGATCTGAGGAGTGGTGCCATGTGGCTAGGATCAGGCAAGAAGAGCAAGACCTTTAAGGCTCACTGATCTCATGTAATTTCACCTGAAGATTAATTCTTTCCTCTGAATTGACTGTGGTTTAGGAGGAAATAGTTGCTGGAAGTGTAGGTTTTCAGATAGACTACAAGTTAACATTATGATTGACTTTGCCCGTTAGAAAATGTCATGATCTTTTTCATGAGAGCAGGGATGCAAATTCTACAGCCTTATAACCACATAGGTTTTAATTTGGGTACTCTTTCAGTTTACAGGCTCTATTAGTTGTACCAGTGGGGTAGAAAGGCTTTTTTGATTGTTGAAATTTTGTGAATTAATCAATGTACTACTGCAAGATATGGCTAATCACTGCTGCATTTCTTTTGACTCAAGGCAATGTGTCAGAAGTTTCTTGTCATGTTTTTTAAGAAATCAAGCTTTGCTGTTGGCTTGCCTGACCTGTCTTTTTTCTTTTATTAAACTATTACTATGTTTATCTGCTCAGTTTTCGTTTTTTAAGTGTTTATTTGAATTTATCCTGGCTTCTCATCGGTAGTGTTTTACAGAGCATATTTAATGTTTGTATACCAGTTTATGAAGAGTTAAGCTTTGAAATGCTGTATCTGATACATATTGGTATGTCAGAAAACAAAAACTGAGCGTTCATTGAACACTGGTACTCACAATCATGTATAAAAATCAGTGGGTGTTTGGATACGTCACGCTTATGCACATCAAAGAGAAGTGCTCCGTGTTCAGCACTGAGCGTCAGTGTCTGCTTCCACAACAAATTATTGTGGGGAAATATAAGCATGAAATCCACTGATCTGTTTTTGATTACCTGATTCTCCAAGTAGTAACAATGTGTGGGTATTATAAATTTTGCCATGGTGTATTTTAAGTGATAGCAGGTTTGTTAATATGAATAAATTTGGGATCCGTTTCTTTTCGTTTTGCTTCAGGTAGGCACAATTCCCAGTGCCAGTTTAATCTGCATGAATGGTTCCATAGATTTAACTTTCCTGTGTTGTGTGTCGCTGAGGCTATTTTATGCAATAAGAGAAAAAAGTAGTCCTTAACTTTGATTTGCAAGATTCAGGCACTCTGGGTTTGGGCAGAGACTGTGTTGCATGGAGTACTGTAGGAAGTACCCAGGATGAGTTGTGTACATACTTATGTTGACTGAAGTTAGGTAGAGTCTGCGTATCCACGAGTGATAAATTAGCATGCTGTTTTCTTGTCCCATGGAGCTTCTGATCTTCTGTCTCAAAATCGTGTAAAATAATTTACAGAGGCAAATTGTTGATTATTCTTTTCAGTCCAGGTAGATCTGTTATTGTTTGCAAATCCCTAGTAGTAAGCTAGAAAATGAAGTTATTTAAATGATTTCTGTGAATCTCTTCAGAGTTCTTGATTTATTCACCTTATGGTGTTTATACAGTACTCACCTTTGTGCTCCTGTGTTTTTTTCTACTTGCTGACTGGCTACGCAGGACAAGAATCTGTTACATCTATTATGAAATCCAATCAGCAGTGGTTTTGAATTGCTGCAATATTATTATTAGTATAAGTTTGTTTCAGATAATTAGGACTTACTCAAAGTGATTTGATTGAGAATTTTATGAATTCCAGTATGGATAAGCTTGGAAGAAGCCTTTGTGTTACGCATTTCTGTAACTGCTATTGAGCTAGAGGCTTAAAAATAAAAGTCATTCTGAACTACCAGAAGCCTAATTTTGGTACAAAGAAATAATAAACGATTGACTTCAGTGTTTTTTCTACTCTCTTTCCTTGTGGCAACCATTGTTTGCTGAAAACAGGTCAGAGGAAATAAAATTCATGTGGAAACTGCTACAAGTCTGAAAATTGCTCAATATTTTGACCGTAGTCAAAAAATGTTGTGATCATAGCCAAAACACAGATGTTGCCAGCTGTTTAATAGCTCCGCTTCTACACGCCACCTACCTTCTTCATTTCAGTTACCAATCCAGTGTCAGGCTCCATAGGAAGGAATGCTGACATCAGCTGTTTGGAACGTGTTGCAGTAATGCCAAAGAATTGACCTTCAGATGCAGCAATAATTGCAGGCTTGCTGTAGGTGGATGTGGAAAGAAATGGGCTGTATCAATAGTCTGCATACATTTCATATAGATGGAGAAAAACATTGTGTCTCCTTGTGCATTCATTTCACTTATGCATCTTTGGGAGTACTGGCTCCAGGGAGACGGTCTCGCTTGCCATTCCAGCTGGAGTCAAGCTGCTTGTGTTATGTCTCTCAACACAGATTTGTGAGGACAACAAATTGGGAAGAAATGTGGGGGGAAAAAAGGGTTACAGAGCTCAGAACTGTCAGAATTTGATCAGCCTATTCTAGTATGAAGTGGCAGCTGTTTGACTAATAGCTATTATGGAGTTTTGTTGCTGTAGCTGTTGTTACAGATTTCACTTCTAAACTACTGAGGCCTTTTTCCCACCAGCGAATTAGAAAATGTGAAGATACTTAACAAATTGTTCTTATTGTACTCTCAGAAAATCTTGGTCATGATGACAATAGAATTCACTAATTATGCTAATACATTTCACAGTTACTTTTCCTCCTCTTCAAATTATCTGTGGCTATTTTATCTACCAGTTGCATTTTATCATGATATTAGTTTGTCAGCTCTCTGTAGTGGTTATCATCTTTGCTATAAACATTCAGTCTGTTTTAGCACAGCAGGAGGGTTTTACTGAAAATTCCTTGATTTGAACTGCTGTGTTCATTGACACTCAAATGTACCTATACATCTATAAAAACATGTTTATTTAAAAAGAACGTATTTGCATTAGATCTGGAGAAATGTTTCAGTCTTCCCATTATTTCAGGTTTATTCGCCGCTGGAGGATTCTTGACTGTTTAAGAAGAAATATAAATGTGTCTTTTTATTTGTGAGCTTGGTTTTAAAAAGGAAGTATGTGTTGTACATTTAGCTGGATGTTTTATTTCACTTTCTGCAGTGGAATTAAAAAACTTTCAATGGAAAATTATCAAGTTATCACTGTGGATTTCTGTGTGGTCTAGACGGCCAGCCTGGTTGAAGAGGCCAGTGAATGTTTATCATTTGAATTTACTCAGGATGATTAAAGAAAGACATACTGGAAGCAACAACAGCTTTGATTAATATCCTTTAGCTCAGATTATTGACTTAATTTCCTTTTCTTCAACTAAACATATGAATAAAGTAAAACAAAGCAACTAGCTTAGTGTAAATTGTGCGTGTTTATAATTGTAATTGTGTGTGCCTCTGGATGGAAGGAAAACAGCCCAGCTGATAGCTGTATAATGAGCTTTTCTGATCCTGCAGCATCTGCAAGCGGTGTAGAACTCGATGGGAGTGAGCCAACTTTCTACAGAAGGGATATGTTTGATAGGAATGTGAGCAGTTGGAACGCCTGTCTGACTGAAAGGTGACGGAGATCACAGCCTCCCACTGGCAGAAACACATCTGGGCTTGTTTAGAAATCTCTGCTAGCTTTTCATGTGAAATAAAGTTCTTTTCATTCTCCCATCCTTCAGCAAATTGTTTCCCTACTCAGAATGGACATTGGAGAACAGGAAACATGTTCGTAATCAACAAAATTCATACAAATTCTGGGTTATTTTCAGTGCCTAATGTTGCCTTCTGTTTGTATTGCTGTATTTCTTATTATTTACTTGCTTGGCATTGTTTGGATTGTATGCACCTGTGTATCTATGTAGCTCAAAGTAAATCCACATGTTACATAAGACTTATAAAAATGTTTCTACAAAGTTTGGTGGAGAGTCACTTGAAAGGAGTTTTATTTATTAATTATTTTTTATTTTCCTATCCTATAGCAAAGACATATTTTGTGACTTAACACTGAATATATAATTTATTTTTTATCTTCCCTGCTCACACACACCTAGGAGACAGAAACAGACTAACTAAACCTTGCTTTTTCTGAATGTAGTCTGTTTTTCTAAACAAATTAAATATACTTTTGCAGTTCGGATCTCATTTTTCTGCTATTTTTTGTCTGATATGACATTAGTGGAAAATATCCTGAGAAATGTTGGTTTTATTATTATTTGTGATTATATAATGTACAACTGGATAAAATCTTTGTACATTTAGTTGTCTAATATTAAACTTTTTGAACAAATTGTTTTCCCCCTTGATCCATGAACTCAGGCATAGCAAAACTAAACTTCAGTGCATTTTATGTGTAAAACTATTGATGAATAAATATAGACACTTTTTTTTTCTTTTAAGGATAAAGGTCATTCTGGGTAGGAGTTCAAGCATTAGAGAACAGTAATGCACTTGTTTAAAAAAAAAAAAAAAAGACTTTTTTTCATTTTTTGTGGCCATAGTTTTCCCTTTTAAGCTGGATCGTACAGAATAGTGATGATCTCAACGATAGCCGAAGACCCAGTTCTGTAGTCTTGTTAGTTTTGCCACTAGAGTTTGAATGCCATAGTGTTTTGTTAGGGGGAACAAGACCTTTGCTGTCAAGTTGTCTGCTCGAAAAATCATAACATTGACCTGTTGGTTGAATGGAACATTTGAATTTGGTTTGAATGATTTAAGTCAGGTAAATTATATTTCATCTTTGTGTATGTATGAGTTGTTGAAATGTATCTGTTGTGCTGGATCATATACGTTGGAATATTTTAGCATGAGAGCCTATGTTGTGTACTGTAAGAGACAAAGGTGACCTTGTTCTATGCATTTTAATTCCTTTCTTATGGATGGATTTTGCATTATTGCTTTGTAGGTACTTAACAAGATGACATCTAAGAGTTATAATTAATTCTTAAGGTAGTAAACAAAAGTCACTTTATATTGTGTACGAAAACCACATTTCAATTAAAAAAAATAGCTGTATGCTTAGTTGACAAAGAAATATGATTGTTGTTCTCCTTACAGGGGTTAGGATATATGTTTTGCTGTAACAAGTACTTGATACTTGATACAGTAGATTAGAACACAAAACCCTTTTGTCAAAGTTTTGAAGTAACTGATGTAGAGAGCATTTTCCTCCCTTTATCATAAAGGTTGAAAAATCAGATTTTTCTTTTCCGCTATGTTGGCTGTGAGAGATGTTAACCATTCTCATATTTAGTAATAAACTTGTCTTAAATGCAGCATATGGACTAATGCTTTTGACAGTAAATATCTTCCTGCTCTTGCGAACTTGCATGCTGCAAGAATCAGTTTTGATATTGCTTTGTTTTAATTTTACCCTTGATTTGTATTAAATAGTTGGATCTAATTCTGTTACTTTTAACCACCATATAAAAAAGCCGGAGTTGATACTCTGAGGGAAGAAATATAAAACCAAAATGGAAAAGAGTGTAGGTAGAGTAGTCAGGAGACTAAATGTAGGGAGGAAAATTTTTGCTACAATTGGTTATTTTAATATAATAAAGCCATAGTGCAGAAAATATATAATTTTAAAGAGATTTCTCCTGTCTGTTCAAAGAAGGATAGGAAGTTTAAGTTCTTTCAAGGCAACCTATCTTGTCATGTGTAAATAAAGCAGACCTTTATCCTACTAGTGAAAGAAACATAAACCTCAAACTTACATCTAGATAGCGTTTCAAAGCCAAGTCAATACTGATGTGTTTTGTGTGTGTACCTTGGGGTTTTTATTGCTTTTGCTTAGAATTTTGTAATTTCACAAATGCTACTTTTTGTGCTTATAAAATATGTCGTACTGGAAGATCTAGAGACAGAGGGCCTGTACTTAACAACAAAACTACATACAGCCCAGACTGCAAAGAATGCCTACGAAGAAAGAATATGAAGAACGTTTTGAGTTGAGGATGTTATTAGCTGTATGTCTTTTATTGGTGTGTGTACTTTATAAATGCTTTACTACCTGTAGACTGTTGTTCTGCTATATACTCCTCTGTTGGCCTTCTTTCTCACCTAGATATGTACTTTCCTTTTATATATTTTAAGGAAGGCACTGAAAGCTTACTTAGAAAAACTTCAGGGGAATGGTTTTCTATGTATTTTAATCTATTGAGACTGAAGCAAAGTAGCAGTTGAAAATAAGAATGCCTTTTTAAATGTTCTTTCTCATTTTTAGCTCCACTTGCTCATGGGCATTGATGAAGTTAGATGCAAATGTGTTATTTCTGTGTTTGAAAGAAACCAAGCAGTGGTCACAGTGACTTTCATATTTGTTCCATTTGTATGTCTGAGTACAAACTAGTAAAATGATGTTAATTTAACAGCATATTCTAATGTGTGTCTGAATACTGTACTGTGACCCTTCTTATATTCAGTAACAGTGTGCTATTTATTTCAGGATGATGTGATGATGCCACAGCGGGTTAGACTGCAGCATGAAGCTGCCATTCAACACCCAAACAGTGTGAGTACTTTCTTGTGTATTTTTGTGCTTTTCTTTTACAGAATGCTGGACATGTCTTTAAAAGGATATGAAAATTTTGCAGTAGGGCTGGTGGAGGCAAAGCAATACCCAGTGTATTCTTTTCCTTAACTTTTAATCCTTGCACTGAACTGTAACTTTGAACTTCTGCTTGTTTTTGTTGTTTGGTAAATCAAACGTTATTATGGCAGTGATACTCTTTTCCTAGTGTATGTAACTTTGAAAAAGGAGAATGGCTTTTTTTGTATGACCCTACTATGTAATGTGAAACATTACCAAAAAAAAATTGGCTACAGGTACGGTTTAACTATTTTAAATGTTTAAGAAACTATGAGGAATGTATGGGTTGTTATCCTCAATAAGCTAGCCTACAGTTAAATTGATGTTTTTTCCTATGACTGACTGCAAAAGAAAATGTTAGATAGAATGCCATTTTATTCTTGTGAAATGAACACTCAAAAATGATCTTTGAGTTACAACTGGCTTATGACCTGTGTGGTTTTGATATTAAATCAATTTCTGTTGTAAGGACCCTTGGAGGGAATTTGTGTATTATGTTCTTCTTACCTGAAAATAATAAAAATGATTTTCAGTACCAATTACTTCATTTGTTGATGCTACTGACATAAATTCCCTTATAAACTTGAAGTCTGAGTTTGTATCCCTGTCAACAATGTTTGGCAAAAATTGGCATCAGTGAAGAAAATTTCATGAGAAAATGCCAGATATTAAGGCAGCGTGCAAGACATTTCTGGTAAAGAAAGGTCATTTGACCCCTGTCAGGAAGGCATTTTCTGCAGCTCTCATGACAGAACAGGCAGTTTTCAGGTTATCACTGTCTGGGAATTAAAAGTCTTTCAAACATTTTTTCCCAGCCACACTTACTTCAAAGTAGAGATTACTGTGGTTGTTCCAGCTAAGAAATGCCTGCCAAACAACCTGCTGGTTAGTGGTGGGATGTGTACCTGCTCATTGGAACACCTGTGTTGGGTCTCTTATGAAATCTGATAACCCTTACGATGTAATTTATGAAATTATAGTTTTAGTAGCACCTGAGAAGCAGTTAACCTTGTTCTTACTATGAACATAATAAAAAAATACATGGAAGGTTGTTTTTGTTCTGATATGAATCAGTTAATTTACTTCTGTAGTGAAATGCCAAAAAACTGGAGAGACAAGTTGATCCAGTTGTTCTGTGGAAACTGGTGTTAAGAGCTGTCGTATTTCTTGCTTGTATGACTTGTGTATGCATATACTGAGACTTTTTTAATTAGACTAATTTCAGCTAGGCAATTTGTGGTCTATTTAGAAAACACTTCAACGGTTTTGTTTATATTGTTATAGTTTAGTACCTAACAACATTCAGTATGAGCTGTTAAATGGGAATCAAGTAGCTCGTAAATGAGTGTATGAATAGACTGGAGAGTGTCTTCATGATATGTTTTAAGTAACACAGACTTGTTCTTTGCATGCTCTCAGCTAATCTAAAGTTATGGTCCTGTTTTAAGATGGCATTATTTGTTTATTTCCAAAGCTTACTAAAGTGGTAAGCTTAAACCTTAATGAAATGGATAAGACGTATATGCTCCTTGTACAGCAGCCTATCTTATGCATTTCTCTCTCAACTTTCTACTAAATCAGAGGATTTTTGTGCAGCTTTGTAGGCAATGACCTTCTTTCTTTTTTGCTTTAAACTTCTGTTGTTTTTTATTTTGTTTTTTCCTACCTTATATAATATTTAAATGTAAATATTTTCCTGTTTTGTGTTCTTGAACCCTAAGGCAGCAAAAATAAATACATTTGAATCACATGGTACACATTTTCTGTGTTATAGGTATAGAAAATGTTTGTAATACCTATGTGAAGAATACGTTCTGCATTAATACTGTGTTTTCCAGAATTTTAGTTCAAAGACTTGAAAGAAAAATGAGAACACCTCCAGCTGTTTCTACTGAGCACATCAGTGTGGTCCAAGGACCCCTGATAGTTCTGATGTAGCTTCAGCTACCTTGAGAAAAGACGTGAGAATATTCTATCCACAAATGTACTGACTATAAGTATAGACTGCCTTCCCCTGACTTGAACTTTGGTCAATAAACAGTGGCACCAAAAATGTCAGATGCCTTTGCAATGAATCCCCAACCAGCTGTTCTTCAAAGAAAGTGGTGTCTCTTGGCTTGCCCCAGGATCAGGTAGCAGAATGATGCTGCAGCAGCCCCTAGCTTTATCAGTCCATTTCCTGTATTGGGGACTACATAATCATGCTTCTAAAAAGACAGAACAAAAGTTCCTCTCTACTCTCTCAAGCTATTCTTATCTTCAGAACTTAAAAAAAAAAAAATATGACAGAGATGTCCTGTTGTTGGAAACATTTACATTGGGGGATTTTTGGATCTGAAAATGCAAATTACTAATACATTATGGTTTTATTAAATGCAGCTTTCTAGAACCACTATCATCCTGAGCTCTGGTGAATATATGAATATATCATAGTATGTCAAAGTTCTGTTGACAGAGTTTCTATAAACAGAAGACTCTCAGAGGATAGAAGTTGTGGAGACTTTGCATATTTCTACTACAAGTCTTAAACTCTGTCTCAGAATAAATACCTACCCTTTTGCAGGTTGGCAACTAAAGGGCATTGTACTGGCTACTGATCATATAATAGCTACCAACTTACAGCACTACCTATGCATTTAGGTTATGCAGCATGTGCCTTCAAATTGCCTATCAAATCTTGCATAGGTGTTTGTTTATCCCCAGAAACAGTATCTATTCCATTTATTGACCTTATTCCATTTATCCAGGATTACTGTCACAAGTCATATATGCTCACTAGTGAGTCAGAAGATCCAGATTATATTTTCTTCAGTTCTGAGAAATTCAAGCCATCATACCTTATTTTACTTAGTGTTCTTCTGGAGAAAGTCCAACTCTGGGTACATTCTAGTGTTCCCTTAAATAAAGCTTCTGAGTTTGGAGTAGCTGAAGAAATGTGCTCTTCCAATATGCTTGTCCAAACCACACACACATGCATATGGATATAAAGGATGTGTTGGAAAAGTTTTCCAGAAAATTCTTCATCCACGAGATGCATAGGTACCTGGAATGCTTTGCCAAGCTACTGTGGCACTTGGAGAACTCTTCCAGTGTTTTGATTTTCCTAAGCATTCTGTATAGTGGAAGGAGTAAAGGGATGCTAAAATCAGATGTGCTGTTCACGCTCAAAATCCACTGACCTTCTCATCTGTCATAGGGCCAAACTAGATGTTTTTCAAGCAGTGTACTATCATCTTAGCGTGGTGAGGTGTTGACCTTACTCCTCACCACTGTTTTTTTGAGTATATGTGTACCCCCACACTATGTCTGTGCTCTTCCTGACCGTCTCCTATGTCTCCTCAATAGCTGGCATTACAATGTAGGCAGAGGAAATAAAGTTATTTCCTTTTCACTAGCAGATTGAGCAGTGAATCTGTACCAGTGTCAGAGCAAAAGCCTTTCTTGTTTTAAAAAAGACTGCTAGCCTCTTTCTCAAACATGTACATACTTAGGCATGTGAGAGAAAATTCAGTATACCGTTTGTATCTTCTCAGTGAGAAGTCCTCACTGTTTTGCATTTCTAAAGCAAATATTTGGCATATGCTGTAGCTTGGATTGAGATCAGTATCTGTAATGGCTAAGGCAATTTTCACCTGCAGCATGATCTGAATCTGTTAAACCACTGACTAAATTGTATGCATCTTTGATGGTTAATGTGACCTGAAGGTGGTGGATTGGACTGAGTGAACGGGGACAATTTATGACATACTATGAGTTCACAGACCTGCTCATCTGCCTCTGGGTAAAGAAATGCTGTGCAGACAATGAAAGAATCAGAGAAATGAACAAGCGAATGAGGTACCTGAGCTTGGTCCTCTTTTTTAGGCACAACTCCAGGCCACAGCATTGTATGTCTTCTTCCCCATCCCCTTTGAATGTCAGAAATTAATTCAACTTAGAAATGAAGTCTTTTTTCTCCTCTTTAAATGTTTTTTTTTCCATTTTTTTCTTTGGTCAGGCATGTACCTTTCCTGATATTGAAAGTTATATTCTAACAGATAAAGTTTTTGTATTGTTGTATATTCTGCTCTCCTGGGCTTGTTGCACATTTCTATTACATGCTAGAAAGACTGTTTTTTTCCCTTCCCCATTTTCTTTATCTAATCCTTATTTAGCTGTGCATCTGGTTGGACGTCACTAACTTGAATGTTCTTGCAGCAGATAAAAACAATCACTTCATTTTCTTTTGTGCCTAAAAGGATCTGCTTTCATTGATTGTATCAGTCCTTTTAGCTTCTACCTTTTTCATTTAAACTGATGTCTGAAATTGCAAGACTTTCTTAGGAGCAGAGAAGTGTACAATAAAATGAGTAGATCATCTCTTTTAAGTATAATTGAAACAAATAGTTTTAGCTGTAGATAATAATGTGAAATTTTAAGATCAGCATTCTGTTTGTTTTTATGGTTGTCATGATAATGAGATCTGATTCTTTGTCAAAATACCTAAAGGATTACAATGTTTCAACTATTCTTTTGCATTAGTAAGAGATGGGGTTTTTATATGTCAATCCATGAGGGCATTGGGAATGGCTTAAAAAATACCGAAGGTTGCTTTGTTCTGATTGCAACAAGATAAATAGGCATTCGTGTATGATCTGTTGGAGAGTCGCATGTGTCCAGATGTAGCTCTTCTCCTTGGAAGGAGGGTGGTACTTCTAGGCAGTTTGGAACGGTGTCCGCACACATTCTTGCTTATCAGAGCAGCTCTGTAAGTCAGAGTGTGCTCTGATTGTTCAGTACACAAATAGAACACTATATGTAAATAGTGTGTTTTAAGTGGCTTTGCTTTGCGGAATAGTTAAGACATGTTCTCATCTATCTCATGTCAGGTACACCCTATACGTTTTATTCTTAAAATAGTCTTCTGTCACCAAGCACCAATTGCAGTTGAGAAGCTCTAAATCTCAGATGGATTTTCATATACTTGCACATTGTATTATTTTTTCCCCCTATACCAGAAACTGTGAAAATATAACTGCAGTGGTGCAGCAAACCAATTCTACAAGACTTAAGTAAACTTGTTAGGAAGTGACCTGAAGTCTAAATGTGCTCATGAACTGTTCAGTTTATTTGGATCACGTATGACACTACACAGTGAAAACTTGTGCTGTTTTAGTGCTAAATCTTTGTGGGGTGAGTTTAGCAGAGGGCAGCTTTCCTCAGATAAGAGCTCCATAGCTATGACTATAGGAGTGCTGAACCTGAGCTAGTATTTTCTACACTACAACTCTACTGGCACTGCTTATATCTGCTCTCACAGTGGCTTCACAACTTCTGGTCAGCCTGGAATGTTGGCAGACTTTTTTTATTTAACCTATAATAGATCATATAGACTTATTGTCAGGAGCTTTAGGCTAGGTGTTGTTCAACTGAAGTAGCATGATGCAATGGACAAGGACTTCAGTCAGGAAGAAAAAGAAGCAGATTTGTCTCCGGAGTTGTCTCACCATTCCTCATCTACTCCGTTCTGTAGTCTCAGCCTCTTTATTCCTGAGAGATGATTGCCTTTTCTCTACTTAAATTAGTGTTTTAGTCAGAGCTATAAAAAGAGGTAAGTAGGATCTTGTATGTAATTTTGCAGGTGTGAAAAGATAATTAGCATATGTGAAGCTTCACTAAACTGTCATTAAACATAATTACATAATGTTGAAATACTACCTCTCTAGTGTGATAGAAAAGCCCCTCTATTTAAATTCCATCCTTCCTCTGTAACAAGTTAATGGTTGGTGGTAATCTCTCATTGTGTCATGTCTTCTACTGGAGTCCAGGCTTTAGCAATCTCCTTTTCATTGTTTCATCTTCCACTTGTTGCAGGTAGTTTAGCAGATTATTCTTTGATAAATACTTTTATTTTGGACATAAACATGATTAAGATCTTAATCGTGTAGAGAATGAGTAATCTTTGTTTTCCCTTGGTTAATTTGCATCAGCTCTTCTGTCTCTCTTACTCAGCAGATTTAGGGACAGATCAGTGTGTGTTGCCCAGACATGTCTGAGCAAGCAGTGCATATAGAGTTTAGCTTTAATATAAGCTTGAGTTCACCTAACAACTAACAGAGAGAAATGAATTGAGAACTGGCATGTCTCAGTGCATAGGTGAATAGATCAAATTTGTTTGCTTAACCCTCTTAGTAGGAATTTGCCCCACTAAATGGGCTTAAGTAGATTTGAGGTGTCTGGTTCCTCTTTGGTGTGAACAGAGGGGGAAATGAAACTGTACTCCTGAGGTGATTAACTACAGTTGTCAGTTGTCTAAAATCAGTTCATTTTTTATGCAGAAGGAAAAAAAGTGTACAGAAAAAAAAATATTTTCATGAACCACTGCAAGAAATCTGTTTATTAGAACTTTATTACTGCATACTGAGTTGCACTTTTTTGCACTGCCTGTAACTTTTTTGATCAGCTTGTGGAAAGTTTAACTCCAAATAAAACTATCCAGTATCAATACTTAAAAATACATACCCATAAAAATATATATCGATGACTTTGGCAAAATGTTAATGGAGGTTTTTAAAGATTACCTATAGTATTTCGGTAATCTTTTCTGTTATGAAGGGTGGAAGACTAGAGCAGCAGTTGGAAGATTTTCTTCTGCAGCACTGGAGTATATTTAAGAAAAGAAAATAGGATTTATTTTTCTGCACGAAAGAATATGGAAATTCTTTCTTTGAATTTCCATATTCCATATAATACTCTCTGACAATGAGAGTATTATTTTTAGGGTGGTTTTCATTAATTGGGCCTTTCCACATGTATCACCCAGATGCTGGGGTTCAGCTGTGTCTTTGCTTTTTATTAGGCAGCTTCTTAAAGATTTTTTTTTTAAGTAGTGTATTTCATAAAAAAACACAGCACATTTTCAAAGTCACGGTGTCACTTTAAGGCTGTTCTGCGTTTTGCCAAATAATCAAAATGAGAAACATCCCAACTTGTACTGCTTTGTAATTAAATTTGCTTTTAGTATGGCCTCCACATGTCAATAAACCCATCAAATGGTTGCTGTTACTGGAGTTTAATATTAATGAAGGTCTGACTGCTGTGTAGACTTTCAGCATATTTCATTTTTAAAACAGACTCGAAGTATGAAACATTTGAAAAGCAAAATCCCCTACTCATCATGTTAGGTATTTAATTGCGGTAATAATTATTAATCCAATCACACTTTGTGGAGCTACTTGTCCAAATTGGTTTTAAAATTGAAATTGTGCAAACACTGCTCTTTATGAGTGTTCCTAAGCTTTATGCAACGAACTGGTTGTATAAATGCTTTGTCAACATCCAAAGTGTTTACTTAATTTGCATCAAATTTAGATTACATGCGCAGTAGCCATGCTATAGAGGCTGAGCCCTTAGATCTTGTTTATCCCTGCATGGCAGATTTTGAATGAGCCCTTCTGAGGCCTGGTGCTGTTTCCTGCCTAAGCTAGTCATCAAAAATATTGGGGCTTACTCATTCACCTTCAAAATAGGACTTTGGGAACTGCTTTAATTTGCATTCTGAGATAATTTAATGTAGTCTGAAGTTTCATACTTCCCTGTTCAGACTTGTAGTATTCCTTCAGTGATACTTAAGTTTTTCCAGAATGTGCTAGTTCATGAATCCATATGTATGGCAGCATTCTTTTTAAACGTGCTATGCAATGCTTGGCTGTACTCATTCTGATTGCAGTTCATTGATTTCTTGGGTTTTATACAAATTCATTAAAGTAAATTCACACTTTCTTGATTTTTAATTGCTCTTTTTTAAGCATTGGAAAAAAAGCTTGTAACATCCTATTGTGGACTTTGAACGTGAACTGATGCCAGAAAGAAAGTTAATAATGGCCTAAGGAACTTCACTGGGGAGTCAGCACTGTCAACATACTTTATAATTTTTGAAGATACTTTACATACACTTCTTGTATTTTGATACCTAATGCAAACCACCTCACAGACATCACGTGTGTTGAAGAATAATTGCTTCCTCCATTGGAAACGGAGAGGAAGAAAACAAAGGAAATATTTTACCACCTTCTTTCCTGAGTATTCCATATTGGAAAGATTTTAACCGCATAAAAGCATTCTTGTCATTTATTTTTCATTTTGATTATGCTACATAATGGTCACAAGATCCTTCTTAAAGCCACTAGTATCTTTAATCATTGCATCATTCTACTGCATTATAATCAAAAGGTCATAGGCCACCAGACAAATTTACTGTAAGATCTACTTAAGGAAGATCTTTTAGTGCTTGTAATATCAGCTTTAAGTCTTGCTCCTAGTAAGATCAAAATGCAGAAATGCTGATGGTTGTATAAATATCTAGACTCTATCTTTTCCTGTGCCACGTTAGATTCTTCTACAGCGGAGCAGATATTTTAGTTATTGTGATGACCATGTGCTTGTCTGGGAACTTGATGCAAAGTCTGCTCAATAAATAGATATGTTTTGTAAATCCCTCATCTTTTGAGTAGCATGGAATTTTTTTGGACTAATTATTTTGTCTCAATGTACAATTTTTCTTGAGTTTAAAAGAAAGATTGTAACATTAGCTATAAGAATTCACTTGTCATGAAATAGAATTATCATAAGAAACTTGGTTAAATGGCAGTCAAATCAAGCCTAAGCATTAGTGATTGTTATTGATGCTATTTCACTTCTCTTGCAGTTATTTTGTGGACAGATTCTTACGTGGCTCTATCACAATTTGATGGAAATACCATCCAGCAATATCCTAAATATATTACATCCCATTATATTTTTTAAAATATGGATTTTAGATATAATTAGAGCTTTAATCACTTTCTCCAAGTAAGAATAGTAAAAAAAAGAGAACTGGAAATGGAGCTGATAAACTTTTTCAAGACAACTGTGCTTCCCTGCTCCAGTACTCTGAAACAGAAATAGATTTAAGCATATAATTCCTAATATTGTTTAACTTTTAATTCTTCCTTTTTTAGTCTTGTAGATGATTCAGTGAACTGTGCAAGGTGACAAAACTAAGATGCAGAGAAGAATTTATGAAATCATTCTGGTAGGATTTTTGGCCTTCAGAATTTAAAAGTTGTAAGGAATGGAATGATGGTTAGGCTGTGTAGTGGAAATGCTGAGTCACGGCCTAAAACAGTGGTTGAGCACCTGGTGGGAAGGCAGGGCCAAGCCAGGGGAGTTCGGGTGCATGCAATGTACCTGAGTGACTGGAACAGGTGGAGCCAGGATGCAGCCCTTCCCAGACCTCATTTAAGGGTCAGCAGTGGAGGTGAGGGTATCTCTTGTTGGAGATTCCTGTCTACCTGAGCCTTTCCAAAGGTAAGCAGCAATTTTCCTTTGTTTCTACATCTGTGGCTGCTGTATTTGGGCCCATTCTCATTTGCTGTAGCCAAAGGCTTTGTGCTACCCTGCTATTATCATCCCATTATAGCATTACACGCTGCTAGCCCAGAATATGATTTTACAAGTCATATGATGCTGGTATGTGATCCTTGCTATGCTTCTATGACTTCTAGAAGACCTGGATTCACTCATACAATCTTAGACCTTTAATTAGGAGCCTAGTTGTTCTAGGCTGCTTGTATGAACAAAATGGGCATCTCCAAATAGCTTTTTAGATTTTATAATGAATGAATGTTAAGTCCTTGTGATTGTCGGTTTGTATATTGTGTCTATATACACATACACACAAATGCCTGCATATATATGCATTAATATAACGAACACTGGATTCATAATACCTTGTAATTTGTGCATCTGTTTGTCCAGTTTCCATTTGTTATAACACTAGAATGGAAAAAGGTTAAAATTGGCGAGTGATTAATTTTGCATCCTCATGTCCTCTATGGTACAACAGGAGCATTCTGATCCATAGATTCTGTGCTGAACAATAAAGATTCTTTGTGCTATAGGAAGTTGTAGCTATTTTAAAAAAAAGAAAAGCCACATCTACAGAAAATGTGTCACTTTTAATTACTGTCAACTCATTTAATCTCTACTTCCTCTCACCCACTTCTTTTTCCATTCATATGTGCAAGGGAAAACAAAACACTAAAATGGTGAAAATATGAAGCCTCTCTATCTGGATATTGTATTTAAAAACAAATACTAGTGAAAAGTTGGGACAAGTTATGGCATGTAATGCCTGTTGTTGCTGCTAGGGATAGAACACTGAAATTTATACATATCAGATATGCCTGAAATACTCTTGTATTTCAGTGGAACAATTTTGTAACTCACAGAACAGTGAGTACATGTACTCATAGTACAATTTTGTAACCCATGCAATAATTCTATCTAGTTCCTCTGAATGTCATTAGAGCCCTGAATCTTGTATTGATGAACAAGTGGCTGGGTGTGCTCATTGGATTTGTATGTTATGGCTAACGCTGTGTACTGTGACCAATTTGGAGCATCTGTTTCACAGAGAAGCCACTGTTTTAATTGCTAGTATTTTTGTACGGGTTTTGATAGTCTTGTAGTGCTCCAAGTACTGGTACTTATATAGATGTGTATACATATATTTTATATTTATATACTTCTAATTGCTGGTATTTTTGTACTGGTTTTTGATAGTTTTATAGTGCTCTAAGTCCTAAATGCTGTTCAAATTTAATGGCATAAGACACATCTGTGACTAATTCTGATTTTTTTTTAGTTAGATATGCTTTATTAAAGTCTCTCCTAATCATCTGAGGTGGCAAAGTTATTAGAGAAGAGAGATTCAGATGTTGAATGTGGACATACTGTCATTATATAGGATATCATCTTAGGATATTTGAGGCTATCTAGGCAGGACTAATAGATACTACAGGTCTGGTCCTTCTGTGAAGTAGGAGCTGCAGCTGGGGAGGGTCATAGGGTGCTGTATAGAATCATAGAA
Source organism: Gallus gallus (assembly GCF_016699485.2). NCBI lineage: Eukaryota > Metazoa > Chordata > Aves > Galliformes > Phasianidae > Gallus > Gallus gallus. The sequence continues at coordinate 3,773,449 of NC_052549.1, forward strand.
TCACAAGGTTGGAAAGGACCTGCAAGATCATCCAGTCCAACTATCCTTCCATTACCATTGCTACCACAAACCACTAAACCACATCTCGTAGCTCCTCATCCAGGTGCCTATTGAACACTACCAGGGATGGCAACTCCACCACCTCCCTGGGCAGGCCATTCCAGCACCTGACCACCCTCTGAAAGAAAAAGTTTTTCCTTATGTCTAACCTAAACCTCCTCTGGTACAACTTGTGGCCATTTCCTCAAGACCTATTTGTTGCCTGGGATAAGAGGCCAAACCCCTCCTCATCACAACCTCCCTTCAGAAAGTTGTGAGAGCACAATGAGTCTCCTCTGAGCCTTCTCTTCTCCAGACTGACTATACTCTCATTTGGCCACTCTTTCCCTTAAGAGTCTTTTATTTACTTGTTTGGCATTTTAGAGTATGGATTTGTTGGTAGTTGTAGCAATTTGGGCAGATCAGTACAACGTGAAAGGCATTATAACAGAGGTTTGATGATGGAAGGACTACCATGATAGAAAGGTGCTATAAAGGAAGGGAAGAAGAGTACTCACCCATATCAGAAGATTCTAGGTTTGTAGGGGAGAGATTCACCAAGGAGGGATCTCTAGAAAGAAATCTTTCTCTAGTTTCAGTCAGCCCTTAAATGAAGTCTAAGAGAGGTGTAGCCAGGCTGCACCCCCTCCTGTCTCACATGTGAATTGCCTTCACCTGTGCTCCCAGGGCTGACCGGGTCTTTTCCCCAGGTGCTCAATCAGTGGTTCAGGCTGTGACTCAACAGTTCCCTTACTGTAATTCAGGTAATCACTTTATGATCTTAATATTTCTTACACATCACAGTTTGTTGCTGCAATAAATTATAAATTGTTTGGTACTTTCCTGTAGAGAGGTCAGTGCTTATTTGGGTAAACAGCTGAACATCTGTAAGTTAGCTTTAATACATTTAACAAAGCAGTTGTCTGTCTAGAAAATGAATTGCCTCATCTTGTGTAGCAGAAAGTACTGTCGTGGTTGTCTGTCCTGATTAGAATTCTGTTGTTCCATGAACAGCCATAGTCCGTTGCTGTGGGTAAAAAAAACAACACATGTATATATAGTTCTTACAGTTCATGCTACTCTTTCATATACAAGTGATTGTAATGTTGCATTTCAGCTTGTTTCCACTTGGAGTGTGGTATGTACTGTATTTCTTCTATAACAGTTTAATTCTAGGTGCAGGTATATACCTGTGTATGGTTGGCATGTATAGTAAGAATTATCTTGCCTATCAGATAAAAAAAGGTTGAATATTGGATGAACTCAATTTTAGTATGGAAATGGATGCTCACAGTATTGAAAAGAATGTTTTTAATATGCAGAGTTTCTTTTTCTTTCTGAAAGTTCAGGTGGATGTAAAATAGGCCAGAAGGAATTGCATCAAAGTAATTTCAAACTTAGGAAAGAATCAATAATGAAAAACCTTTCACTTGAATTTAGAAGCTATAAGGAAGTATTCAGTGAAGGGAATATAAAAGAGCTCTGTGAGACATGGAGGAAATGGGAAACTGTGCAGTTGTTTCTGATGCCACACCTTACACAGGGGAACTAGAGGAAGCCGTTTGTACTCTAAATAAACCTGACTTTGCTTGGATGAAAGAAGCTGCTTAAATGAGCCGTGCTTTACAGGAGCTCTGTCAAAGGCTCGGGATGTGTTATTCTGTGTTGTTAATATTTATCTTGCAGCTATGTAAGTCAACAATTCCAATGAAAAGTCAGAATCCCACTGATTGAGAAATGGTACAACTGCAGAGGAGCAAGTCTGGAATTTTTTTGACTTAGGATCAAGGAATACATCTGAGTGCATAGTGACAGTTTTAAGATCAGTCTGTAAAACATCTCTGGAGATGATGCTCAAAGCAGTCTTGAGTGATGTTAGTTCTGAAAATGGAAAGAAATCAGGAAGTCTTTGTGCTGTGCAAAGCATTTCAGTGTTATAGTGGGGCAGAGGGAAGTTTGAACATTTCATTTCTTACAAAATGCCACCTTTGTTATGCACTTGTAGTTGTTTTCCTGCTGTGTTGCGAGACCAAAATGCAGTGTTCTCAGTAACATGCTTTTACACTGTTACGTATATTTTGCTCTGATGTCATCGTGATTGAAAAACGTGGATAAATGATGGTTTACAATACTGTCTTCTGCAGAGGGAGATGATCACTTACATGTGCCGTGTTCGTGGGTTTGCTACATCTGTTGAAGTCTTACAAAAGACCGATAGGAACATGAGCTGTGGGTGTTTTATTCCTTTGCTTTTAAAGAAAGGAGCTGTCGTTTGTTTTCCATAGAGGAAGAGAAATGAAGACAACAGTTCATTTATTGGTGAAAGTACACGATTTAAAAGCAACTAGAAAGCCTTCTGGAAATAAAAACTGCTGTGTGTGTAGACAGCATGTTTAGGTAATTCCAAGAAAAAGTGAAGTTAAAGCCACTACTCTAAACACTTTACTAAAGTCTTAGGCATATTAATCCCTCACTGTGTTCCTCTAATTCCATATATGAATCAAGTACAGGACTGCTAAATATGTAATGTGATATTATTATATAGATAATGGTCCTATCCAGTGTGTAAGGTAGAAGACATTAGAGTGAAATCTTAACTTCATCTTTATAGAAACTTCATTTGAGATACTTAATTCATCTATGTCTGCCTTTTGGAGCTCAAACTGCAAAAGAGTAAGAAAAGTGAAAGGGAATGGAGGTGGTGTGGCAATTATGATATACTAAAGCAGCAGAGTAATAAAGACATTAAAGTATGTAGTCTCAAATTTGGAGTTTTAGGCTACCTTGTGAATTGTCTTCATCTTTTCTATCAAACAGCTTTTCTTTCTCACATTAGTTCTTGACATTGATCTTTCTGTTATTCATTTTTGGGCTTCATACTGGATTAGACCATCAGATCAATTGCTTCTAGCTTTGTTGGTGATTACAAAATTGAGATTTTCAGAGTCTTATTTTGAAAATCCAAGAACTAAGAGTCATTGACTGTGTCCTGTGTTGTTGTGGAAGTGAAATCTGTTGCTCTGGAGATAAAGCTATCTAACCCTTTGCCATCAATTCTGGACAAAAACACTTTTAGACTTGAAGCCATGAACCTTTGACATTTAGAATACTGCTGAATTCATAGGGACTTTGGGTCATTACAGTTAAAGGGTTACTCTAATGATTATTCTGAGTTTTCATTGGACTAGTTAAAGAAAATCACTTGTCTTTAGAAACACTGAGTTATAACATTGATTCTTAAAGGTCGAGGGCAATTCTTGTTACTTTCTGCGTTATTTCTTTATGATTTCTTCTAGATTAGTAACTTATACTGGTTTTATTGTCTTTCTGAACGTTTGATTGAGGTTTGCTGTAGAAAATAAAATTGCTATCAACTATTTTTTTTTTAACCTAGCATTTTATTTAATGAGTGTGCTTGCACGTAAGTCTCTAGATTGTTATCCACTCTCTCTCTGTTTCTGTTAGGCATGTCTGCGCCAAATTATGGTGAAACTCACTGTAACCCATTGGCTTTTCTGGTCTGGTAAATCACTGGCAATGATTTACATGATTGCAATAAGCATAATTCCTAAATAACTTGTTTACTGAATGAATACAGTAATTTTATTTTTATCCTCATTGTAGTGTTTTCAGTTCAAAAATTCTCCAAGTATTTTAAGGCCTATGTGCAGTAAGTACAGAATCATCGTTACATGCTAGCATTCAGACAAGGAAATAGGAGCAAACAATGGAATCCTCTATATTGCTGTATGAAAAGAGGAGCAAATTTTGACTAAGAACCATAGTTAAACTCGAAACTTTCAGAAAAGGGCTGACAGGATCTAATTTACTAATAGTTATTCTGTCCATCTTCTTTCCTTGAATGTGGAGATAATTGGTCACATTCGTTCAGTTTTCTTTGGAAATATAAGGAACTGAAATTTAAACCAATTGTTCTTTGCAGTGTAGGGAATTGCTGTCTTCTGGAGCGCCTGGATTCAATATGTTTTTAGATGGCTTAAACTATTAACAGCACTTATTAAATTGGTTAGATGGGCAGAAATGAATTAAAAAAATACAAAACTTCATCCTCTGCTTCTCATTTAAATTTCAAGTTGGATAGGAAGAGATGACTGCACTTCTTACTTGGCTCTAATTGCAACACGGGTTTTCAGAAAAACAAGTTTGAGATTGTCCTTTTTGAGTTCCTGTTTTTGGTTTTGTGCTTGTTGATTTTAGGCTGTGACTATTTGAATAAAAAATATTAGGCTTCCATTTGGTACTGCTATAGAATTTCTTCTAAGAAAAACATGCTTTGCAGTTTTTCCTTTCTGACTTTCTTAGTTAATTTTATAAAATCTCTTTGTAAGTTATAAAATCCTGGGATGTGGAAAAGATGATCTGACTTGGCTAATGAATTCTAGTTTGATATCAGCATGATGAATGCTAGAATCTGTAAGTAGTTTTCTTAAATAAAAATTACTCCTTACAGAACAGAATATATTCATCTAATCAACTTCTGTGAAGTTTTTGTTTGTTTGTTTTACCTTTGCAACGCCCCCTTTAGAAATGCATGTCTGAACACTCTAGCTGATACCGGCTTTAAAAGGAATTCTGGATTAACCATCTGAAACTGCGTCAATATTGCTCTCTGAGCTGTAAATCAGGAGGAAATGAAGATCAGTTGTAAGTCAGGAGAAAATTAAATTTGAAGTTATCCATAGTAAATGGTAGCCCTCACTGAGGGGAAAAAATCATATTTGAGAGCTGTTTTATTCTTGTGGGATGAGCTGATCTTAATTTCCTTTTCTTTTTCCCAAGGTTTTTATTTTGAATGCATTGAATATTAAACTAAATTGTGCTGTTTCATTGTCAGCAGTCCCTCTGCAAGGATGGTTGGTAGTGGTTTTATTCCCCCATCAAATATATTCATAACCGCATGCATAGAACTCTAGCCTGACTATTTCCATCTGCATGGGGTTTAAAGCTCTTTAAATACACATACCTGAGAGAATTAACTTTGGTTTAGCTTCTGTGTCAGTGTATACGCTTACGTGTATATATATTCCTTATATATGCTTATGTTGGAAAATGAGCAGGTTTTCTATACTGTTCTTGTACAGAACTTGATTATCCCATATTATTGTTCAGAAGTGCTGATACATGTGCATTAATGTTAAGTTTTAGTGAATGAAAACATCCTCAACAGGAGCTACCCATCAAAATCTGCAAGCAAAATAGTAGTTGTAGTGTGATAGGAGTGCACTATTCGGTGTGAAACTTTGTCAGCATACTTTGCATATATAATTAAGTCCTGTGAAGATTTAGGGTGTACTGTCAACCATCCACAGTCTGCAACACAGCTTGCTGCCAGGAGTAGCAAGCAGCAGAGTTCTGTATAGCCACACTGCTTAGGTTGAAATCTCTCTCATATGTGTTTGATGCATATTGGGAGTTGTTTATTACAATAAGTGTTCAGAATATTAAAATTCATATTTAATCTGTACAGCTACAGAACAGTATTAGAATGTAAAATATTGTACAAAGGGGAATACAATACTCGAATGAGCAGTTATTATCAAAATGAAATTGAATGGTGTAGTTCAGTTAGAAGGGACCAACAAAGATCATCAAATCCAACTGCCTGATCACTTCAGAGCTAACCAACGGTTAAAGCATGTTGTTGGAGTATAAAGCATATGCAAAGTGTTCAGATTGTTCTACCATGAATGTAACAAATCAGAATACAGACTTTTTTTAACTTATTTTAAATGAACTGTAAGTAGCATATGATATCATAGGTGATGGCACTATTTGCCTAGTGTTATCCAAGTTCTAATGTTTCATTTGCCAAACTTTCTGGCTTCAGCCAAACTATTTTGGGTGAAATCTTGAATTTTAGATATAATAAGCCTTTGGATTATTTTCTTTGGAAAATTACAGCAGAAGTGGTTCAAGTGTTTCCAAGACTGAGGAAGTTAGAATGACACTTCTTCATTTTAGAGTTTTCTAGAGACCTCTGAAAGTCTATAACTGTCTTACATTTGAGCAGAGCAGCTGTGACATACTGTATTATATAATATTATGAACATAGAAGGGCCCTAAGAAAATGGGTGCAGACAATCTTAACTCTTGGATTCTGATGTTTTCAGTGCCAGTTTTGTGATTTTGTTTAGTTGCTACCATGTGGGTGTACAGCAATTAACACAGTGCTATTTATCTCATTTTGCCTTAGATTATTGGTTGCCAAGTCAGAAGAGAGCCACCAGAGTCTACTGCACGGTATACACGTTGGATCAATAATCTGACTGAAGAACAACTTCTTACACAGGTATTCTTTTTTTCATGTGTGACTGAAATTATGATGGAAGAATATAGTGAAAGGTTTATTTTAGTTAGATTTTTCCATTCAGTGTCAATACATTATAACTTGTGATGTGTGTGATCATTATGTAATGATGCCTTTACACTGAAGTTAGATACTGACTGCTTCTTTATCTGTTTAAATTTTTCTAGACATAATTTTAAAATAGCAGTTCTTCAGACATTAAATATAGTGCTCACTACACATGGTTTTAAGTAAGATACATTTGTAGGACTGAAGATGACAGTTTTGGCATAAAGATAGCTTGTTTTGTTAGGCAGGCAGCCAATGGTGAACTAGAAGAGACTTTGGCAAAAACAAGTTGAATTGTGGAAGAAATCAATCCAGCCTGTGGAGGAATGTGTGTGCTGAGTATTATTATAAGAAATCTAATGGAGAATTAGCAGAAAGCATCCCAGCAGACGTTATGATTGAAGTATTTGTGATTGGGTTTTGTGATGCTATGGTAGGAAGCCATTTGCTTTTGATTTTCCTGAATTTAAGTAGTTGAAAAGATTAACATACCCATGTTTGTTAGACTTCATTGCTGTATTCCCCGTTACCGTAACCCCCATAGACATACTTACAGGCACTGGAATGGTCACTGTAACACAAGAAAGTCATCTGTAGACCATATTTTAAAACCAGCAGTAGTGTTATGGTTCTCTGTAATTTACCAAATGAAAGTAGTTATAGGGAACGTTACCAAGTGGAATGAATATTTGGATTTGCCTCTGAGTATGATATTAGAAAAAATAATAGTTTTAAAACCATGAGTTTATCTGACAGTGATATCTAGATATACAGTAATAGCACACCGCTACGCTGTTAAAGGAAAGACAAAGAAACGCCCGAGGATGCAATGTAAAAGTTTGTCCTACATCATCTGCTGTTTTTCATCTGTCTTGAAGTGGTCACTGGATGGAGCCTTTAATGAATTAAACTGGAAATCAAAGAAAATATCCTAATTTTGAGGAGGGGTGTGAAAAATGAACACTAGTTTTAGGATAGGCCTACAAATTTTCTGGAAGAGCTGACAGTAGGATGCAAACACAGTGACCTGGCTAGTCCCGTGCAATCTCACGTGTCTATAAATATCTCTTCAAGCCTTAATCAAGTAGCATGTGCAATCCATTATTTTTACATATGATTTAAATTCACACATTTTACAACTTGATGAGGAGTTTTGGAAAATATACTGGGACTGAAACTAGAAGTCTGCATAATAAAGCTTGTGCTTCTTTTTGATGGGTTTCTAAACAAGATGAGACTTGTACAACTGCACTATTTACGTGTTCCTCTTTTGGGTTTGAACATGTTACCTGTTCTATACAAAAAGTAACCCACAAATAGTAGTTCCTCAAACATACTACGTTTCTGAAAAATTTGTGGAAGTGTAAAGGTAGAGGACACTGTACTGCAGCAGCTGCAAATCGTATGTCATTAAGAACAACAGAATCCACTTGGGTAGAGATTTTAGTGCCCAATCATGAGATAAGCTTCAGCTGCAACCCATGATCAACTGGGAGACAAGTCTGTTTGAAGCCTGGCTTTTGTAGCTCTGCTGCTAGAAGAACTGATTGATTTCAGAGCAGTGCATTTTGGTATACAACACTTCTGCCTCAGTAACCGTTCTTCTGATCAGAAATTCAGGTAGGGAGGCAATTATTTTTGCTTTTTCTTGGTTTAACAAATTATAGATATGAGACAAAAACTAGGAGTGGAAACTATTTCAGCTGTTCTCTGATAGTTGTGATATGAGTAGCTGCATAAGGTTAGGCCAGTGAGGGGGTTTTCCCCTTTGTCCTTCTCATATACCTGCTCATTTTATGTCAGGTGTACTCCAAAAAGTTTTTTTTTTCAGGAGGTAAGTCCCAAGCAAACTATAATGGTAGGCCTCTGCTAAGAGATTTGTCAAATACATGGGAGGAGCAGTCCTTCAGGGAATTTGGGAAAATTGGCTTTAATTTACAGCATATTGTCTCCAGCAGTTTCCTGTAGTGAAAGAATGTTCAGCTTTTTTTAGCTGTCTCTGTACTCAGTACTCAGCTTTTTTTCTCCAGTTTTGCATTTCTGTATCACACACACACTCATTATTTACACTGTAAATTGGGACAGTAAGTGACCAATTAAAAAAGAAATTGAGTTGGCAGTGTTGTGTAATCTGCTATCATAATATTTGTTATTAATCAAATAATATTCTATAGCATTTGATGACTTTAGTTGCTGTTTACGAAAGCACAGTTTGAAAGAGGTGGGTGGCAGCAGATGTTTTGTTAGGTGGTTGGATTGCTTCATGTGCCTCAGTGCTGGCTGCTGGTTTTATATTGCCTGTGTCAATACCAGATTTTTGGATCGAATGTCCATACCCTGTCTTCATGCTGAGATCATTCAATACAAAATGCTTCCAGCATTTTAACTTCTCCCTTCCCTTAACCATGGCCTCTTGATGCTTGCTCATCCATTAAATGTTTCTCTAAACAATTATACTGTAACATTCCAAAGATACTTTATGGTATGCGTGAAATTTCAGAATATATACCCCAGAGATTGAGGGGGAGTGAAAGCATACAAAGAGAGCATACTGATGTGAAAGCTACTTTTTAGAAGATTTTTTTATGTTTAAGGTTATCTTCTTTATAGATTATAAGTGATTTAAAACATTATTTGCACATATAGTAATATAAGCCTTAAAATACAGCCCCCCAAAAGGTTGAAACTTGTCAGTATGTGTGAGCATGGTGACAGGTACAGAAAGAAAAGAGGCAAATAAATACAGATACCTGACTGTTCTGATGTTGGGATAAGTGGAAAAAATGCAGATTAAAACTAATCCTGAAGGATGTCAGAGTTTGAGTTGTGCTTGAACTGTGATTGAAGTTTGATCATGCAGCTCTTTGTACACTGGAAATTTTACTGTCCTGGATAAGTGAAAATTCCTAAATGGTTTTAAGGTTGGACTAATTACACAAACATTTATACAAGTAGTTCATAAGGATTGTTGTGTGCTGTAAGTAACATAGCCAAGTTCACATCCATGTCTGTTAGATCACTGTTTAGGTTAGTTTAATCTCACAGGCACTCTGTGAAGTATTGTATTCAGCCTGAAGTGTAATCCCATCTGACCTGCCATTTTTTATCCCCAGGACAATGAACCTCTCTTCTTTCATATCGTTGTTCATTTAGAAAGCAGCCTGTGAAATCAGAGGGGTATGTGTGGAGATGCTTGCCAATAGGAGAGGGCCCTCTGGTTGGTGAGAGTGGACAGCCATAATCTAGAGAAATAACCATCTAAACAAAGCATGTTTCTGTATGTCTGTAGTCCACCATAATGTGTCTGTGCTGCTCCTGGATAGGTAGAGTACTTTGCAGATTATCTTAGAGCTCTTTGTGTAGGAAAGATATGGAAGCTTTCACAGGTGACTTCTTATCACTAATCTCTTTGCTACCTGACCAAAGAACAGCATTTAACATGTCAGAGTTCCGTAACATTCTTTTTTCTATGCTGTTAGAGGTCTGGAGGCTGGCGCTACTGGACCAGTTCTGTTGGTCTGCTGTGCAGTCCCAGAGCCGGGCAGCACTGGTAAGAGAGGGTTGGAGGAGGGATGTATTTCCCAGGTGGGCCACAGATTGAGTATCTCTGGCTTGGAGTGTATGTTTTCTTCACCTGTAGACCAGGAATTCTGACTTGGTGAGTGCTAGGCTTGGATGTCAGTACATCAGAACTAAAATAACGATTGAGGCAGCAATCTGAGAGTGGATGTGTGCATGTTTTCCAGTTACATTACTTAAGGGTGAAGCTGGACAAGGGGTAAGGCTTTCTTAAGAATGAATGAAAGCATGAAAAGGCTGATTGATTTCCCTCCCCACCTCCGCCCCAGCATTTATTTTTAGCTCACTTGCATTTTTTATCTTTTGATCAAAAGACACTCAACGCTTTCTTGGGCTTTTTTTTTTTTTGTCACATTTTCCTCTGCCTTCACCTGTGTTACCTAAAAATGTCTTAACAGCAAAGTCCTAAAGTCCTGATGCTTTTCTGAGTGGTACAACCAGAGCTATAAAATAGTTAAATACTGCAGGCTGTGTTGGTTTGCATGGGATTAAGGATATTCCATACAAGGGGAAAAAAAGAAAATGACTTCTTCCTTTTGTGGTTGACCCCTTTTCCTCTCCAGAGGAGAATGAAACAAGGTTGCACAAGCTAGTCAGTGTTTATATTGGTGTTTGGAAACGCGTGTCAAAGGCATGCGTGGAGTTCTAGAAACTTTAATAAGAAGTGGCTTACCCACATCTGTGAACTAAAAGCATCATTAGAACTTCCTAGCGAGGCTTTATGTAAAGGCATCTCAGGGTCAAATGTTTTTGAACTTTCAGAAACAGATTTGCAGTAGTTAAAAACTGTATACAGATTTTGTGTGTTAGTAATTTTGCATGTGTTTAAAGGCACACTGTAAAGGAGAGAGTGTTAAATAAGTTAGATTTTTCTTATTATATTTTGTTTGATGACTTGCATGCATGATTGTGGTTTATAACACATGGCAATATTTAAATGCATTTGGGATATTATAAAAGCAACTTGGAATACAGTCCTGCAGCACGATGGATACATGTATGGCAGAAAATACATGACAAGATTTTGATGGGCGTTCAGATTAAGCCTCTGATTTGAGCCATGATTTGTTCCCAGCGATGATCTTTTCTTGTATTTTAATTAATTAATTATACCAATATGGGATGTAACGTTTCCATCCTAAATAAGTTTTATTTGGACACTTGATATAAGAGATGGGCAGGCAATTACAAATGCAAAACTGTCAAGGATTACATCTTTAGAAATGCATAATTTATTTTCAATGGTTACTGATGCCCATCTCTCCTCCATTCTTCTGAAAATAACTTAGAAGAATAGTGCAAAAAGTTAAACTAATGTTGAGACTTGGTAAGTTGGCACATAGGGATGTGAATGCTGTGTTTGTTCTTATTTGATCTTCCTTATCCTTATATCCTTATCCTTATAAACTACAACTTATATTGTAGTTTACAAACAAGTCAGCCTTTAGGCTTCACTTTGTGCTGCTATCTCATTGCCTCTTATAGCTTAAGGGATCTACTTTTGTCTAATAGATGAAGGATGAGAAACAGGTTTTGTATTAAAATGATAGTTGAAATATTGAAATGACCATAACTTATTAAAATTTCAAAACAAAGTCCACTCCAAATACAAATGTTTTCCAGCTAATTTAATGGTGTTTATTTTTCAGTAAATCTCCCATCTGCAAGAGCACAGAGCAGATACTCCCCAAACTTCCTGTAATTTTGTTTCTTCAAGTTAAAAATCAATGTGCTGATTCCACAAAAAGGGGAAATGCTTTTGCTGTGGCTTTTAGAGCAATAAAAGCCATTGATTCAAAACATACATTGTTATTGTAATGCAGCTCCCTCCTGTACCTTATATATGGAGGAAAAAGAATTCTTCTATTGCAATCAGGCACAGAATAATTTTTCACCTTTCAAAATATGTTTGAGCACAAGTGAAGTGAGCTTTATTTATTGCTAGAAAGTAACTTGCTTTCTTGATCTTAGCTTTCACTGCCAAAATAACTGGGCTGGATTTTCAGGACAGCTCAGAAATTTTTGAATTATTTGTAATAGGGGTGCGACTGTGAAAGCATCACTTCCCATTTGGAGTGCCAGGTTGGAAGGCCAGCTTGACCTTTCATGAGTTTGTTTAGTGATACTTCTTATACTGATCTCTCCCTGCTTTTTAACTTTGGTTCCTTTAGTAGTTCTTGCTTTCTTGGGGTGGGGCTAGTTTAGGAAGCTGAATTTCAACAGCAACAAAATCCATCATATCCTCCTGTATTAACGATGTATGTTACACTGGGATGCTTGAGACCTTTTTTCTTCCTATGTCAGTAAGAAAACAGAACTTGGTTCAGTGTGGCAGGTTTTGAATATAAGGGACCAGATTTAATGATTTGTTTCATATTTATTTATTTAATTTTTGTTAGCACAAGCATGACAAAAATAGACCAAAACAGGGACAAGGGATTTCTGTTCTGTTTACAAAACCATGGTCAAATGGGCTGTGATTAGAAGTTCTTGAGCTTGAAGTTATGCAAATAAAGAAATAATAGAGAGCTTTTCAGGGTATTAGCTTAGATCAACCGTAACTGTGAGTGTTATGTCCTTTGTCATACAGAATAGATACTTGTCTATTCATTTATTCCAATTACATGATCTTAAGGATGATTAGCATATATCTAGTTCCTCTAGAAGTGGGCCGGTTGTGTATGCAGCTCACATTTTGAGAAGTAGAATGGTCACATGTAGAGGAGGTGGAGTAGGCATGTGCTTTGTGGTTAGCAGAAGGATGGTTGAGCCCTGGCCCAAACGGAAATCGGAGCTGTTGCAGCGCATGGGGTGTATAGCAAGGAAGGAAATGGCCTTATGTCTGCCTTCTAGTGTAACTGCTGGGACTTTGCCACCTCTCTGGGTGTGCTGGTTTCTGTGATGTGGGTGGATTTAACATTTTGTATTGCTTGCCCCCACAGCTCAGAAAAAGGCAGCAGTGGAGAAATGTATACCTGGCAGCTTAATACCTTGCACTGTAAAAGCAGAGTACCTTAATGAGATTGGGAATTCTGATGCTGCAGCTAGACAAGCTATGATCTATTAGGAGTTGGTGCAGATTATAGTGTTTTTCAGAATTACTAACCCAGAAAAAGCAAAAATTTACCAGGCTAGTTTTTAATCTGACAAATGTGAAGCACTTTCCATGCATTTATGCTCTGAGCTTATTGTTGAATTTATTAGAGCACATACTGAGTATATCTGTCAACATAAATTATACATGTTCAGGAAGTTTGTGCAATAAAAGGAATTATTATTTCCAGGAGTATAACTTCTTAGCAGACCAGGGGGACTGTATTTATTTTGGATAATTCTGTGCATAAATGTACACTAATAACGATAGAGTGAGATGAATATTGCAATGAACATATAAATTTCAAGATTGTGATTATCTTATACATGGTTGAAATCAAATGAAGAGAAGCCTTTGCTGTAAATAATGATTTAAATTTTATTATTTTGGAGAGCTTTTTCTGTGACTAAAGACAAAATAAGTGTGCTGTCTATAATTTAGCTTTTTAAACTTGTAGTTTTTAATGGTCTATCTGCCTAAATAGGACTTGATACCAGAATATGGTACTAAAAACCATGATGTGAGTTCACTTGTATGAAAGTAATTTGTGTCAACGTAGCTCGTGGTTACACCTTAATCACCTACAACTCATGTAGAATATTACCTATATACAAATATAACCAAATCTCTACTAGGGAGCTGCACTGCTGTGATTATACTAAAATAAGTGTAAGTAGTCTCTGTAGCAAAGCATTTCTTATGTGAATATAGTTGTGCCTCATGTAGGCTGTAGGATTCATGCTGTAGTACAAGAGCTTTAAACTGTTGTTTTAATGTATTCCTAATCTAGGTTGGGTCCTAACATGAATTGTAAGTTCTCCAGAGCAAAAGCTGTCTCCTTGTTCTATATTAAAAGCTGTTAAAGCAGGATCTGAGTTTGTGGTGGTAGCATATAATAGTGATGCCCACTGTTATCCTGCCTTCGTTTTACTAGGTGAACAGTAGGAAATATCTTAGTTAATTTAAAAGTTGACATTTTTACACCTTAATTGAAATTTACTTTGAACACTTGTGACAGTTGATTAGTCACAAGCAGATGAATTTCTGTATTTTGGGGGGAGGCTTTTAGGCTGCTTGTCTGGGTCTCATATTGTATGCTTCCTTTTGTGCATTCTAAAGCTTTCACCGTTCTCCACTGCAAACTTTTGGAAGTGGTTGTTATGGCTGTGACAGCATTCAGCAGCTTTCACTGTCCCACTTTGTTCTTAGTTTCATCTCTTCCCTCAAAGGATTTTGTCTTTCCCTGCTGCTGTACAAAAGAGCCACAAGTTCACCACATTCTTAATTGCCCATTCATTTTGCAAGGAACAAATAGCTTAGCAGTTTCTAATAAATAAATCATAAATATAACCACCCATGAGTGCAATAAAGATTTAATTACCATCTTTGTATCCAGGAGAAAATAGTACTGTATTCATCCATTTCTCAATTTATTGACCTTCCATAAGTATGTCAGAGTCTCAGGTAAATTGGTCATCAAGGTGGGAATTGCATTCAGATAGGATTTAATGCTCCTGAGAGAAACTGGGCTCTGCCAGACTTCTCATGCTGTGGACATGTGTGCTAAGAAGCTCTAAACTGAAATGTGCTTGTACGCTCTGAGCTTGTTCTTTACAGTGCTGCCAGGATGAAAAGGTGGTACCAAACTCAGGCTAGCAAGAAATGATCTTCCTGTCATAGCATTTACATCCTGGTAAAGCAGGGGAATTCTCAGCCTATAAAAGGCACAAGAAAGAGAGATAAAGAACTAATTGCAGTAGACCTGAATACAGCGCATGCTTCAGCAGGACACTGCAAGGTCAAATGTAGATTTATGCTTCTCATTGCTCTTGCTCTGGGTATTTCAGGTGATGTAAATGTTGGGTTTTTTTTGGTTTTGTCCCATGTGCAGTCTGCCTGTGTTGTGCACAGGAGTCGAGAAAACTTATCACATTATTTTCCAGTCATGGAAAACTGAGGATTATATTGGCAGGTATGAGTACTCCCCTTGTGATTGGTTTTTCTAATGCTTTTTCCACTCTCCTGCTTTTACTGATTACGAACACAAACGGTACTCTATGCGATCCAATGGCAGTGCATCTATACATCTCTGTTTTTCTTCATTGCTTTTCCTTTTTGTCTAGGCAGGGTGTGGCCACATCCCCTGAGCATTATCCATGTCTTTCCTAATGACGTTTTCCCTAAAATATATAAATAAAAACCTGTTTTTATGAAGTGAAAATAAAATTGAAAATGTTAGCTACAAACACTTGGTGCTCCTACAGCTCCTGATGGCTTGCTTTAAAGACAAGGGAAAATGAGATTTCCAGTGGCAATGCTTTTAAGCTGTCCTTGGATGTATTTTTTTTTCCTCTTTTAATTGAAACTCAAACTGTGGTGAAGTCTCCAATGGTATATCTAAATTTTCACTTCTTCAGTGAAGATTACACTACTCAGTAATGTAACTGAGTTAAGGTTTGCTGTGGTTGGCATTAATTGTTTAGGTAATCAGCTGCTTCTCCTGGAAGTAGCTGTTATAGAGCCCACTGCAATGGATGTTGCTCCAGTTAACATCCAGTGTTTGAGAATGATGTGTGATGTCAACTGCCAACGTTTATCTGGCCACCTGATTTTAAAAGCCAACAGTCAGCAGTGTTAGATTTCCCTACCTACTCTGAATTCCATTTCAATGGCATCTTTCAGAAAAATGTAAATGTTAACCTGTGAACAAAACAGGCTCTCTCTTAGTCTCAGTGTCAGATTACATGTTTAAAAAAAAAAGCAAAAAAAAAAAAAAAAAAAAGACCACCAACAAAAAACCTTTGGAGTCAGTAGGAGAGAAATTTTTTGGTGTCATAAAATTATTCATAGATCTGCAGAGCAGATGTTGACAATTACAAAGAGAACAGAGGCTGGTCTGTGGTCAGCCAGCAAGCTCCACTTCACGTGGGTAGATCAAGGCTCAAGGCAGCAACTATTTCCTGTCAGCACGCTGGGCGTCAGCGATAGCAGTTTTTGTGGGCTATCGCCCAGTTACATCACACAAAGTCACTTTTGTGAGCCTTGGTTCTGCCTCTCTTCTGGGAGGACAGTGGCCCTGGAAGGCTCGCTGCTCAGTTCTGTGAGGTCTGTCTAGCGATACAAATTGCAAGTTACAAACTTTCATGGATTGTTGTATTTCTGTGCTGGATGCTTGCCTCGTTCTTTTAGGAAGTGTAGAACAGCTGATTCTTTCATTTACTGCAGTAATCACTAATGTTATGTTTTACATTTTAATTGTTTTAGCTTAAACCATATTTAAGGCACTATTTCCACCCCAAACTGTAATGTATCTTTGTTCAGGAACTTAAATGATAGCTAGTTCCTGCAGATAAAAAGTGATGAGGTGATATCCTTTTGCTTTCAGAGCAGTTTTCTTTGAAACTGTTGTGGCTGCAGGTGGCCTGGGGGGCATGCTGATAGGAACAGGCATCTCCTGGTAATTAAAAGAATTTTAACTGTAGCTCATTTTGTCTTAGGCAGAATGGGTTTGTGGGAGTAATGATAATGCTGATGCACTGTCCAACTAATTCCCATTTTCTTCTTGCTTGGTTGATGTGTGTAAGTCAGCGTGTATCACTGGAGAAAGGTTAATAAGAATGCCTTCCCCAAATCATTTTGGTTTCCAAGTTTAACAAGTTTATGTAGAAATGCATCCCTTGCTCTTTCGGAGACCATGGGAAGAGAGCAATGAACAAAACTACAACTTAGCGTAGGAAGAAGCAGCCTGGTAGACCTTGTATTTGTTCAGGCTCAGAATGACAGCTGGAAATGGAAGCAATTTTATGGTGTCCTGTTGTTGTATTTTGAATTCATTCTTCTATGGCTTTTATAATAATGTCCTTGCCATAAAATGTGAGCACACCAACATCAAGTTCTAATAGGCAGGACTGTCCTCTGGCTGTTTGTGCAATAGAGAATGCTTCTGAACACAAATAGAAATTGATAAGCTGGCAAAAACAAAGCATAGGAATAGTTCTTAAATAGCTTAAACAATGTCTGTAGTAAATGTGTTTTGTCACTCAGAAGCAAGAAATAATGTATTCTCTGTCATACAGAGAGCAGCACACTTTTCCATGTTAGACAGGAAGAGTGCCTGTGATAAGCATCTGCCATGCTCTGTGTGTGACTCAAATCCTAGGCTGTTGGGCTTTTTTCATCAGCTAGGTAACATGAACAATTTTAGAATAAAGGGGAAGGAAGAAATTACACGCTTCAGTAGCAAGGCTGTTTTCTCTAGTGCTTGAGTTTCAAATTCCATATTGAAGCTAGGTGATGTTCAAAGTCTCCTATTGTAGTAGGATTCCAGTTGCAAGGCATAGAAAGCAATTTGACTTAACATTAAGGAAAATGATAATACAGCTTGGTAAACAAAGTGCCAGTATTGCTACGTGTATTTTGTAATACAGTTGATGCACTTAAGAGTATTAGAAGTTAATTAGCTTTATTTGTGCCAGCTGAGAAGAAAAGTAGTTATCTACCTTAATCAGAATCACTTTAGTAATTCTAAAATGTACCTGTGAATTCCAGGTATTTGCATCAAGGAATTAAGCCACCCATCCGATAAGCTGTAGTCTTTATCGTCTGGGAAAATTAGAATATTAACAAGACAGTGCTACAGGCATTAGTTATCTAAGAAATAGAGCAATGTAATTTTATTGGAATTTGAGTTTTAAGAATTGTACAGGCAAATCTGAAAACGTGACTGAAGAATACTGAGTCATTATTTCTGCTTCCCTGTGCAAGGCACAAGCTGCCTCATTAATCTGAGCGTAGAGTTTTGTGGCATGGAGGATGGGGAATCATTCTAACAGTGTTTGAAAAGAATTCTTCCACTACTGCTAAAAGTAAGGTTGTTGCAGCCATAGCTATGATCGAGTATAAACCATGGAATTACCTCATGCTGTGATGAGCAAATGTATTTTGCTACTATTCAGCATTAAAGATTTATTTCAGGGCACCCAATTGTCAGAAATGTATGAATGATGAGAGCTCTGGGTTACACATGCGTGTATACACATACATACATACACACGTCCTTTGTGTGCAACACTTATGCAGTGTTGCTGTAATGTTTCTACATACATATAAAATCAGGTGTTTTATATTTGTGGAGCTTTTGACTAGAAGTATAAGGTACCTTCCAGCACAAACCGTTCTGTGATTTGATGATAAGTTTACTTTCCTTGCTGATGATTCATTTAGCAAACGTTGATGAATGTTTTTGAGCACTCTTACAGGGCTAACGCATTAGATTAAAATACAGTCTTGATAGCTATGCATGTAATGTTATTAAAACTTAATGTGTTTTCATTAAGAAGAGAAAATCGTTAAATTCACTTTTGAATGTTATTTTTGTAATGCTTCTCAAGCACTGCTACTTGTGCTGTGCTCTTATCCTTTCTGCTTTTGCAGCCTTGAAGCTTCTGAATCATATCTTTTAACCGGATATGTGTAGATTTTGATGGAAATTTGTATGTCCGCAGCTGCTAGAGAATGAGAGAGAATGTGTCTGTGAGAGATGAAGGATTGCCAAATAAGCCTACTAAGCTCAAATCTGGAAAAAATTGAAATTTCCAAGCAGACTAGAAGTTTATCAAAGAGGAAGAAAGCCAGCTAGCTTGAGTACTTTGCACAGCTGTTTCAGCTGAGATATTTTATCCGTATGATACTATATAATAATTTGATGCCAAAAGTAATACATAAATGTTGTTTCTATTTAGAATGAGGGGCATACATAAAATTGGTGTCATATTGTCAAAAGCTTCTGCTTGTCAAAACAAAACAATCAGAAGTTTGGCTCATCTTGCAAAATACTGCAGCTAAAAACTAAGTTTTCTGAATCACCCAGTAAGCATGAGACCTCCCTGGCCATAAATCAGAAGTACCAGTACTTTTGTCTTTCTAATAGCACGTAATTTTTTTTAGTTACTAACAATGTACATAATAAAAAATCTTATTTGGAATTGAAGGGTTCACAAATTAACATTCCTTTTCACTGAGTACCACTAATTAAGCATTGATAAGCGGATTCTGCTTTTGTTTTGCCATTCTGGTAGACCTCTAATTCTTGATTTCCACTGTCAGAAATGTATAAGGATAACTCAACAATGTTGAGGATGCTTGCGCTCTGATGAACTGGATACAAGTACTCTGTTCATGTGTTTAGAGATATCTAATGACAAAAAGAGAATGTATTTACAAGGTAGAAGTGCACCAGATGCCAGACAGCTGTGAATCATCTGTGTTCTGTTATGGAAGGAGTGAGAACCTTTAAGCTTGAACTGAGAAAAAATTGTGTTTATTTGTTTGTCTTAGCATGGAACTGATTTTTGTAACCCTTTCCCTCCACTCCCGACTGCATTTGTCTAGCTAGTTATCCTTAGGTTAGCAAATAATTCTTTAGGCTTTCAGTCCCTCATTAAGCCCTTCAGATGATGTCTGTTTAGAAGTCAGTAAAAACAGTGTCGGTTGTATTGTAGTCTCCTGGTTTGTACTTGTTAATGTCACTTGACATTAAGTGTCCATGTGTAGCTGACCTTCACACATACAAATATAAACAGCTTACTAATGTGTATTGTTTTTGCAGTGCCATTGGCACTTCTAGATCTTTGGTATCCAGAGAGATCCTGACACTGTTCAGTGCCCTTCATTTTATTGACATCCAGGCCTCTGCTGCTGCCTGTCATTCTAAGGCTTGTGGTTGCTTGTTGTTGTTGTTGTTTTTCCTCCTCTCATGGTCATACTCCCTGCCAATCATACTCCCTGCCAGAATTCTGTGCTCTATCAGCTAAGGTGTCGTTTAGAATCCAGTTAAACAATAAAAGGTCTCATTTTCCTGAGCCTTCATTTATTTTCAGTCAGAACAGGATAGCTTTTTTTATGTAGTTGCAAGGTCTGGCAATTTTTTGCAGAACTCAGCATGTTGTTTCAAATCTAATGCACATGTGCTTCCCACAGGCACACAGGGCATGCTTAGATGCTTGCTCTGAAACCCACAGAGCATATCACATTTAATAGAATGGTTTGCTGTGTCCACTGGACAGCAAGACTGCCAGGTGCCAGGAACAGGGTAAGAAATGCTGTGCGGGTGTTCTTCTTGGAGGGTCAGTAGAAAGGAAAGGATTGGGAAGCTTGCTGGGAACTGTAATGTTGAACCTTGTCTGGAGAGCTATGGGAGGAAAGAATCTGAGATGGGAGTTCAAGAAAAGTAATTTGTACACAAAAGTCTGAGATAAGAAGGCACTGCTAACAATATTGCTCTGTCAACGTTGGAAACTGAAATTGCCAAATCTTTTCCAATCTCTTGGGTGTTTGTTTGGCATGGCTTAGTGAGAACTTGGTAAAGCCTTGCAAATGCTCTATTAGCATTTAAAACTTGTATGCAATACAGAAAATAAATTGATCAAAAAAGCCAACTTTTATTGGAACAAATAACACTCTGTGACTATTTCTGTATTATCTATTGTCTTCCTGTTCTTGCTTAACAAGTCTGATACTGAAAGTGCTGTTGTGTCCTTTGTGAATTGAAGCATGACGATTCAATGTGTGTGTTTGGAGATGAGCTTCTTACATGTTCGGATCAAAGGGATGGGTCTATGAATGACTTACTGTCCCTAAAGCAGTTTGTGGATGAAGGCAACTTGGAATTCTGTATATGCAACGTTGTTATTAATTTCTCACTGACTTTAGACAGAGGATTTATTTTTTCCTTAATCTGAACCAAAGCTTTGTGAGTTGTGATATCATTTTTGGTGAGTGCACATGTAGAAAGATAAATACTCATGGTGGTTCTGTTTTGCCTACTTGCTAGGCTTTCCTGCCTTTAAGTTACAAATTAGTGTTGTCTCAGTCCTCATTGCAGAATCAGTCTGACTGATGTTGTGTAAGAACCTTTTCTGGCTTGTGTTTTAAAGCGTGTGTTTCAGCGTGCAGTGTATTTTCACAAGACATTTAATGTTATTATGCTGCTTTATTTATTAAACTGAAGTTCAGTAGTTTTAGATTTTGACATTTTCTTTGCTGACGAGGCAGTTTTAGTAAAATGGTTGTATTTTGTATGTTAGACATATTAGGAAATGCAGTCTTATTGCTTGCTAACTTAGTCTTAATTTAAACAAGCTGCAAAATCTTCAAGATAAATGAAGTGTGCTTTCTTGCATCTTTTAGATCTGTTTCAGGTCTGACTATAAAGCAGATCTTTCTGTCTATCAAAATCAGAGAAAATGCATAATGCTATGTGGGTGTAACAGTTTGTCAATTATTTGAGAGAATTTCAGAGAAGACATTCTACAATTTAAGGTGGTCGTGACATGACAGCAACGCTTGTTTCCCTGTTGGAATGCTCTGAAGTAATTAATGAAGTACTTTTTGACTTGCTTAACGTGGTGAGATCTTAAAAGTCTACCAAAGAAATCTAGTATTGTTTAAGTAGAGGGAGAAAAAGAGGGGCCTTGAGGTTGTGTTGCAAGTAAGTGCATGCTGCTGCATAAATAAGTGTCCGACATATTCAACACATAGCAGAGAATGAAATAAAACTCTGCTCTGCCAGGGAAGGCAAGTAGTCCCATGATCTACTACTACTACAGAATTCTACTGTGCTTCCTTCCACCTGCAATGAGAACACACCATGCTGTGTTTGGGAGAAAAAGACACGTTCTTCTGCACTCAGTTGGATGCCACGTTTAGCAGAGGGTTTACAAAGTTTTTCATTAAGAAATTTACTTAAGCCAGTGCTTTGTTTTTCTCTTGGGGTAGTGTTCCAGTTTCACTTAAGTTGATGCCCACAGTTTCTGGGATACACCAATTTCACTTCAAGCCTTCCCATCACAGCCATCTCATGCCATGAGTGGTTACAATGTCTTCTGTTTAAAGTTTTTTTTTTTTTTAAAGGAAAAAAATATTATGATTTGTAGAGAGCCAAGATGCATTCAGTTGGTTGCTTGTGGTCTTTAGCTTTTAGAGTCTGATACGCAGTTCAGGGTATTTCTGGGTCAGTGCTCTCTCTATTTTGGTAGTGGAGGTGCATAGAGGTATGCTCCAGTGCTTTTACATTGTGTTTCCTTGTAACCCTTTGAGAGAGGAGTTGTGGAATGTTAGAATAGAACTTTTATGTGGCACTGACAGAGTTGGGGCACTGTAATAATGGCTGTTAATGGACAGCTCCCTCAAAAGGAAATGAAAATGATGTTTATAAACCAGCACAGTGTATATTTCCAGGAGAACTGGGTGCAAGAGTGAGAGGCAGCGTGCAAGTGGATGAGGTAACCACAGGCAAATGTCTCTCCTTTTCTGTCACGGGGCGTATTTGTCACATCTACTATCCTTAAGTAATAATTGCAGAATTAGAATGTTTAATTTTTCTGCATTTTTACACTGGAGCAATATGAGCGCATTCCAGCTTGTACTGTGCATGTTATCTATGGCTCTTCAAAGTTTGGTTTAAAATGCATAATTTCTGGTCATTTTATTTAAGCAGATTTTTTTGGTGAGATCAGTTATCACAGCATTTTGAGAGGCCTGGCACTTTCTCATTCTTTTCCTTTATTTCTGCCTTTTGGTTTTATTTTTCTTTTCTCATAAAAAGGTAATGAAAGATTGGAGTAACATGCAACCCATTTGTTAACAAGTTTGTTTCTAATCAGATGTTGAATTTCTGATAGTACAGAAATCCAAATTAAAATAAACTTAATTGCAGAGAAGAGATTTAAAAATGGGGGTAAATATGACTAAATATGTGTCTGTGTGTAAAAATAATAATAATCAGATGTAAATCAGGTTACAAGATAAGCAAAAAAAAAAAAAAAGAGACCCTATGCCTGAAGGGAAAGTTCTGTGCTACGAAAGATTGCACAGATGATTTATATTGCTCCTGAATAATTTGCTGTGGACATAAAATGTAAGATGATAAATGACTTTTGATTTATTATTTAGAGAAATAGAAGTATTGGAGAAGGTGTAAAATCTTGTATATAAAAGCTATATTTCATTTCTATAGCTTACAGCTTCTAACGATAGCATATCACTGTTTGATGTTATGAGTTGAAACGTTTCCAGAATGATATGGTTTTATGCTTGGTACTTATGGGTGTCTGTCATATAATAGCCTTGTGAACTCTGATAGCAGAAACAGGTTGTGTTTAAGCACTCTGTTTCCACCCCATGAAGATACCATTAAACAAGAGCAGAATAAATATGCAGTCCTGTGCCCTTTTTTACAGGACTTTTTTTTTTTTTTCACTCCCCTAAATGTATGACATCTCCTTTTTCCACCTGATCATAGTTCTCCCGTTTTCAATATATTCACTCTTAGCAGTGTTTTCAATATTGTTCATCCTTTATTTCATATGTTGGTTCAACTCTTTAAAATGCTTCTTTTGTTGTTGCTACTCTTCTACCTCAACAATCTTCAAGACATTCAAGCAAGGACATTAAGAATGATGGATCTATTTTTCTTTTCTGTTGCTTGTATCTTCCTCATCGGTAAAATACTGATCCAAAAGTCTGTGTAGATTTCACAGATGACAGTAATTAGGAGCCAGTTTTTTCATAACATCATTAGAATTTCTAAGATGCCCATGCAGAACAGCAGTGTTGACCCGCCTACATACATTCAAAGCCATTGCTTTGCGTGTGTTTCTGTTCTTTAAATCTCAGGCTCAATGTTTTCTTGAGGTCATAGGGCAGGAGGTAAATGGACTTTCTTGTGTTTGGACAGATCAATGTTATTGCATATATGAGTAAAATTTAAGACGTCTTGCAACTAAGGTTTAAGTAAAGCTTACCTTTGTTTTTTATCCTTTTAGAAAACAGCCTGGAATAATAGGACATTTTGGCAGGGCAGGGTGTATTTTTTACCTAGAAGTATTTGGTCAAATTACATGTCCTCTGGAACTATATTCTTCTATGCATAAGTGAAAGCATAGCCTACATTCCTAATTTGCTAACACATAACACTTTTTTTTTTCCATTTGACTGTTGTAGTTAAGCTTAGGAGGTGGAGTCATATCTGTTAGGAAAACAAGAGAAGAATAGTGCTTATAATTGAATAGTTATATAAATATTCACATACTTTTATATTCTTGTTCTTTAGTTTTCTCATGTTGCATCCATGTGTTTCAGTGTCAAAGAGATGTTAGCAAACATCCGCTATGTTCCATTCTATGGCTGATTCATGTTTCATATTATGGCCAAAGTAAAGAATGAATTTAAGTCAGAGTTCAGTGGTAGTTCTCAGACTGGAGATCCATGTTGCCAGGAAAAAAAAAAAGAGGAAGAAAAAATCTTGCAGTAAATTAAAAACTACACTATAATTCACTAGCTATTGTGTGATTATACAGAAGCTGGCTGGACACTTGTAATGGGAAAAGCCAACAAGAAATTTCCTTGTGAGATCTTTCCAAATGCTTCTTTCAGGTGCTGCAGTGACAAAAAGTAAACACAGGACAGTTAAAAGCAAGGATAAAATGATCAGGCCTAAAGCCCATACTTAACAAGATACGTATAATTGGTCTGTTCAGAAGAGAAGGGTCACTAAAAAGTCCTTGTTAGTTTAAAAAAACAACAGCAACAACAACAACAAACAAAAAACCACCAAACTGATAAATTTATTCAGTTTTGGAAATAATGAAATGTAATCTCTTACTGAGAAATGTATGTGATGAATCTTCAGAGAATAGTAAGCTACTGTAGATAGGATGAGTACAGTCTGTGCTTTCAGGGCACTTCCCAAGATAAATTTACCTCACAAATAAGGCCCTTAGTTGTTAACTGTTGAAAGGAACCTAAAATAGAGGACACGTAAGGGTTTTCCAAGTTGAAAATTCCATCAGGGAGTTCACTGTTGTGCACACATGAGATCAGCTGCTCTATGTCTTAGGGTTTGTGTCGGCATTTTGCATATGCTCGTGTTTATTCTTAATTCTGCCAGCTGCCTAAACTTAAGGAAGATCTAAAGATGTGGTGGATTTTAATACCACAGCAAAGTGGTTCTCTCTTAGGATTTTTTTCTTTTCTTCTTATAAAGTCAGTGCTATTCTACTAGCTTTTCAGGAGAAAGAATAAAAAGGAGTATATGATCATGGTCATCAGTGGTGAATATTGGTTGCCTATTGGTCCCAGTACCAACTAGGAAACAAGTCAGGACTATTTCTTGTATTGTCACCAAACAAATACAGAGGTGAGCTTGTAGCTACTTTGCAACTTCCATTTAAGTGAGTTTGTTGCCATAATAGTTCACCCAGCTCTTGGGGTTAGAACAACCTGCTGTTTGATTTTTCCAGTTGTAATGTTGTTCCTTGTCTGTTTTGATGACTTTTCTGAAGGCCTTCTATTTTTAACCTGCAATCTGAGCATCATATTCTATGCTCAGGTTTACATTCTTGATGCCTGTAACTTCTGGTGAACAGCCAGCGAGGAGTCCTGCTGATGGACTTGAATTCTGTGTGTGTCACAGGTTCCAGCTTCACGTTCAGATGAGAAACTAAAGCCAGCCCAACTGTGGGACAAACGCTGACTAAATTGGATCAGTGGATTCCAGTTTTGTCAGCTTCAAAGACATCTATTGTGCAAGGACTCCAGGGAGGTCTGGTAAAGGAGTCTTTGCAGCTCAGTGTGTATCCTATTTGATAGCCAGTCCAGCAACTCTGTTTTCAGGCCTTCCATGGAATAAATGCAAGCGTCTGAAAGACTCCACCTTGAGGGTAAGAGGAACAGATTGGATCTTTCAGCTTCTAAGGACACCCAGACTGCTCTGTGCTCCCTGGGGATCTTCTTAGTAGTGTCCAATAGGAGAGGTTCTGTCCTTTCATTGCCTTCCCCCATCTGCAAAAGAAGCCGCATTCCTGCAGATGTTTTTCATGATGCAGAGCAGTCTGTCTCAGGAGAAATGAATAGTATGAGGAAATCTACAGCAAAAGGAGAATTCGGATTAGAATTAGCTGATCTTATTTGTGGGATTATGAAACCAGGCTGATCATGTTACTTAGCTGCCAGATAACTGTAAAGTGGTGTGTTCATTTTTCTTTTGTTAGTCTAAAAAAATTCAGCAGTGACATTTTTGTTCTTAATGAAGCATTATTAAATATGCATATGTCTTACAGTAAATGCCCATTTCAGACTTAATTCGGTGAAATGTTCACTCCTGTGTATAAACACCCTTCGTAGTCATTTTTAAGCTGTGGTTCTTTGATCTTAAGTCTCAGCCTCCTTCTCCCCTTTCTTCGCGATCCCACCCACTTCCTTGCTGGCACAAGAGTTTAACTGACCTCTTTGTGAGACCATTCAGCTCTTTACAAGGTGGGAAAAAAAAAGTTTAATATCCTGAGCCACTTCATCAAGTTGTGGAGGAGCACCTGTGCCGGCACAATGGTGGGAGAGGCAGAGGCACAGCGATGCTGGGGTGTGAGGACTGCAGCCTAGGGTTCCTTAAGAGCTGCTGAGTTTGTCTGAGAGTGCCTTGTTACCCCAAGCCCCTAGCTGATAGCACAGCAGCTTCTTGAGCCATTTTGGGTGCCTGTCTGCTTTTCAAGGAGCTAATTTAGCTTGTTTGTTGGATAGGTAGTAAGGAGAGAAAAATAAATCTCTTTACTTGGTTAGCAAACAGAATTGGCTTGCCAAGGATTCAAACAGCAAGGGAAGTAGTGGGGAATGTGTGACCAGGAAGGAAGAGCAGCAACTCCTCTTTGTAATCACTCTGTGAGCAGTTAGGTTAGCACAGCTGGCAGTGCAGAACCTCACGGTTCTGGGGCAGGTACAGAATGCAGCTGGGCTGATTTGATCTCATGGCTCAAGCTTCCATTTTCTCTTGTTCGGTGCTCTCCTTTTTTACCAGTTTAGTGAGCTGAATCGCCTCAGTACAGCTCTGATTGAGTGCCAAAACCCATGTGAGGGAGGAGATTGGGCCGCTTCTTCTGCTTCTTAGTTGTGGGACAATGCAGCTGAACTCATGGTGCTGCACTTTCAGTCAAATGATAGGGAAACAATCTGAATTTGATAAAAAATTTTATTTAAAAATCCCCTTTTCTTGATGACTAATGGAACTGTTTTAGCACCTCTTCGTTCCCTCAGTACATTGCCTTCTGCTCCAGTGATACCAGTCCAGTCACACTTGCTCTTCTACCTCTAATGTGGTTTTCAGAAGTTGCACTTGCCCTAGATATACATCATCAGATAAAATGAACCATGTTTACTCTTACAATTCCATTTGATTCTTGTGTTTTATATTATCTCTATTCAGTATTTTAAAGCAAAAATGACTAAGAAAATGAAGTATCAGATTCATAGACGTAGATATGGAAAGTTCAGCTTTTCTTCTAGCTTTGTGGCTGGTGTGGGGTTGAAGCAGGCGAGTGAAGGGGAATCTCAGCATCTGAAGGACTTTCAGATGAAGAGTGAGAAGTCATTTAAAAAAAAGTGTAAACCAATATGGAATCCAAATTAAAAAAACCAAAGCACATAACCTTTATCTTTCAGCTTCCTGCTTAAAAAGACAGTTAGCAAACCTGAGAAAAAAAATATTCAGCTGAAGAACAGCATTGCTAGTGGTGGTGACAGATTGCTGGTTATTGCTTACGCATTTCAGAAGAACGTAAGAGAATTAGTCTTCTGTAGCCAGCCTTGTGTATGTACGAACTGATAATGTTATCGAGTGTCTTTTTAAAGTATCATGGGTAGTTTGTAGGTGATCAAAGCCTGTTCTGTTGAAAAAATAAATAAAGTCTTAGCTGAGACTCTTAGGAGATTTTTGGGCAATGGCAGCTGTTTTTTTTTTTTTAACTTTCATCATCATGTTTCTAAAATGCACTGTAGGAAGATGTGAACATTGCCTTCATAATGCATCAGCAAGAGAAGCAGCGCGTGCAAAATATGCACGAAATCATCAGGCAAATGGCTTGCATGTTAGCAACAGGGGAATATAAGGCTTCTTCATAAGTGAGGCCTTGTAGTAGGTGAAGTAGACGTTTAATAAGTTTTCGACAGTGATGTGTGTTGATAGTAGCCCTTCAGATGTAGGTGGGGCAAATTCTGTTGGCAGTTGTAATGCTTCTGTGTTGAGAGTATTCTCAAACTATAAGCTGAAGCGATATGACACTTGTATCTTGCAAAAGTTCAAAGCAACTATCTAGAGAAATGTTCTCCCTCTTTCAGTCTGAGCTGATCCTAGGTTGATGTTAGCTGTAACTCAGAAGTTTTCCTTCAGGTTTTGTTTTAGCTCTGTTCATCTTTAACTAGCAAGCTTAAAGAATACGCTTCTGAAATGATCGGTAGCATAATCTCTTAATTTGTAGCAAAGGTCACTGCTGATGCAGTGGAAGTATGCATTTCTTGCAGAATATAAATTTATTATGACCACGTTACCAAATTTTGCTAGATGTTATCTGTTTTCATTTCACTGGTTCATACAGAGGGCATCTAAATCTATTCTCTTAACATTAGTTTCAGTCTGCGCTCTTTACCTGCAAACATGTTTATTTGATATGACAAGTTTAAGCTATTCTTTCTGAGGGAACCAGTAGTAATGCCTGGAAATTCAAGCAATTACTGTGATTTTTCCCTTAAGAAAAAAAGTGGTAATTCAGCTTCAGTTTTGTTAGGAAGTGTAGGACGTCATATGTACAATGTGCTGTTGGTTTGTTTAGCATTCTTTGATAAAAATAGCTTTGGGGGGAACTTGTAAAGCTAATACGGGGTAAGTACTTAAAAGAAAAGTATCTCCTTCAAGATATACTTAGTCTTACCTAACTAGATGTGTTATCAGAAAATGGAAATTAGGATCAAGTGCTTAGCTTTCCTAGTCTGTAGAATTTTAATGTGCTTGTTTAGCAAGCGTAACGGGTGTTACAGAACCTTACATTTAAAAGCACTTTAAAATCATCAGGGCATCTAAAGAATTTTAGGCACCTGTGGGCCCTGAATAATACTAATTGATATCTGTGAAGACTTTATGAAATCCTCACAAAAGATAGAATTTTTTTGAATTGTAAATAAAGGTTTCAGCCACTCAATAGTGACAAGATGTTTCTGATGCTTTTCTCCTCCCTCCAGTTTTTCCCCTTTAACCACTGAGTTACTGGACTGGTTAGAAATGTATTGATTAAATGTTGCTGCAAGCTTCAAAAGCTCCAGCAAAAGTAGACGTAACCACTTAAATTAATCCAGAGGCGTGCATCTAATTTTCCTAAAGCTCTTCAAAAATGAAAGCTAAATTACATTGCTATTTGTATCCAGGGTAGTACTGAGACTGGTGTTAAGATTTAGAAAACAAACAAACAAAAGAACCCCAAAACTGGCTGCAGCAAATGCAATTTTGTACCTGCAGGCTCTGGGTACTATTCAGATCTTTGCTTGTGCATATATGTAAATATATACACATATACATATCTGTGTATGTGTTGTATGTTTAGAGCAGTAGACAAAAAAAGTGTGCTCATACACAGTTCTTGTTCACTGCCTAAGAGCATTACATCCTTCTGATCATTTCATACAGTTAGTAGAATATCAAAATTACCAGATACATTTATTCTGCAAGAGCAACTTTGGATTGTTCCAGTAAATTTATTTTTAGTTTGATTTTACTTATGCCAAAAGTTGTTATTTCTGTGATTGTAGCTGTGTAGAATGTTTTGTACCCATAACAGGGGATATCTCTTGATTTGCTGTCTGTAAGGTGTAGCCATTAATGTCATGTTGCTTAAATGGTTTGCTAGCATGAATGCTGGCATGGATGGCTACATTACCTTTCATTGGGTACTATAGGGAAGTTCTGTATGGATTTTGAAATAGCAGTTCATCTTGTAAATACTAGTTTAGTTTGACTGTTCATCATTTATATCCTTTAACCTAGGGAGTCTGTCCTTACACATTTTACAATGCTACAGTCAGTAATCCTGTATTAAAAACACTGATAACATCCTGCAAAAAGCAAAGTAATGCATTTTCATTAAATTTTTAATTTGAGCTGAATTTTTCATTCTCTTGTTTGGTAAGAGAATGGAGCCAAATCTGATTTTCTTCTAGTAAACTGACAGAGAAATAGAACAGGTTTCCTTTTTTTGGCGGAACAGCAGAGAAAACGACGGTGAATTAAGGCAAGATCTATGGCTCCAGGTGAGAAATGTGATGAGTTGCTGTATGTGAATCCTAGGTCAAAGGACTTTACGTAACAATGAAAGTGGTAAATGGTGGAAGATGATCAAGAAAATGCCTTTCATGTGTTGGCATTGCTGGTAGGTTCCTGCTGCATCTGGGGTTGATTTACATTCATGGCCAGAGGTCATGTCTCTTCCTAGTGATTAAACTGGATGTAACAATGCCAGCGTTTCTGCAACAAATTTAAATGGTTGTTGTATGCAAACGGATCAC
This sequence comes from Gallus gallus, assembly GCF_016699485.2. Classification (NCBI taxonomy): domain Eukaryota; kingdom Metazoa; phylum Chordata; class Aves; order Galliformes; family Phasianidae; genus Gallus; species Gallus gallus. The sequence goes on from NC_052549.1 coordinate 3,803,916, forward strand.
ATTTTCAGCTGGTGATGTTTTGTATACCTGCTGAGATGAACCCCAAATACCTGCTGCTTTAGAATCATAACTGAGCTGATGAGTGCACTGTTCAGTTTTGTTGTGTCTGCTTTGGGTATTTGCTTTTTGTTTGCTTGAACATGGCGTGACTGGAGACAAAGAGTGGGCTTATGCAGGCACCCCATTATTATTTCAAATAGTTTATCCAAATTTTCAGGTGGGTGAACCTGATTATTTGTTGTTGACAGAAGGACTGCGTTGGGAACTTGTTCTAACAAGCAGTAATTGTGTGATTAGGAAGGTTTAATGAAGAAAAGGAATTCTAATTCATTCATAGCATTTGGTTTGCTGACAGTTAATGTCATTTTCATTGAATGAAATCTGTCAGTGACACTTGTATTTCAAGCTACTTGGAATTGCTGGTATTCTGAAGCTCTATTGTTTGCATCTAAAACCAAAGCCTGCAAAAGTCAAAGAATATTCTTCTAAAGAAGTGAAAATCTGGTAATACTAATCTTTGTTTCAACAAAAGTCTGTTTTTTATGATGTGCTCTGTATTAGTGATATATTATTGTGTCAATACAGATGTTTTATTCCAGGGGCATTAATGTGGAATAGCGTAAGTCTGGCTGCGGCAAAGACTTGTTTGTGATCCTTAGGTGTGATGTTACGATCGAATGCTGGTTCTTGCCCTAATGCTGTGCTATGTGTGCATTGTGGATTTGCATCTATAATTAGTAGTTGATTTCATAGAATCGTACAACCATTAACATTGGAAAAGATCATCTAGTCCAACAGTTATATGGAAGGGAAAATATCTGCATGTGTTATTTTTAATTTGCAAGTGGCGCTTTGGAAAAACAGAGGGTTACAAACTGGACCTTCTCAGCAGCTGTGAACACAGACTGTCTTCCTAGCTGAAGGTTCAAGCCAAGACAGGAAAAAAAATGGTTAAATGCAGCCATTAATGTCTCAAATTCAGGTGCTTCTTAGAGTGATTAGACTGTAGAATTATATGAGCTCTTATGCAAAGAAACAATTTGCATGTGGAAAAGAGCATTTTTTAAAAGTTCTTTGAGTTCCATAGATACTGAATGAAATTGACAGCACTGATATGTATATATATTTATTATATGAAGTATTAAAATTGAGGAGGTTGTCTTTGCTATTTTCTAATTCCAACCTAGTCACTACAAGACATCACCAGTCTTTGTTGTAGGTAATGGATGTTTCATTTCATTTTTACTCTCTAGTGGGGTTTTCTATGATGAGCTGCAGGGAAAATTTTATGGAAAAGGCAATTGGAACTTTATCAATGTATTTTTAAGAAACGAAGAGCCTTGGTCCCTCCAGTGTGACTAAGTGCATTAAAGATATGGCTTAGAAAGTGTCTTGGATGTCATGACAATGTTCCATGGTCTTCACAGAGCTGACTAATTGTGAGCTTCATCCATTTTCAAGTGCTCCACATAGATAAATGGCAGATTGTCCATGCCCCAAAAGTGACAGAATCAGCTTCTAAATAATAATGAAGTCATGGAGATAACCTATCCACCAATCAGTTTAATTTCATACTTTTTCTCCTCTTTTATATTTACTCATTTTTCTCTTTTGATAGCAACCTTTTTTTTTTTCCTGCATGGTCTTTGCTCTTAGTGGTCCAAGTGTCCTCTATTTGCCTTTTTCTCTCTAGCATTTGGAAGATATTCAATCTGATGATAAAAACAGCTTATTTTTTCCTTTTTGACTTATTTAAATTCTGTCCTGTTTACTTTCTTCTAAATCTTTGCCACTGCAGTCTTTTGAGTGACCCAGCACCAGCAACCAAGGATCTCTGTGTCAAAGAGGGGAAAAAAGCCACTGAAGTGATTTATTTGAGCTTTGGGCTGAGGCCCTCTGTTAGGGAGCTACTTTTCTGCATTTTCAGGATGGAGATTTTGATGTAGTATTAATGTACAGTTGCAGTTCTTTTTGCAGTTTGTCTCCAGTGAATTTCTCATTGTATAGGATCATACTTCTGCGATTTCCAGTTTTTGCTATTTGTTTTTAAATTGGCATGCAGTAGTTCTTGAAACAATAGGGAAAAAACTGTTAAGGTGACATTTTAATTATAGATGAGTTTGGAGTTTCATCAGATAGGACCTATATAGTTAAATCCCAAAGGCAAATCTCATGTACTTACATTCCTAAATGTACCATTCCTGCGAGAAAGGGCAACGCTCAGGTTTTGTTGATGGTGTTTCTTTGAGTTCTGAATATGTATGGATTTGACATAATTGCATTCAACACATGCTAAAAAATGCTGCTATTCATATGCCCTTCAGTTCTTGCTGGTTAGTGTGAACATAGCATCTAGCTGTGAGCAAAGGCATGGTGATGGTGCTGTGGTGTGGGAGGGCTGTGTGCTGCTGGGCGAGCTGTGAGTTTGAGGCTGTGCTCCTCTCCCTTGTTAGAGGCAGTACTGAAGAAGGCCTGTTCAGCAGGCTGCACTCTGAGCTGGGGTTTCTGAAGGAGTGTTCTTTGGACAGTGGTTGAGTGGCATTTTCAGAGCTTAAACTCACAGCTATTTAACAAAGGTAGTTCGTTTTATTCATACCTTATGTTTTTTTCTTCTTGGCAGAGAGAAGTGCAGGGCACCAGAAATCTTTTATTTGCAATAAAAATTATTCAGTATTTCTCTGTCAGATGAAAAGTTTCCAAGAGAAAAACAGATCACTGGAAGCTCAAATACGTTGAGTACAAATACTCAAGCACTTCAATAAATTGTCTACATTTCATACTGAAAAACTAGAAGCTTACACAAACATGGATGGAAGCAATACAGATGTAGATAGTCAGCTATCTGTACAATGGATATATTTATAGCGCTCTGAGACCGTTTTTTCCACATTCTAAAATAATCTTCTGATCCAGATAATAAAATTATGGATTTGTAATTGTTCTTTTTGCCTCCATGTAGGTATGCATTAAATAAAATCAGGTTAATGAGTCTTTTGGGTTGGGGCCTCCTGTTTGGTCTGGCGTTTCAGTAACTGCCAAAATTGAGCACTTTCATTTTGACAGGAAATTATTTTTCTTATGAAATGAGACATAATTTATCGTATAAATACATGGTGAATTAGGCATTGTAATATAGGTGACCCCATGCCCCTGTGTGAAGTTTAGAGTTGAATGCTGGTTCATAAAAGTTCGTATTTAAAACAGGGAGGGGAGAGAGAACTGGGGAGAAATTCCCACAGCTCGGAGTGTTTCTAAGGCTGCCTGACAAAGCGGCTTGAAATCTCTGCACAGAGCTTTCTCTAAGCAGCTTGGTGGGTCTGGTGTAACTATCAACTTTGAACAAGGTTTTCATTTCTAGCCTCTTTTTCTGTCTCAATTCTGAGTGCTGATCAGAGTTTTCAGACTGCTTGCCTCAGTGTGGCACTGCCCAGTGCTGCAGCCTACAGTCCCAGCTGTGCTGATGCTAAGAGAAGCCCCACTGCTCACCAGCAGGGAATTGGGTGGAATTTGAGCTATTTGCGTCAGTGTTTTGTAAAGAAGAGAAATATTTACCTTGTTTCTTGATGTGATACCACATGAAAGCATCTGGTCTCTTTTTAGGCCTTACTCTTGTATCACAAATATGTTTATTCAATAAGTTGGTTGGGTGGTTTGAAAGACAAAATTGAACTCTTGTGCAGAAGACTTTTCTTGTGCAATTTTTAATAATGAGTGGTAGGAACTGCACACTATTGCAGTAATGTGATTACATAAGTGAGGATTTTATGGGGAACTCTTCAAATAACAAAATCCAGAGTCCATCCATAACTAAAATGCTTTTGATGGCTTAAAAGAAACACTTTTGACTAACTGTACGTGGGTTGTGTTCTGTGTGAGGCTGCTCAGTCTGAGCTGTACCTGTGGGTGTTTTTTCCACTTTATTCTGATGCCCAACTAATTGACTTTGTCTCTAAGTTTGCCTTCTAAAGGACAAAGAGGTACCCAAGAAAGTGAGTGTGGCTCTTGCTTCACTTGTTGCCTGGAAGCTTTTTACAAGACACAGATAATTAGACATGACTTATTATCAGAAGAAATTAACGTAACTAATAACACTAACATTTACTTTCCTAGAAGTACAAGACAAGAAGCAATAGGGGGTTCTTCCCCATCACGATTTAGTATCTGTCTTTCTCTTCTATACCTCTCTGAAGTCGCAAGCAAGAATCAGCTCCTGAAAAGCACTGCATAAAAGCTAAGCATTGGAAATTACTTATGAAAACTGTCAGCTTTTCCATGTGTCTTTTCTCAAAGTATCCAATGCTGATAGCTGGAAAAGCCTTGTAAGTATGCATAATGGGATCAAAAGAAAAAATAAGCTTCAGTGCAATTTAGAGTTGCTTGAGATTTATGGATCCTGGGCTGCTCATTTGGCTCTTGTCTCTCTTTAACCTGTAATTCTGGTGTTTGGCGGCCTCTCTTCTCCACAGAGGTCTGCTGGCTGTCTGGTGAAACATCATTTGTTGTGCAGCAATAAAAACAAAAGAGGTAAAGAATGTACAAGTGCAATTTCCCTTTTCTAGTTTCTTTCTTGTACAAAATGATAAAAAACAGCTCACAGTATAAAGAGTAACAGGAGAAAAAAGGGATGTTTGAAGCCCACCTCAGGCTGGGAGAACTCAGAAATGCAGTGTGTCCTCTTTGCAATGTTAACGTGTTTAGATTTTTTCCTTATCCTAAGAAAGACTCAGTTGGCTCAATTATGTGAGTCTGTGTTTTGAGTTTAAGGCTCTTGTTACAGAAGATCATCTTCTTGTATTCGGGGAGCACAAAATGCTTCATGCACAGCTGGTCTATATGAAATAATTGACAGTTCTATAGCCCAATTGTTGCATTAATGTTTCCTGGAAGAGACAGATTGGCTTCACCAGTTTAATCCTCAAACATGTGGTCCATATTCAAATTTGAAATGAGGCGTAACTGCGAACAAGCTTTATGTTTGAGTGGATTTACTTTGCTATATGCCAAACATACATTCTATATGAGCCTGGGTTCTCTTAGCAAGTTACTACTGTGACTCTTTTAGCAGAGAGTACCCCAGTTCCTCTTACTGCATTGTATACTGGGCCAAACCTTAAGATTCAAGCGGGTTCCATGGAGAGGCAATATTTATGGAAAGACAAAAACTGCTTTCCTTACTCACATTCTTTCTGCTTCCCATGTGTTGGGTCTCAATTCTGGAAGGAATTTTATTAAAAACTGCTGTGTGATTTGCTCTTCTGGAAAGCTCTCTGTATGCATTTGTTGTCTTTCTAACCCAGTTTAAGGATGTTTGATCCTTGTTGATGGGCTTTGTATAGCGTTTCTGTTTTATCCAGAATAGTTAGCCATACTAATGTGGGGGCTGCGTGTTTTTGGAGGAGATCTAGGATCAGTTTTGTGTTATGATTACCAGGCTGGGTACCCACATTACAGTTGTCCTTGTTTGGTTAAATTAGACAAGTGGTGCAGCCATGGGAAGGTGGTTTTGTGTAAGTCTTGTCTGTGTTGAGATGCAGTGCTCTTCCAGGCAGTGTTGGTTTAACAGAATGGTAAGGGTCTCCTTAACGGTCAAATCTGGGGATGTTTCTATTTTGCATATTACAAACCTGGATCAGAAGCTAGGGTTGGCATAGGAGGCAGGTTGAATGCAAAAGTTAGAAGAAGACAAATCCTATTTAACGAGCACAGAGCAATTCCGGCCAGATGGTAGGTACTGCTGACTGATTCCACCAAATAATTGTCCTTTGCCAGGTGATTGTGTGACTGGTGAGTGAGGACAAAGAAAAGAAAAGTTAAGGGATATTCTAGGATAGCCATTACCCCTTTGGTATATCTTGATCATTGTTTCACGAAGATTTTGTGTGGTACCAAACCAGGCTGGGACACTTAGGGACTCCTGGCAGTGGGCTTTAGATATCTGGAGTTAGATGCAGTGCCTCTGGCAGTCAGAGCTTTTATCAGTATTGACTCTGGCAATGTGGGGCTCACAGCCTGGAGTCCTGGTAGCTATTGCCATTGTTATGAGTGGCAGCACAGCTGGATTCTCTTCGAAGAGTTTCCATCCGTGTCCTGTTAGGCAGTTGGTAGTTATTCATCTTTCATCTTGAGAGATTCTGCTGATAAAACAGCAGCATGTATGCTGGGATGGCACTTCTGTCCCCATTTACTGCTGCTCTGTCCTCTTCCTTGGGTTTTGCAGTGCTTCCCCATATGCCCTGTCATTCCAATATCTGGCTTATTTTCACAGCCGTTCCAAGTGTGCAGCTGCTCCACCCTTCAGTTCTTTTCAGACAAATCTGATGAAACTGTTTTACCAACACCTCAGCCTGGCTATTATTTCAAGCTCTTTCTAAAACTAATAGCCAGTTATTTAAGATTTAGTAATCAACTATTGTTCCTTTTCTGAAATAAAACAGAGGTGTTTGTGGAGGAGGTAACACATCCGTGTGATGTAACTATTTTCAGAGTATTAATGTGAATTCAGCCAGAATACATGTGCTCTGTGTCAAGGCAAGTATATATAAAGTGCTTTGGGGAAAAACTGCCTTTAACTTCACAGGTCAAGCAGAAGACTTTCAGTGCTGCAGTAAAATCTAATGTCAAATGTAATTTTACATTAATCTAATTTACTAATCTAAACGGTATTTTCTAACATAAATATAATCCTGGTGATTTTTTCTATAATTTTGGATATAGTGATTAGGTGGTATTTAAACTTTGAGTGTTGAGAAATCTGCTGGCAAATAAGAGATGTAGAGAGGCAAATATAAGAAGTTCTGCAACAGGAAGCATCTACTGCAGTGTTCTATTAGCATGTGTTGTGTACTTAAAGTCAAGGGCCACAGATTGCAGTAAGTTGAATCATTTGGTAAGAGGATGAAAGGAGAATATTTATGGGAAAGTAGATAGGAGAAGAATTGTACATTAAAGGAGAAACATGAGGAAAACCTTTGTGCAGAAAAAAATAGTGGGTGACAGGAAAATTATTGTGCAGTTTGGGGAGAAACATAGAAGGAGGCAAAAAAAAAAAAAAGACAAATACCATAAAACTAGGGAGAAAAAGGTGAAGTTGGTGTGTAGGAGTGGGAATGGAAAAAGGGTAGATCTGAAGGGACGCGTAGTCTAAAAATAGTTATGTACAAGTGAACTACGTGTGAAAGGAAGAAATGTTAGTGGAAAATGAGAAAGGAAAAGTAAAGATGTGGAGTTCTGCTGGAAGAGAGAGAAGCTCTGAACCAATTACTGTGCTACATCCCAACAAATTAAGGTATCATATAAAATCTATATAAAGGATTTTATGGTATGGTCTAATTCACAGATTAGCCAAGAGTGAGGAAAATGTATTAAAGTTAATTTACACCAACTTATTTGATGCAGGGTGTTTTAGGATGGATTTAGGAAGTTCATTAATAAAGCTCTGTAGATTAAAATCAAATCCACATGTCTTAGTCTGTAAAAGCAGACATTTATAAAATAAATGAATATATCATGTTACTTCTGTTTTTCTTTAAGATGACTTCATGTGAATTAGGATCAACTGCAGAGTTACGAGATGTGTTGGAGCATGTTGAAAGGTGTTAGCCTAATACACAACATCACCTCTCCTAAGCTGGGTAGGTAGGCAAACTTTGGGGTCTTGTGAGTTGTTTCTGCTACAGTAGAAACAAGGAGCAAATCTTTCTTGTTATAGTCTAGTTTTTTTAATTAAGAATGAATGAAAAATATATATGGACGCATTTTTTACTCCTCCTGAATAAAGTATAAAGGAAACAGGAATAACTAATCTCTGCTCATTGATTCAAGCCTTGTAGGCTTTCCTACAGGCTCTTGTAATCTACCTGCAGCTTTTCATTCTGCCTAAAGTTCTTCTGCTGAGTGCTTTTATTCCCATCACCTTGCCCCGCTCCATTTCTCTCCCTGTTGCTTTAGTTACCTATTCCATATTGAAACTTGTTAAAGTTTATTCTTTTCCTGCATAGAGGCCAGCTATCTTAATTCTCATCCTGAGAGGTTCCACCCAGCTGAGCCTGAGCAGTACCGGGGCGTTTTTAGTGTGGAACATCTGACGGCAAATCTCGCAGCAGTGCTATGTTTTAATCTTTATCTTTGAATCTTATAACTCTGCTTGTTATGATTATTTTTTTCCAGAGTGCAGTGATGTTTTACCTTTTCAAACACAAAAAGAAAAATTTACTTTCTGTTTCCTAAAGATACTCTTTGATCAGAAGTTCATGTTAACAATTTCTTTTTTTATTTCAAGACCAAGAGAGGAATGCCCAAGGGTGACATAAATCATCCGTAGTTCTGAAAGCCTTTTAAATAAAGTATTTTCTCCTTGCAGGATTGAAACTTGTGATCTGTCATCAGGTTCTGAGTTACTTATTTGAGATCTAAGCACCGCATTTTGCCTTTCACTGAATTCTGGGGGAAGCAATTTACTCCACTGAAGGGTATCATCTACAGACTAAGGATATTTACTGATTTCGGCTGACTGATGAGAAATTACATTGAAATGAAGAATACTCATTACTTACTATTGTTAGTCAAGAATAACTTACTACTAAGAGAACTACTTAGAATGACAAGACTATTGTGGCAATGGGTGATAAGACTGGAAAAGTCAGTGAAACTTTCACATTCTGTCAATGTTATTCGTAGCTTAGTTTAAACAGAAAGAACACTGACCCCATCTTTTTTTCATAAAGAATAGGAATGAAATGCTTGAAATGTATTAAAAAGAAAGCTTTTCTATCGGTGTTTATCTCTCAAAAGAACTTCCTTTTGAGCTTTTAAAAGTTGGCACCCTCTGTAAGTAACATATGTTAAAACGTGGCAGTCACAGAGGAACGTGTTTCTCTACGTCCATTCTTCATTCATGGTGATTTTGACTTAGAGTATGTAGTCTAGCACAGCAAATGTGGAGATTCACTGCTAGTAAGTGACTATTTAAGATGAAGTAATTTGCAATTTCTATAAAGAAAATTATTTTATTGGAATGTGTGGTTTATAGAAAGAAAGAGTTTTTAACTTTGATAATTTGATTTCAATCACTGATAGCTACAGTGATGTTATGTTGTTCAGTAGACATAATAGTCCTTCATTAGACACAATAGTCACTCAATCTGTCTTTTTATTTGAAATGAAAAAATTTAAACTAATTCCATAGAATTATAGTTTGCATTAGTATATTTCTGCCAAAAATACTTAGATCATAAATACTTAAATGTTCATTGTGATCAATGAACATTTTGTTTTCAAAAGATATAATTAGCTTTCTAAGATTTTAGCAAAACAAGGGATGGGATATGGATCATTTGTCATAACACTGATCTTAAAAGTGTTCTCCTTTATGTATTTATTGCAGGACAGGTAATGAGGTGATAGAAACTTGCAGGTCTTATGCTGTGGCAGAAATGAGGTAAACCAGCTCTGATACTTGTTATTATAGAGCATACATGTTATGTTATTTTGAACTGTTTGACTGTGAGGTTGAAAAATATTTAAACAGAATGCAAGGACCAGAACAGCTGTGACAGCATAGGAAGTTTCAAGTTTTCTTTTTTTAATATATTTTTTCCTTGAAGACCTTGCTGTCTTCCTATCCTTTTACATCAAGGAACAGCTTGTTTGTTTTGAGTTCCCTGAAGTAAAGCTGGAAGACACACCTTTCCTTCATGTAATGAATGCTTCAAGCATGGCAAGGAATAATGAAAGTGGGGTTGGCAGGGATGGTGAGCTGGTGTGGGGGCAGCAGGGCTGCTGGGGTTAGCAGGGCTGGTGCCCAGGCATGGGAGCTGCAGGGGTTCATCTGAGTGGGAGCTGCAAACTTTATGACCTTGCAATTAAGGATAAAGCCAGTCTGTCACAGAAATATTAGAGGCAGTATGATAAGGCTGAGCAAAACTTGTCTGATCATCCTTTGGTGTGATGATAGAGGTCTGTTATTTTTGTGTGAAAATTGGATTTTCTAAATTGCTTTAAAATAGTTACACTTCCTTGTAAAGCTTTAGGTCTACCCATGATGTCCACAAAAGACCTGTTGTGAGGCTGTTTTTGAGGCCTCTGAAGTCAGTGGAAATGCCTTCTGTTCTGGGCATGTTGATGCACTCCTCTGAACACTGCTGCTGAAGACTTCATCCCAGGTCAGGCAGCAGTGAATTTGTTCTGCTGACTCATTGATCTGATAGGAAGCAGCATCTCTGCTCCAGAGAGCTCCTTCTGTTGGGAAGGACAGAAGGATACACGTTTACATCCAGTTATGCTCTGGGTGCAGTAATTCTACTGAAGTCAGTGAAGGTAGTCTATTTTTACTGATGTAGATGTTTCTATTTCCACTTACCATTTAACTTAAAACACCATACAGCAACTTGCTGTACTTTCTTCACTTTACATTTTGCAGATACCATACATAAACCTGGTTTATGTCTTTTCTAAGTGGCAGTTGGTATAAACATATACTATCAGTGCATAGAATGAAATATGTGAGAAGTTCCCCTTGGAAATGAAGGGAAGAGATTATTAGAAACAACCTAATTCAAATTAAAGTGCCTGGAGTGTCACACTTGCTTCAGTGCTATAAAGATGGCACACCTGGTGAGGGGAAGCAGCTACAGCATGTGTATGGACTGAAGTTAAGTGTATTTCTCTGATTTCTTTGGTGGTACATTTAAAGGGTGGTTTTTCTCAGCTGGAAGGATGCTTTCTTTTCTCACCTTCCATGGCAATCATGCAGTACAAAAAACAGAAGGACCATACAGAACCATGTTCTCTATTTCTTAGAATTAAGTTTTCACACCTTTCAGTGCAGTAGAAAATAAGTTGAGTTTTTGACTGAATAGGACATCTTTCCATGTTCCACGAGCTTTAAAGAGCTGATGTCTTCTATTCATTTTCATGAGCAAGCTGAAAGATTGCCAGTTGGTATTTTTTGTCTACTTAAAAGTGATGTTGGTGAGTTTGGAGGCTTGAGTCCAGAGAACTGCTGTTTGAGACTTCCTTCTTTGACTGGTACCTCAGTGACAGCTGACTACCCTAACACCAGCTGTATTTCATAGAGCCAACACTGGCTGGCTTTTTTTCATTGAGTGTTGCTTGAAGTGTGCCAGAATAACAAGTCCTGAAGGTATTACACCTCATCAACTTTATGGTCATTTTGGCTGTATTTGAAGGGATTTTTATAGGGAAGAACGTATTCGTTATTGTGGAACTGGGTACAAGGCTAGAATGCTTTAGTTGGAAGATCACAATTTGCCTCTGTGGATTCAAATTAGTAAAGAAGACTTGCTCTTCGTAGAGAAGATGTAAGTAAATATTGAAACAAATGCAGCTTTTATAGATGAATTGGCATATTTTTGAAAATGCGTTTTCTTTTTATCAGGCTGCCTTTTTTCTCCTTCCAGTTTCCAAAGAATTTTATTGGAGTAGAATAATGTTGGTATGTGGAAAAATTGTTGTTCTTAAGTGTCTCAACCTAACTGAGTATTTAAACATACACAGTTTGCCTACATATATGCTTCTAAAGCAATGGCTTCCTGATTCAGGATTTAACACATTATTTCTTTGGTTGTACCAGTTTTGGAACTGAGGGTCTGTTACTGCACTACATGAGTCCTTCTGGTTCTATAATTTATTTTTATGTAGGATTTCCCTGTGAAGTGGTGCAGATATTCCCACTTCCAAAATGAAGTTACACTGCTTATGTTGGCTATTACTAAACCAAACACTGGAGTCTAATTCCCAGAGTGTTAGATTTGCTGAGTTGCCCATGCAATGCAAGGAAGGATGCAGTTATTCCTGAACTGGATTAGAACAGCCAGTATTGTCTGTGCTGGCCAAGAGGAACCTGAAGCAAATGCATTAGGGGATACTGTAGGGCAGAGGTGACTTAAGTCTAGAAACATACATTTTTGGAGCTTGCACAGGGAATCTGAGCTTCAGGCTTGGCAATCATATGTATGTTGTTAATTAGAAGCTTAACTTCTCATGATTTCGGTGGAGGTCTAGATTCAGTATACTACTTTGAAATCATGTCTTAATGCAGCAAATATGAGGAACAGTAAATATTTTATAAGAAATACAAATAAGTATTGTTAATATATTGATTGTGCTTAACATAAGGTTAAATTAGGTGAACTCATCTGAGGATCCGATTAATGCTCTTGCTCTCTTTAATTTTTTCTTATGCTGGTGTTGTTTTTGAACTCTGAAGTTACAGTTCTTTGTGGCAGTGAAACTCCTAATTTCTTAATTTGTAACACTGGAAGCTCCATTCATATGGGCAGAGAGATTTGCTCTTTCCCCTAGGGATGTCCAAAGTGAAGGTATTTCCTTACTACAGAAGAGATTGGACCAACCCTCATCATAATTTGCATCGGCCACCATTAGAAAAAAATACAGAGAAAGCATTGCTGAAATTCCTCTTGGATTGCTGGTTTATCTTGTTGCTGTGCTTTTGTTTTTCTTACACTACCTCATTTAAATCTTAATCGTTTTTAGCAGGATGTGTGTGACAAACCAGTGTGTTTATGTTGAGTGACCCATGAAACTTTCAAAGGTGTAAGTCTCTAGAGCTTCTTAGTAGATCTTTCCCAGCTGGTGCTAAAACTGTATTTGATTGTTAGTATAGCCAAGACTGCTGTTCTCAAATTGGAAATTACGTTAAGTACAATTCTAGCATATGTTTTTTCTGCTGATTTTCAGCTTTTTGGCAACTAAAACATATGTGTGTGTGTGTGCATGTGTGTGTGTATATATATATATTCTGATTGTTAGGTTCTTTTAGATAGTTGTGTTTTTATTTGTAATTGTAATTACAGAGTAAGAACTTTCTTGCTGTTGTGTTTCTATGACACTATTCCTATTTATTAATGGTACTATGCTAAGTGCCAGGTGGTCCTTATTTGCTGCTCTTAGAGACATAGATGTTTCTGTGGGACAGGATAAGACTAAGGTTTTAAGAATGTAAAAAAAATCTTTTACATGTGTGCAAATCTGTCTTTGTCTTACTGCTTTGATCATTGTTAGCTGAACTTAACATCTTCACACAGCATGATGTGAGAGTTGGCTTCTTACTACAGAAATTCTTTTGGCGAGTTTGAGAATGGTTATAATAATCTAATATATGAATGTGTAGATACACAAGGCTAGGGCAGATAACCACTGAAAGGTGTTTACCTGCACTAGAATTTAGGAGCTTCACTGTAGGAGCCCCATTGCATTCACTGGAGATGCAGCAGGGATCTGGAATGAGTTTTGTCCCTCATTAAAAATTCTTTCTGATAGAGAGGGCTCGTGTAGTCTGGGTGTTTGCCTACACATCTGATCCAGATGGGATGAGTCTGGGCCCCAGTCCCTGCTCTTTATTGCTGATTTCTAATTGGAGCGTAGGTAGCCTCAGCCTGGTTCATACTAATCTCCATTAGCAAGATCTTAAATTACTCATGGACTTCTTTCTTATCATTGAGTTCTTGAGACTTTTAAAATATTTTAAGATGCTGCTTTGATAGAATGACTGACTGATAGAATGACTGACTGGTTGAATAATAACTAATCCAAAACAGTAACAGGGCATGCTAAGTTCAGGCAGAACTTAAAGTTAGGAATAAGTGTCAGGAGTGATGCATACTTAGAAGCCAATTTCAGAGATATGATATGACCTCCTGACTACCTACGCTGTGAGAGTTGTGGGTATGGAGAAAGAAATCCCAAATAAAAATCAGGTTGTTGCCTGGGAGGCAGTGAGAGAACCTACAAAACCAAATCCCACATATAAACCTATCAACAAGTAATTAGGGAGGCTGAAACAAGAGAATGTGGGTAGGAGGGAAAACTTTGTAGTGCTCTCAGTTCTGTTTTTTCTCAGGCTTTTACAAATGAATGGGCCCTTAATTTTTATTTCTGTGTATTCTCAGAGTTTGTTGATGCCTTCCTGGTTTTTTCTTCTTCACTGCTAAAATCCAAAATGTTCTAACAGGACTCTGTGCTCTTGACATGCAGTAGGTCCTTTTCATTATCAGAAATGCACATGCATATAAAAACTTCTGTGAAAGTACTGTTCTTTTTTTGCCCAGTAAGTATATATCATTATCAAAAAGTAGTTATAGGATTAAAAATCTGAAACAACATGCAGAACATTAGGCTATTTCTGTAAAATAAAACTTGGATAATAGTTTCGTTTACCCCCTTGTGCAATATACTCTTTGTTCTTTTCTACTAGTAGTTAAATGTACTTTTCTACTATAATTAAGTAACTGATTTTTGCTTTGCTGCTGTTGTTGTTCTCCTATTCACAATTTTGAAGTGATACGGAATACAAATCAAGTAGTCCTGGGACACTGGAATGCGTTCAGTACTTTGATACTCCCCAAAGACTTGTGTTATGATGGAAGACATGAGGGAGGGATTTAGGGTAACGTTAGCTTTGATTTCCTAAAGAAAACATTCTACTATTGCAGTTGTTAATCAAATACTCATAATGTAGGCTAAGATCTAATCTTTCTTTCTTTTTTCTCTTTACCTCCTCTAAATGTTAAAAGCCTATGGCAGGGATCAGCATGACAAACACAAAAGAAATTATGTTTATATTGAAATAAATGCAGCAAATCTGCATGAATATCTAGTATTTCTCTTGTGGATCTTCTGTGAGTGGATTAGCACAGCTGAACAACAAACCCAAAAAGTGATCATCTTCCCTAGGATTCTGTGTATGTTCGTAGAATTATAGAATCACCAAGGTTGGAAAAGACCTACAAGATCAATCCAGTCCAACCGTCCACCTGTCACCAACAGTTCACACTAGAGCACGTCCTTTGACAGAACCTCTGAATGTTCCTTGAATGCCTCCAGTGTCGGTGACTGCACCACCTCCCTGGCAGCCCATCCCAGGCCACTCTTTCGGAAAAGTAGTATTTCCTAATCTAATGCTTAGAGATCAGTGAGCATCAGCAGGTAAGAGACGTTAGGCTTTTGGGTAAATCTGAACGCCCAAAAATATTTTAACTATATACTGTTTTTTCTTTCAAAATACCTCTATCTTAAAATTCATTAAGATTTGCCAGGAAATTTACACACGTATCAATTAAACATTAATTTTTGAAGGTGGTGTGTGGAAGCCTTTCCCGTGTTGCTTTTTGTGTGAACTTGCTTTCATCTTTACCAGTATGTTTCAGAGAAGCAAACAACTGACCGCTCTGCTCATTGTGGGCATGGCTGCCCTCACCTCACAAGGCAGAACTGACTGGTTTTCTTTACTGCACACTTCATAGGCAGGTGAAACTGGGGAAGTCTGGAAGACAGGTACGGGAGGAAAAATGAGTAAGATGCCCAGCTAACAGCAGTATATACTTTGTCAGAGCAGGCACTCCTTGTTAGCAGAGCTGAAGACGTTCCTTGGATATTACAGCTTTTCACAGGACTAGCATGATTATCTTCATCCTGCTTATGATTTTTGGTATATAAAATATTAAATAATAAGTTACAGACACAGCTGATATTTTTATGGATGGGAAATGACTATAACTACTTTCAAGTCATCTGAGCACTGAAGATTTGTAAGTCTTTCTATGAGTGGAACTGTGCTGTCCCAGAACTGCTTCCAAATCTGAAAGACCTTTTCCATTTTCACTTTGCAACAATACTAACAGGCATGTCCCAGTGTTGGATGGGAAGGTCATTTCTAAGATAGGACATGAACACTGGTCAGCGCTGCTTCTCTAGCAGATTCCTTGTTTGTTTTAATCACAGCATGCTTTGAATACAACTTCAAGCATACTGGTTTCCCTCTTCCATGGTGTCAGCTCAGCGTAAAGAGCAAGGGAAGTAGGCAACCTCTTGTATAGAGTGTTTCATGTTATTAAATGGAGTGATTCTTCCATTGTAAATATTTGACTCTTTAAATACTGGAAACTTTCCAAGAATTGGAGACTTATTAAGGCATGGATGTTACAAAGATCACTTTTAGCAGCTTACAGACAAGAAAAAGGTGTAAGACATGCTAAAATCATACAGGCTATTCCCTTTGTATGCTTCCATTCTGTAGATTTCAGTAGAAGGATAATTTATTGTCATTAGTAAATAAGAGACTAGAAAAATGGCGTTTGCTATCACATTTTACTAGGAGCATTCAACTAAGATGAAGAAATATTCAGAGTACTGTCAGCTTATCCAGCGTAACCAGACTGGCATAGGCTAGCTCACATAAAGCAAGAACACAGTTCAGTACAACTTTATTAGACTATAAAGCCATAGTTAATATATTATCTCTGGAAGCAAGCACTTCCAGGTGTTACTGTTTAGCCTGTATAGTTAGGATCCTGTCCTACTTTGAATGCAAAATCTTTTATTATGTAAATCAATCCTGTACCAGGATTACTATGTGTATGTCAAACATTCAGTATGGAGTTACAGCATGTTTGATTTCTGATCTTTTTTTTTTAAATTTCTTTTGCTCTGCCAGATCTTGGCTTCTTTAGAGCAGGGATTTTCAGCTAATATTGAAGCATGCAATGATTAGGTGATACAGTCAATTATTTATATAAGCATAGGAAAGGGTAAAAAAAAGTTCAATATAATAAATTAACTAAACGTAATCCATACCAGATTGGTTGTTTAGGCTCTTTAAAGTTTAGTAAATTTGTTGTAATTCTTTTTTTTATAAAACTTATTGGCCTGAAAATTTCATGAAGTAGGTCAAGGGTTTTTTCTTCCTTGCTGCTGTACTTCTTCAGTCACACAACACGCACACCTGACTCTGGCTGTAAACCCAGTAATGTGCAGCAATGAAGTCCTGGTGCACTCACTACTAAAATAATGTACTGGTATGTTAACATCAGAAGTGATGAATCTTTAGCCTATCATCTCCTCACAAAATGGTTGTGTCTCTCAGCCACCAGATTTTTGTTTGTTGTTTTGGCTTCTAGTATGTTAATGAATGACTCAGGGTATTGGAAAGCTTCATTTATCATCACACGGGAGATTGTTTCTAATCCTTCATCTGTATTGTTATGATTTTCATGAATATTATAGCAGAAGTAGAATTAAAAGTGAAGTTTATTTCGAGGAATTAGCGTCTTGCATTGGAAAGCAATTTGGGCTCTTGATAAGGTTATTTCACCATCTGCATGTATTCTTTTGGCACATTTTGATTGGCTAATTTGGAAAATAGAACTTTTCTGTGAAGAGTTACTATAAACACTTGAATGCCTTTCTCTGTACTGGAGCTTAGATTTCTTACTGAATGCTGACATGATCTGAAGTGAACATCAGTGGGAACCAGAATCACATGTGCTGCTGACAGCTTTGAAACAAAACAAATGAAACCCACTTTATCAACTCTATATTCTTTAGATTTTTTTTTTTGTCCAGAGGATCTCTCTAATTGTTGAATGGAATTCGATAGCTGAGCAGTTGGCAAGAACAAACCAGAGTAAATCAGTTTCAAATACTTGCTACTTGATCCTTGGAATAAAACCAGATGACAATAAAAGTTTTGAATAATTTAATAAATTTAGTGCTGAAATAGCAGCCTGTGTGACCTTGAAAACCACCATGATGAAGGGGATTCCAATCTGATTATGACAACACCATGTTCTTCAGGAATCCTAAATCTGAACAGATTTATACCTTCATCTAAAAGCTCTATGGTTGTTTTTGACAACGTGGCTTCATTAAATTCTCTTAGGTAATCCTCGCAGCATACACTGTACAGTAAGTTAACCACTATTATCGAGAGTTCATTTACTGACAGAGCCATGTGTGAGAGGTTCTTAGGTCCAAATTGGTTTTCAATATGCTGAATTAATTCCAAAATTCAATCTCATACATTTGTATAGCATCCAGTAGTTAATGAGAAAGCCAAACTGAAATCTAAAATGTCCAAAACACAGAAGGTTGAAGTTAGTTTTTTTTCTCCTCTTGCAGATGAACTTTCAGAAGGTCTTCGAGTTAGCTTTCAGGGATATGGCAGATGCTGCACTCTTTCAGTTTTACTGTGCTCACGTTAGGAGCTAAAGGTTTGTCCTGAGCCAGGTCTGCTCCCATTGCTGTAAGCACTCAGGGGCAGTGGGTGCAATTTTGTATTAGAGCTGAGCTGATTAACTGTGTGCAATGTCTGAAAACATCGGTCTTGTTTCTTTCTCCAAAACCTGTTCCTTCCCTCTCTATCTCAGCAGAATTGCTTGGCTGAACTGGTTTAGAGAACGGTGGCTACAGAAAATAACCCCCCAAAATGGTATCTTATTGGTTAATGCTCTGTCCAGCTGCCCATGAGGTCAGATGAGTGCCAATGCTATTACAAGTGAAAGGCAAGATAGGTGGAAGAGCTCTTAAGTGAATATAGTTGTACTGTACAACTAGGCTTCAAGCAGAGTTTCCTGTCAGTTTAATGATTACTTTTGGTTTATCTTATGGAAAATAATGGTCTTGTCCTGTCTGTGATTGCTGCCTTGCTTGCCTGCGTTCTCCTTTGTCTTAACACCTGTATTTATGTGGCTAGTTGGATCACAGCAGATCCAGCTGAAAACTAAAGTAGCAAAAAGAATCTCAACTTCAAGAGTGGTATTTTAAGCATAGCAAAGGACACGATAGCATGCGTGTGTCCATTGTGGCAAAAGATTTAAGTTTCCTTATTTTGACATCATGTTGTAAATGTTGGTATAGAAGCAGCTTTCCTTGACATTGTGTTGATTCTTATCTGATGTGCTGTTCCAGGTTCAAAGGCTAAGCTAAAGGCTAAAAACCTTCATGTGACCTGTGGTAGTACAGCCACCTCATCATCAGTCTGAGTTCTCTCAGTAAGATTCCAAACACTATGGTATCTTTCTTGAGATGGACAGTGAAACCTAGATTTAGAAAAGACAACGGTGTTAGCAGCATGTGTTTCAAATTTGTTCTGTTGAATTTCACTTCAGTAAATACCTCAGTGGAACACAGACCAGGGTATTTGGGATGTGTGCTCTTTGCATGTGAGCATGACTAATTACACTGAGCTACCTCTTTAAGATTAAGCGCAGTTGTGTTCTCTGATGATCCTGGCTGTGCTGAGGAAATGGCCTTCTAGTCTCTCCAAACACATTTTGTGTGTTCCAATAGGCTCAAGGCTTTCTTTGAAGATTTTCTTTCATTCAGAAATGAGATTCAGTGCAATGCATTCTAGCCTAGCTTTTCTCCCTACTGTTGTTTTCTTTTAGGATTACTGTTTGGTCATTGTTCAGTTTGGGCCATACTCAATTGCCCTTGTAATTAGTGTGGAGCTAATAACCGTGTACTGACTAATCATGTCTGCTCTGATTATCTGGGATTGTTTTGACTCTTTCAGCTCCAACTGGCTTTTGTGGGGAGTTTTTGACATTTAGCACATCTGCAGCCAGTATATTCCAGTTATGAACAAGCTGTTAGTGTCATAGCCATTGAGTGATAGGATTATTCGGACTAAACATGAGTGCCTATAACGTAAGAATCCTTATTCAAATGGGCCACCCTAGGATCTCTTCCTAGACAATGAAGTTGTACCGTTATGTCGTGGGGTAAGAATGTAGCACGTTTCATTTTAAAGGAGATGCCTTCGTTTTGCCGGATGGTTCGTGCCGTAGGAAAAGGGGGAAGAGATTACCTGCTGACTTTTATTAGACTTGTCCAGTTTTCTTAAGACCTGATTTAAGTATCTATAAAGAACTGCATGTGTAAGATTTGGGATTTATGTTCGGGTACATCTGAGGAAGTAGAAATTGCCAGAGATAAACAGAGTTTGAGGAACTCCATCCCACGTTAAAGTCAGGAGGAGTACCTTTAAAATGTAAAGGCTTAAGTGCACGTGACAAAATTTACATTCATGCGCTGCTTCTTAAAACTTTATGTAGGAATATTAATATTGCTATTATAGCAAGCTAAGAAATCATCTGCTCATGAGGTCAGCATTTTGAAGACTGTCAGTAATCATTCTTCCCTTCTGCCTTTGTAAGTGAGGCTGTACTTGTCATTTCCTGCATAGCTCTTGGAAGCAGGCATAGTATCCTGCCTTAACTTTGCATGTACTGTTTGACAAGTTCAGTCTTGTTTGGCCAGATATTTCATCTTGTATTAAAAGAAAGAATCGGTTTACCTTCTGTAAATCCAGATTCTGTTTTATTTCATAGTTGTGTTTACAACAAGTTTGTTTAAAGCTGCAAAGACTGATTTGTATAGTTCTTGGCTGTCACCGTTCAAGAGGATGAAATTAATAACCAGTCCCTTTTCAATCCCTAAAGCATTTTCTATCCAACAACCTTTTAGGGTAGGTAGCACTGGGTAGCAAATCTATAGTGCTCTGGTAGTGTTTAAAATACTTGCTTAATCTTGATTAAGTTTCAAAAATCTTCAGCAAAAATAATAGATCAATGAAATTTCTTAATATATGCACAAGGAATATAAAACACAAAATCAACGTACACTTCCAGAGTGTAAGAACTTTGACTTTCAAAGATTATTCTCAATTTATTTCCTTCAGTATCGACAATGGGACATTTAATAGAACTGTCACTTCCAGTGCATTTCTCAAAAACTGAACTATAGTTCAAAATACTCTTTATTTTACCGTAAGTTACAACATATACAATGTAAAGAAATATGAAGCAGGAAGTTAGATTCGTTTGGCTATGATGTTGGTATAACTGCATCTTAGGCACAAAGCATATGGTAGATTTTAAGCACCTGAATTAGTTCTTATACTTAATCTTCAGCAATTTTATAGCATAAAGTATTTGCAGAAATTTGGATGAATGTGTAAACGTCACTTTGTTCTCCAACAGATAATATTTTTGACATTCTCTTACTTAGGACTATTTTTCCCCCCACCTGTAGGTGTTTACCTCCCATGGGCCTACTGTCATCATGCCAACCTGGTTCTGTTCTCGAGAATGGTTTTATCACGTAGGAAAATTTGATGAGGGTGGAAAGGTGAGTGATACTCTAATTCAGATTCATACGGACCTATTCTGTGTTTCAGACCTTAGGAGTTTTGGTTCCAGTGGTTTTAGTGAGATTTTAGAAAGTATTCCCTTAATAGCGCATTAAATAGATTTAGTAAAGCTATTTCCGATTTTAGTATTTAAACTACAGCTTCTTCTTATTCTCTTTGTATCCTCTAAATGGAGCTATGCATTGTGTGTGTTTACATACATATACATAAATTACGTGTGTGTATGAGGATATACAAATGTTATTCTTTGTTCTGCCATTAAAAATGCAATTTAAGCACTGGCAGACAGAGAGAAGTGTTCAGAATCATGGAAAGATTTGCCCTCAGTTATGTGGCGGGTGAGTGGTGGAACTGGTGCCTGTTCCCCAGTGCAACCTACATTCACTGATCGATGCTCTTTATTTCTTTTTTTAGTATCATTCCTCATGATTATATTTTCATCCCCTGAAGAATGTTTGACATAACTTCTTGAGCATTCTTAGTAAGCTCAGAAAAGAAAGAAAGCTAAAACGCAATAAGAACAGTAGAACCTCAAGCCTAATGATAAAGTTCAAGAGGTTAAGTTAAACAGACAATTATTCTGTTTGTTTTGGTTTTACATATGGTTTTCTTTCTTTGTTAGTTTTTCTTTTGTGTTTTTATGCCTTTTTAAAAATGTTATTTAACTGTATATGTGTAGTTGTGTATGTGCTGCTGTTTACTCAAATGTAATATGTTGACGATCTTAGTCCTAATGATCTTTCAGCAGCAGTGTAGTCCTAAAAATTATCAGCGACAAGTTCAACCTTTTGTCCTTATTGTGGCCTGTCCAACACATCAAAATTAACTCTGTCTAGTATGGAGGACATTCAACAAACCACTGACAAGAAGTGCAACTGGTCATAAACAATGAGGTCAGAGGATACAAAATCGTTTAGCACTTAGTACTGTAAGTATTTAGTATTGATCTGACTCTTTTCCATTTGAAAAGAATTCAAGGCAAAGAATTTCTGTGTTTATAGACCTGTTATGGACTGGTGCTTTTATAAACTAGTGATGAGTATTCTTAATGATCTTACCTATATGCCTGTATGTTCTGACCTGACCCATCATCTCACTGTGTTAACTTGATCTCCTCCATCTCCATTTTTGAGTTACTATTTAACAGTGTGACCTAAGTCTCATATTGCTGCAAATAAACACAGAAAGAGGCCAACAAATGTCCACGTTTCAGCCTTCTCCATCTGCTAAACTATTTGCATGCCAAAAAGCTGCATTTCTCATTTGGATTTAAATCCAAACACCTGTTCTTCATGTTTCAGTGCTTAGTACAAATGGAATATAATTCTTCCATGGAGGAAATTGTGATTTGATGTTTATGTTAATAGTATGAATAGACTGACAGAATATAAATATATAAACTATATGTAGTCTTAAAAAATTAAAATCTGACATTATCTGGGTAAGAGTCTGAGAAAGCACAGATGCTAGTGTTTTTTCTTGCTATAGTTTAGGCTGAACAGAGATCAGTATTGGATCTGAAAAAGAATGAAAGTGATGGAGCCAATGATAAATGAGTCTGTAAAACTATTTGAAAATTCATTCCATTCCCCATGCCTAATAACATTTTTGGTTAGCCTATCGTTAAATACCATTTCGAATTTATCACATCCCTTCTGTGTGATGTTCCCATCATCTTTAACCAAATTTATCTGAATTTGGATGAAAGAATTTCTTCTAACCTGCTATTTCCCAAACAATTAAGTAAATTTAACATTAGAGGCTTCAGGTCTTATAACTAAGGAAAATGATTTAAAGCCATGATTTGGATAGGAGCCAAAAGATGGTATGACAATTTTACAGACAGAGACTTGAGAATATACTGGATAATCCTGAAGAGAAGGTATTCAAAGCTATTTAATGTAGCTTGTGATTAGTCTGCTCACATACTTCTGGTGACCATTCTAATGGAAGATCAAGTAAGGAATATTTTCAACTATGGTAATGTCTCTTTGAGTAATATAAGTAACTTCATAAGTAATTTCAATGAGAAGTTCCCTACAAAATAAAGATATGAATGTAATTCAATACAGAAATTGTCTTCATGAAAATCCTGAGAGAGAATTGTTCATAAATTACTTTAGTTGATTTTTTTTTTCCCCACTTTCACATTTAAAATAGAGAACAGCTACAGTTTCTTAGTCTTCACTTCCATCAGCTCAGTAGCTCTTCCCGTTAATAGTACTCTTGGAACAGCAGATATTGGTAGATGTTAGTGCCTGGCAGAAGAGCATTTGATTCTGAGGGAGGAGGATTTCTTTCACCAGAGGCCGTGTTCTGAGTTTGCCTTCATGCTACCACCCTTCTCTATGTGTTCTTTCCATAAGTCCAACAGTTCACTCAAGACTTTGAGGAAATCCTGTTGGGCAGCTGTAAGTACTTTGGAAAAATAAGTACTTCAGTTTTTACTTGACATCTCTGTTTTGGTGCTGAACAACTCTGAGTTTAGTGTTTTATTTTTTTTTCCTGCTTAAACTTAGGCATTGTAATATGCACCATTTGACCTGTTCTCTAGTCAACTCTACTGTAACAGTAACATGACTTTTTTTCTTCTTTAACTAATGTCTTAAAGTTTGTAGTAGGAAAGAAGTTAGTTAAATGATGATGAAACAAACTCACCAAGATCTCTTAAGAAACAGGCTAGTATGAAATCGAGAATTGCTTTCTTTGTGGTATGTTCCATACAGCAACTTTAGGCTCTTCTGAGAAATGAAAGAAATTTTGACTTACTCTATCCGTCATTTGCCCTGGTGTTTCTCTGTGGTTATCAGTGGTTAAGTTTGCCCTCTGACCTTAAAGAAAAAAAAAAACCTTTTCTCAGTGTGAAGATCTGCAGCAGTTGGTGTTGTTCACTACAGATTTCTCACCAGGCGTTAGCAGTTACAGGAGCTGAGGAGCAGCATTGCACAGAGGACAGCTTTTTAATTGAAAATCCTCCATAGTTCATTGATCAGTACCTTCGTCCTCCAGATTCCCGTTCTCTCTTTGTTAGCACTGTAAGCTGGGCCTGAGATACTGCCTACTGATGGTGGAGCTGCAACATTTGAAGCCAGAATTTCTTGTTGTCTTAATAGCCACTTGCAGCTCTCTGTGAAGTACATGTGTTGAGGATGTTGCAGTTGGTGCACAGGAGTGGGAAATGCAAGGCAATGGGGAGGCAGCAAGAGACTAATCATGGAATGTTTAGTTTTGTCCCTGAACAAGGAATTACTTTAGTTCAGGTTTGGGTCTGCTTGACATCCCATACAAAATTAGTCCCTGCATGCATCCAGCCAGTTGTTAGCACAGACAAGCGATACCTGTCCAAAATATTGGGTAAATACAAATCTTTCACTTGCTTAGAGGCAACATGTTAAAGTGAGCTGTTAATCTGAATGTGGTTAGTGCGTGGTGGTTAGAACAGAGAAGGTGCAAACTGCTTTTACCCCTAGGAGTCTTAATCAGCAGCTGATAGGCACTGGCTGGAATGAGGCAGGCTGCTGAGGCCATCCCTTAGTGCAACACAGTGTGTATGGTTGGATTTTGCCTGTAATGTGGAAAATTCCATTTGTACTCCAGTAGTAACATATAAACTGTGCAATATAATTAATGCTGAAAACTATTTATGTGGTAGGTTATTGCCGATGTCCTAGATTTATACTTTCTGCTACGGGTATTAATTTTCCAAAAATATGCTAACATATCCCTTTAGCAGTTAAACGGTCTTTTCTTTGAAAGTTGCATTGTTTGACAACGATTCCTGGTATTTAAAATGCCATCTGGATCCAATAATGTCTCTCAACCAGGAAGAAACTCTTGTATTGCACCAAACTTTACATGCTCAAGAGCTGTAGGAAGTCCCATCGCTGCAGGATCTGTAACACGGTCAACATCTTTCCTCCCCTGAAAGACGTACGTCAGTGCTGCTCCTTTGTAATGTGAGAGGCCACTGCTGAGCAATACAAGGCACCTGCTTGTTCCTGGCAGTGAGCGGACTTTATTTCATGGTATTTCTGCTAGTTAAAGCAAAAGAGCTCTCCAGAACCAAACAGCATTGTGAAAGATCCTTTTGGTTCTGCAGTAATTCTTTTCTTTAATGTACCTATTGATTATTAAATTGAATGATGTAAACCGTATCCAAAAAGAAAGAGATGTGATTATGTATGTGATGTACCAAAATAACTGAATCAAGATATGACAACTGCAGCAAACCTCTGTGCTACGGTTGTGCCCTGCCTGACTCAATCTATTGCCTGACTGCAGAAAAAAAATATTTCAAAGAACAGTTTTAAAACTTTGCTGCTAATTCTCAGTAATTCCATCAAAGTTCAGAATAAAAACAAAGTTAGTAGGTCCTACAGGATAAGTGGGAAGAATCTGAGTTTGCTTTTTTCTGATGCCCTGATTGCTGTTTGTTGCTCTGGTCTCCCTCAGATTTCTTTTGTGACTTTCAACTTAGCTCATATAAATTGTTAATTACATAAAGTCCTCTAAAAGTTTTCTTCTGTATCTGAATTCTTAAGCTAGAAATTAAACAAGTATTCACAAGGACAAATGTGAACTGTTACTGATAAGCTGCCCTTGCCAAGCAATCAGATCAGAACTGATTTTACTTGTGGATCTGGGAGCATGGTCCAATTCAGTGCCTTAAATCAATACGTTATATAGTAAAGGCTGGAGCTGTGAAGTACAAAGCTTGATTTAGCTATGATTTCTCCCAAGATACGTGTGTTCAACTGAGTGTTTTGGGTTTGTTTTCTGGGCTTAAAGCCATTCTGTGTTATCCCCTCTCCTCCCCCTGTGACTGCTTAGTCCAGACCATGTCTGACATGAGCACTGAGTGTGGTGGGTATGAAAAACAGACACTGAACTGTGTTACTGTTGTAACTAGAAGGCCAGAAGAAACCACATAAGCATTTTGCATCCAGAGCTTTAATTTAGAAAATCTCATTTTCTTAATTATGGAAGAAACTCAGAAGCTGTGGTAATGGGGAAAAAAAATTCAATTCATTTTTTTTCCCCTGTGGATTTTCATTATTTTTTTTGTGTTGAAATAGAATATCTGCATTTGAGGTTTTTGCCCCCCTTATTACTCCTACAGAAACAAATCTATTTCTGTCTTTATTTTTCCTTCTCTACAGTTACCACTTTGCTGTGTTTCCTTTCAGCTTTTTATTGATTCTACGCTTATTTAGCAAAATTATTCTATCTAGAGATTTTTAGCCTAATAAAGTTATGGGAACGTTTAAACGATTGGAGGGAAGAAAAAAAAATTGTATTTAAACATACAAAAATTGATATTCTAGCCAAATTCCAAATTTTCAAGAAGTTGCTCCACTGCAAAATGTAAATGGATGCTTTTTCACTTCCACTGCAGGGCTGTGTCATTAAAGGTGGGTTTATGCTTCGGTATGTAAGACTTACTTGAATGCTATGTGCCATATGATTGTTCTTTTGACACAGTCTCCGGCGTGAAGATTTTCTGATTTTTTTAGATGGAAAATGCTGTGTATGATTTTGACATTTCTATTCTTTCTGGGAGCCTGAGGGCTCCACAGTTCTAGGAGGATTCTTCCCTGCAGTGTCAGCACTGTTGCTTGCAGTTCCCCTATGAAGAGCATGACATGGCAATAAGTTGCAAGAAAAATGTTTTACTTTCAAATGCTGCTTCATTCCAACGATTTTTATTTTTATTTGTTAAGCAGCTGGGTTCTCTCTTTTCGGGACTGATCTGCATCAAGCTTTTCCCTGTCAAAATGAGATCACGTTTATTTTTCTGCTTATGTCCTTGTGGTCAGATATATTTCATTTTCAAACAGCACTGCTTGCTTTTTTAGTAGCTTTGTCTTTTGTACAGATATGCTTATTTAGTGAACCATTAGGTAAGTTCCTGGAGATATACAGAAATTTCATTAATCAGAAATATATACTCAGATGCAAGTGGCTGTTTGGTGGTATGAAATAACTCTTCTCTTCCAGGGTGTTCCAGAAGATTTGTTGTTTTTTTATAAACATCTCCAAAAGGGTGGTGGAGTCCTTCGAGTGAACCGTTGCCTTCTGCTGTACCGTTACCATCCACAGGCTGCAACTCATTCTGTCCATGAGTAAGTTGAGGTTTGTTTTGTAGAACTTAAAAAATCAGCTTCATCTTGGATGATTAGCAGTACAAATGCTTTGTTAAAGAACAACAAAACCAAGGAGCAATTGCTACTTAATATGCTGATAGTGTCCTTTATTTGCTGATGGGAGGTTAGTTTTCCTATTTTGTTTTGTTATAACCTGTTTTAGGTTATAACATATATTTAACATATATAACATATACATAATATAATGCTGGCATTGAAATTATGAATAGAAATCTTTGGTTCTGATAGTGGTGCCATGGAGTGGAGTCATTTCAACGTTGGACAAATATTCCAAGAAATAGCTCCGTCTTTGCAACTATTCTTGAAATAATTTCACAATAGGTACAGTAAGAGCAATCAGGAGTTTTGGTGACTGCACTACAGCACTGCTTTCTCAGCTTCCAGTTCCCATCCACTCAGCTGAGGCAGTAACGGATCACATGAGATCCTGTAAGTTGCCTGAATAACCTCTCTGCTTATTTCAAGCATTTACGTTTTTTGCTCTCCAAGCATTTGAAAACACTGAATAGGATCATGTTTCTCATCCACTGAACGTGGCAGTGAAGCCATAACTTTGTCAGTACTTTGCAGATGATTGCAAAAAATATATATATTGCATTGCATTAGGATTTTTAATAAGTAAGATTTGTCTTTTCATACTTCTACCACATGAACTGCATTGTAAGACATATGTATATATGTTTGTTTATTTTAAAGCTTAATTTCAAAAAGAACTGCTGTGGTTTTAAGGAAGTATACAGAACCTGTTGTAACACTAACAAAAATCTTCCTTAGGAAAATGAATAAAAAACAGATCTTTGATCTGAGAACTTGCAGCACTTATGAATACTATTTTCATATTTTAAGAAGTTTAAGCATCTAAATCAGATAACAAGGTTTGAAAAATATTTCTGAGGGTGGTGTGCAGGAGTAATTACCTCAGGTGCTTTCTTGTAAGCTGTCTGCTGCTTTTACAGTGCTGTTCTACCCTTAAGGATGAAGTTGAACTGTTGATTGCTGATTCTTTTATGCTCTCTATCTTTTTCTATCAAAAGTGCTCTTTCTAATCAGAAGTAATGCAAGCTGAGCCAAAGTCATAACAAAAACAGTGTTTCTTTCTCTTACATTTTGACACTAGTGAAATGTTTGAGTTTTGTTATCCTTTAAGAGTCTCACAAGCAAACTACGGTGGTAATTAAGTAAACTGTTTTCTTACTGATGAATGACATACACTCTTCAGTCAGTCCTGTTCGTTGCTCTGCAGCAATGACTAGTAAAACATACTTTTGTATGCATTTTAGTTGTATATCACAATATTATTACTGTAAATACTAAAACAGTCATTCCAAACAAATAGAAGATACCCTTTGGATTTTGTAAACAAACAAGGTAATTTTTTTTAATTGACATTTAATGTTGTTGGGTTTTTTCTTTTGTGTGCATGATCACTTTGGCAGCTAGCTACAAACTTTTTAGCCATGCATCGTGGGATGCTGGGACTCTTGGAAGACGATTGCTTGTATCTGTGGGAAAGCATCTTATTCTTGGAAATGAGTTTGTTCTGAATTTACTGCAAGCTGTTGCTTATTCAGATCTACAAGGTTGTGTGGCACAAGCACCCTGAATTACAACACACTGTGAGAATGTGGAAATACTGTAAGCTGTTTCAGATGTGCAGCTTGCATGTCCAAATTGGCGCCTTGCTTGTCTCATTCTCAGAAGGCAGGCTAGCCATTCTTCCTGCTGGCTTTTTGTTGGTAGTATTGTTAACAATATTTTGTGCAAACATACAAATATGAACTTGAGTAAGATCTCCTCATACTGGCATGCTCCCCTGTTTATTGCCTAAGTTGTAAAGGGCTAGCCAGCATGTGTTTCTGAAGGCTACAGTGTGTGTTGTGGGACACACCACAAAGGTTTGTCACTGAAATTGGGTCTTCCCTCATTTGCCCCTTTTTCACTTCCAATTTGTAATGCATGTTCAGCCTTTTCTTGCAGTCTTTGTCTTGTTGGGGCGTTTTACTTGAGCAGTTTTCTGACACTTTGCCTTTGTCATTGGCCATTGCATTCTCAGCTTTAGCCTGAGCCTGGATACGGGAGTGGTAAACCAGGAACCAGATTAATATTTTGAGATAAAAGTGACACTTACAGGAAAGTTGATGTTTTTAATGGTTTATGTCTGGTTTCAGACTTAAAAAGTTAAATAGTTGGGAGCTAGTTAGTAGAGTTTGTTTGTACAGAGGTACATATACAGTCCTTCAGCAAAGACAGTGGGCACTCACATCCTATTGTGAACTGATGTCAGTTTATACAAATGTCCTTCATGTCCCTTTTCATTTTTCAGGGGACAAATGCATGATCCCGCATACTCAGACTTAAAGTGTATATATAAAACTGCTTTGGCAAGCAAAATTTTGTTCTTTTAGTTTAGTGTGTGTAATGGTAAACAATGTTCTTTAGGTCTTTTCCTGTGATTAGGATCTTTCTGGAACAGATTTCTAAAGGTGAAAGTATCTGTGAAGCAGGAAGAAAAAACTTATTTGCATTCTCCCTTACCCTGAAGGTATCAGACTGAAATATGAAATGCTGTGTGTGTGTGTGTGTGTGTGTGTGTGTGTGTGTGTGACAGAACCTGAACCAAGTGCAGGCTATATTTAGATTTCTTTAGATGCATACAAAAATATAAACTCTCTCATTGTAATTTCATCTAAAGTATATGACAAATAGCTGCTGAATGCGGCTGAATGATACAAGATTTGGGGCCACAAAAAAAAATCCCACATATTGTATCTCGTGGATCTAAATCTTATTATCTCACTTTACAGCTTGTATTCTAGGGGCGTGTGTATTTTGTGCTACAGGGCTCTGTTGCGCTGATCTGATAGAATATCAGAGTTGGCATTATAGTGAGAAGTACTATGGTAAGTTTGGTGTGTAATAAGAACATCATAAGATGTATAGATTTTTATCTTACTAAGGGGGAGAAAAACAAACTGTATATTAAACAATGTACTTCCCTGCAAGACAAAAGTCAGTATGGTAAAATGAGCAGTAAAACCACTGTACTTGTTTTAAGTGGTGTTGCTCATGAGGACAGAGAGTTGGGGCAGGTAGTGAATCTTTGTAACAATTTACAAATTTTTGGTCAAGAGAAATGTAAGATATGCAGAAAGCAGGGTTAGTAGATTCTACTGAGATTCGGGAGATTCTCTTTTATGCAGAAAATTTGAATTTATAGTAATGTCATATGCTGTGTGCTCAGAATGAGTATAATATTGTAAAGGCTTATTCTGCAGAAATATCCAGTATTACATAATCCATTAAAACCATCTGGTTTCAGGCACTAGAGGCTTCCAGTGTCATCTAAGCAAAAGAGAACAGGCACTTAGTTTGAACATGCTTTCGGTTGTTTTAGAGGTACTGGAGGCATGGTCTGATATCACTGATCAGCACTGGAATGCCTGCTTAATTTCTTGCAAAAACATGCATCCAAAAATAGACAGGAGAGAATGCTGTCGTAACGTATTCCTGCACAACGGTAGTAAAGATGAGGTCAACTGCATTTTTACTGTCTATGTCTGCGTTTGGCACTTCAATTAAACATAGAAACTAATGACCTCATTAGATTCTTGAAAAGCGAATGGCATTAACATTGATAGTCTCTGTCTTTCTTAATAAGCCTTTCATGAAAAATAGGCCACAATGCAAACCAAGCCTCAGTTAATGACCCACGACCTGAAGATGAACTCAGACATTAATAGAACCTATTAACAGTGTAAATGTAATAACTCAGTGGTACGATATAGTCCAGCAATTAATAAGTTCATATGAAGTTCAACAGAACAACAGCGACCAAAAAAATCCATTTATTCACCAGTATGGTCAAGGTTCAAATAAGATTCATTTCTGAATTTCCTGTGGATTGCAAGGACTGAATTCTACATGCAAAGCTAGCTGTAAAAAAAGCTAGCTGCAAGGAGTCTGTTCTTTCAGCTCTTGCTGTGATTAAAAAGTTCTCTGTTCTTGCATCTCTGGATTATCTATCAGGTGAGATTCACCTCATATAAAATTCTATTATCCTGCCATGAATAAAAAAACACTGGCAGAGGCTGTTCACTTGAATAGCTGTTCTTCCTGTCTGGTGTTACCTGAGTAGCATGTGGGACCACGCGTACAGGGAAGGTCAGATTTATAGTGTTACTGTGGATGGTAATCAATGCCTACAATTTCAGTACTGCTTTAGGATACTGGGCTTGTATTTTTACATTTCGCAAGTACTTGTACATCTGTCTTTGCTCTGTTGATTCACTTATGTAACCTCACTGGGGGGAAGGAGGGGAGAGGGAGTCAAACGTTATGGTGAGGTTTAACAGAGCTCAGACATTAAATCATATAGCTTTTATTGTCACATTATCTTTCATTTCAAAATAGGAATGGAGCAGATGTTTCTTGACTCCTGTATTCAGTCAGTAGGTCAGCATACACTTTAACAGAGCTCCATTGTTATATTACTAGGGTGGATGGGATGGTAATAATTGCTGGGGACTGAGGAGCACACTTCTCACCCACTGAATGAATACCCTCATTTCGCTCCTGCAGAATTTTGGCTCCTCTTCTTCTTTCCAGACTGCATAGCTTAGGAGGATTGAGTGGGCATATCAAATGAGAATGATTTTCCAAGTGAAAAAACTGCGTGTCTCTGACATTTGTGAAGGACAAGAAAATTAAAGAAATGAGGAAGAAATTGTGTACTTCAAGGATTTTGATTAAAGAGGTGTGTTACAATGTGGGTGCCAGCTTCTGTAATCAAAAGAGTTTGTGTCCCACCTTCTGGCTGAGGAAAGTGCTGTTGATTGAGAACAGGCTAGGAAACGATACTAAAGGCTGCTACCAAAGTGTTACCTTTAATCCTATCTCAGGTGAAAGCAGCTTTGTTTTGGGATGGCGTAGAATAACGATAGCTTCTAGGTTTTGCTTATGGCTATATGAATATGTAATAACATGAAATCTGAAAGTAGCTGTGAGAATCGTCTGTGAGAAGTGGTTTGTACAACTTCTAGATCGTTTCAGGCATTTTCTTTAAGTATGCTTTGCACGTTGCTACAGTTCCCGTCTGTTGCACCTGCACTGGCTCTTAAATGATGGGAAAATGGCATTCCCTTATCCCTCAAGGCAGGAATCCCAGTTATCTATTCTGGAAACATCCAAAAATGTGGCAAATTAGGTGAACCAGAAACCAAAAGGGTGTAACTGAAACTCTCCCTTTTGACACACTGTGAGCTACCTTTTGCTTCAACACATGAGTGATATTGTTCATAAAGGGCAGGTTTTCACAAAGATTAAGTCTGTAGTTGTTGCTGTAATTAAAGCTCAAATACAAATGCCTCCCCTTGACTCCATATCTCTATGACCATCTGGGCTTGCACTGCTGAAAGATTTTCAGGGTTGTAACTCCAGATTGCGAAGTGTTGATATATCTGAACTTTTTCATTAAAAAGGCTGCATGCAATATGGGGAATCAATTTAAAAGCAACCACAACAACAGCAAAAAAAGTGAGCATTTTCAGTTTGAGATTATAGTAAATATTCTTCAATAACAGGTCACCATAAGAGTGTCTCATAGTGATGCTAGCAAAAATTCATAATTGCTATATGTATTGGCTTCACTCACGCAATCCAAAATTCTCATTTAAGAAAAACATTTATTGAGCTTTAAGTAAAGCTATATAACAATATTGTTGTGTTCAAACAGAGGTCCGGTTAATGTTGAGTTTCACATTCTTTTCTTTCTGAGTGCAGTTTGCTTACTCCTTGCACTTGCATTACTCAATGTAACACTCATATAAGATAGGGTCAGTAAGTCTGCTTCAGCCTGATGGTTTTTTGAGTGCTCATTAGCTGGAACGTGATAAATTGCTGAGAGTCCGTGCACAGAAATACCTAATTTTAGGCTTCTCCCCAACAACTTTGCCGTTCTTGCTGCTCACCGAAGAGCCTTTAAAAATGCAGTTGTTGGTCTCTTCTTGGACAACAATACCTTATCTATTCTTTTTTAAGTGAATTAATTTCAGTTATTTTTCCTAGCTTCTCGCAACCTAGCAGTGACTAGATTGAAAGTCTTGCCTGATTCTTTCTGACCCTGGCTCTATTGCTGGTGACCCTATGAACTGCTGCTGACTAGCTTCTCCATATCAGCTCTATCTTCAGAAGGCTTGGCCCATAACCAGAGGTTATCTGGTAATTCCTCTTACACCTTGGAAGTCTGCCTATTGTTTCCCCAGCTTTCTTGACTTTGTTAAAGCTTGAGAAGGAAAGCTTGACTGTGCCACTCAACTCAATAGGACGTATTCTGAAGTACCTCTGGAAAATAATGCACTGTTATTCTTCTAAGTCACGTTTCAAAGTGAAATCAGTTTTCAAACCTTTCCATTTGCATGTAAAGCAACAATCTTCCTTTTTAGAAGCTAGCAGAAGCTCTAGAATTTCCAATAATGTGATTCTGGAAAAATACTTGACCTTCATAGTTCTTTCCTTTAACTTTCCTTCTGGGAATATAATATGCTGTAATGAACATGGAAAAATGGAAGTGTCAGAGGATGCCAGCAGCAGCTAAAGCTTTGCAGCAGGAATGCAGCTTGTGGTTGCATTAGAAGAGATTTGCAATCAAATCCAAGATTTTTTTCCATTAGTTGAAGTGCTGGTGCACAGCTACAGTCTTCAAAACTTTATATGGAGTGGCTAATTCTTTGTGGTACGTTTAGTTGTGTGAGAAGTTCTTTCCAAGTTATCACACCACGATCAATGATGAAGTGCTAAGCAGCCATATAAGGATTTGGTTGTGCTTGGAAATCTCCTGCAGAAGTGAGACAGGCTCTCAGGAGCTTGCTAATAATCACAGAAGGAATCCATATGCCTGCGTGCTATGAGGGCTGCGAAGGCATGGCACAAGTGAAAACAAAATTTCTATTGTTAAAATACTAGAAAAGCTTGCTAACAAACTTTTGGGAAGAAATTACGTTACCTAGTAAACTTAATAGCCTTGAATTTTATACTTGTATATATTTGTGCCCCAGGGGTATGCTTCATAAAGGTCATTTGGAACAATAAAATAGTATCTGGTGCAGCCTTTGTGGAAATTGATAATCCATAATGAAAAGGAAAAAAATGAAAATGTTTCATAAAATTAAGATGTGACTGTAATGCCAGATCATCATAAATCTCTGTGTATAATATATGTACAGTTTTGTAAGAGAATCACAGTGGATACATACAGGACTGTGGACAGTCAGAAGAGATTTAGCAATGAAGAGAACAGCCTGATTCATTGATGAGAATGACTTACCACTGTATGGGTGTAGCAGCTCCTCTTCCTGACTCTGCCAGCCTGTACAGCTTGGGTTCTTACTATCAAGGAAATGTGAATGGTTTTTGATTTCTGTATGGCAAGTTGCTCTTAGAAACCAGAAATCAGACCTGGCCAGGTAGACAGCTGAGGATGAAACTTATTGCAGCTGTCCTGTGATAACCTGTGCTGACCCGTTAATTAGGAGCCTTATTTAAAGCAAAAGAAATAACATGTCCTTGGAGAATCGTGATTTATAAACTCCATATGGTCTTATAATATCAGAAGATCATGGAGCTTAATATTCAATTGTGTAGAAGTTGTATTGGTAGGAAAAATATGTATTTCCCAAGACAAGGAAACAAGTCTGTTAGTGTTTAATTTCAGAGAATGGCGATTCATAAATGCATAATCTGGTCCTGAATGTTTTTTTTAAATCAGTGTAAACTTTGAGTCACAAGATGTGTTAAAAAGGTTTTCAGCAAGGATAAAAAAAACTAGATGTCTTTCAGAATTTCTGATAGAATTAATTTTCAACTCAGTGTCTTGTTCAAAGGATGTAGATTAGATTTGTCTGTCAAACCATAAATTAAGGAAATCAGTGTATCGTGTCTGGAACACTGTTTATAAGTATCAGATAGGTTCCTAGTTAACGAATATTATGTGAACTCTGAACATTAAACAGATGTTCTTGAGAGCAGGTGGTTTCTTTATACCATTGTAAATTATGTAGCCTTAAATACTACATTATATGGTGGGAATAGACTTTTTAAATACATGTTTGAAAGTGATAGGTGTGCACAAAAGAAAAAAATAATGTCACAGTTGTCAGACTGAATTAATTCAGTCTGTTAGGATGTACAGGCTATGAACGTAATCCTTGCCTTCAAGTTGTCCTCTCTTGCTGAGGTCATATGTTGAATCTTTTGAAGATCCCAGCCAGCCATCAGCGTTTAAGGATATTACGTGTTTCCTTCTTACTCGTTCCATAGCCACATGGTTCATCAGTTGGTATTCATCTCACTGTTGTTTAGCTCAACCACTTGGCTTAAGTCATACTGTGAAACGTATTACAAATTTGAAGACCTGAAGGTGTAATTTGATACAGACTTGTGCCAGCTTGCTCATTTCTGAAGTATATTCTTAGGTATCTCACAAGGCATAGTACTTTTTCTTCAAAAATAAAAGTGATAATAAATTCCATTGCTCTTTATTTCTTAAAAAGGTCATCTTCAAAAGAAGGCATAGTTGGTTATTTATACCGTTGCTGAATAATACTTGGGAGGCTTCAGAATAAAAGCACTTACTTAGCATAACGTGTGCACTAATTAGCAAGTGCTGTGTTGTGTCTAAGGGCTGGGAGTTTCATTGCTGTATGCAACTTTTGCAGTTCATTATTTATTTGTTATTGTACCAACGTCTACTGATCCTGATCTTCTAAAAGTGACTTTCTGAAGAGTTGAGCTGAGCACCACAGTCTTTGGACTTTACATGCAGAATTGGGCTGTCTAATTGGTTATGCTGGAGTAGTGAATTTGTGAGATTGGAAGTTTGGATTGACGAAGGAGAATAAACATATAGGCAAGTGGAACACGAAGAATTGGGATTAGGAGGTAGTTTGCCTGTATGTACTGCAAGGGTATAGGGCAGTTCATCTGGTGTCTGGCAATGGGCAGACAAGATATTGGTGGGCAGTTGGAATTGTCAGTATTGAATTTGATTGCCATGTTAAAGTTCTTGAAAATAACAGCTATGACTTCTGATCTTAATGTTTTTTGTCCAAGAGCTTCCACAGAATTTCCTTTTTTCTGCCAACAGTTACATGTGGCCCTGGGAAATTTCTGCTATTTTTGTACTGTGTGTGAATTGTTTCAGTCAGGTGTGTGTGTGTGTGTGTGTATACAGGCACACGGTATATATTTATATAAATAATATATGTATATAAAATAAATTTAAAAGTTTTAAGGGGTCTAACTCAATCACATTTCTGATTGTTTAGGGAAACCATCTGGAATCACCGAGTCAAGTTTCTTGAGGACAGAGTCCTGAGCACCTGGACGTCATTCACCATTTGGAATGCTGGCAAGCAAGGCAAGAAGCTCTACAGAAGTTTGTCACCAGCTAATCGGAAAAAGGTATATTATTAAGGGTTGGTAAAACCTGTACAAAACCACTTTTTTCTTCCTACGTACCATAGTAGCATTCTCATAAAAAATAGAACTGTGAATTGGAATAATTCTCAG
The DNA here is from genome assembly GCF_016699485.2 of Gallus gallus. NCBI lineage: Eukaryota > Metazoa > Chordata > Aves > Galliformes > Phasianidae > Gallus > Gallus gallus. The sequence continues at coordinate 3,840,612 of NC_052549.1, forward strand.
TACTCTAATGACCTTCTACTTTCGAAATGCTCTATTAAATTATCTAAAGCATATTGTGTGTAGTTCAGCTTAGGTACTCTTGTTCCTGCTTGCTGGTGACTAAGCATAGCAATAGCATAGGCACTCTATCATTGCTTATGGTACTGTTGTGTAACTAACCTTTGCAGTAACCAGGTAGACCAGGTGAATCAAGTAACACTTGGTACAATACTGAACTGCCTCATCTAGGGTTACTCATACATGTATTCATTATGTTTGCCCAGTTCCTAATTGGATACTACATGGGTCTCTGTTAGATGCTGAGCAGTCTGGTTTGTATTTGGCTAAGTTGTTAGGCTGTAACCTCCTTTTGAAAAAGAAGCTGCTGTGGGGGGAGCATGCAAGTAGACTGCTGTACATGTTGTACATTTTACAATCAATTGAAAATGTGGAGGTCACTTACAGTTGGCAATGGTGAATTGGGCTGAGGTTTATCTGAGTTCAAATACCTTTCTTTTATAGAATATTGTTTTGTAGAATAATTTTTTGTTAGATAAAGGCTTTAGGGCTAATGTCAAATGACTGTTTCTTATTAAGTGCCACAGAACACTGATTTAATTACCAAATGTGTTTTCCTTTCTTAAAAATATGGATGGGAAGACAAATTGACAAATATGTATGCGTAAACCTGGTTAACGTAGTTGCCCAGAGGCCATATGTGGGGGAAAAAAATAAAAGAAGGAATTTGTATATCTATAGATGAAATTGATGATTAGAACTGGGAGGCATTCATACAATAGATGTGCAACTCAACAACTGAACCTGAATTTCCACATCAATATTGCAGTACCATATGTCTGTGATTGATATCATGTGGAAATGGGTGAACTGTATGAAATAAAAAAAGCTCTGTCTCCAATCAGTCCAGTCGGCCCTCACTCAAAGAGCACAGAGCTGTCTGTCAGGTCTTTTCAGCTATCTTGGTCATGCAGTGCAGTGTGTGTGTGACAGAGTGCTTTGTGCATTTCTCTCATTTACTAACAACTACTGCAAGTTTTTATCTATAAAATGATAAGAATTAGGAAAGAAATTCCAAGGGAAGGGATGGTAGCTAAAACTCTGCTAATACTGTGCAAGTAGGGATTTATGAGATGTTATGGAGAAACTGAGTTATGATGTTTTTGTGGCAGTGTCTCACCAACTTAGGTCTTGGGTTTTTTTTTTTATACCAAGCTTAAATAGAGGTTGCCAGTAAGACAGAACAACACTCTAGGTTTGTGTTACGTTTGCCACCTCGTTTTGTAGGTGACTCATTCAGAACTTCACATCCTGTTCAGCAAACACAATGATAATTTGAAGATGCAAAGACGATAAAAAAGGACAAGAGAAAAACATTGGGTTTTGTGCTGTTTAGCTGCTGAAGTATCAAAGTTTGCTTCTCCTTCAGTGATGAACAACTTTTAATTCTCTAGTATGCTAGCACTGACAGTGTGGTTCTAATTAACTGCATTTTGATATTCATTCCAGCTGACCCTTACTTAACATTTGCTTTGGCAGTGTTGCAGGCCGTGATACTATTTTGTTTCTGTCAATGTTATAGTTACATGTACTGTAGTATGCTTTAGTTTGATACTGAAATATTGCATAGAGCATTAACTCATCAATTACTGGCTATAGCACCCAGACATGTTTAACAACAGCTGAACATGCCAGCTGCAGGTGTACACACCAACTATGAACGTACTGCAGAAAACTACTGATACAATATAGTCACAACCTGATCCTTAATACCTCCTATTAAGTATTCAAACCTTAACCAGTAAGTCCAGCATGTAATCTACAGATATATTCAGAGGTTTTCTTAAAAATCAACAAAAATAAATAGCTTCAGAAAGTGGCTCGTGGTCATCCTAAGTAAAATTAGAGGTCTTTACCTAATTTCTGATGAAATTATTATTATCTGTAGTGATTAAAACCCGGTTTTATGTTGTTGTTCAGACTTATCCATAGCTTTTCTGAAAGTGAATATCCATCTCAGCCCACAATGAAGGTTAAAAGATATCCTGATGTTTCTTAGTCGCTGGCAAAAGACTGTCTATGCAATTCAAACATCTCACTTCTCCAAATGCTATCTAAAGGATTATGCTGCGGAGGTTTCAAGAAATAAATTCATAAAATTTGCAATATAATTCATATAAATTATTACTCTAAACTAATAACAGTATAAAGAGGCTAGTTAAACTTCATATTATGCTTTTCCTAGAAATTGAGGCATTTTGGGGCTAATCTCCAACTCCTGCCAAAGACTCTAAAATCCCATAGAAGTAAAGGTGGAAAATAGTTGTTGCTTCATCCTGTCCATCCCTTAAGAACCAGTACCATACTTTTCCTCTCTCACTCTTTAAAGGTTATTTTAACAAAGGTAAGATTTCAGGTACGCTGTTAATAATAAGAATAGTAGAGATACAGAATCTAGCTGTCAATCAAGAGACCTGGCCGTTGCCTCTACTCCAAGCTGAAGTGTTGCAGTCTGCTCTGGGCCCCCCACACAAGAAGGGCATAGAGCTGTTGGGGTGGGTCCAGAGGAGGCCATGAAGATTTACAGAGAGTTGGAGCACCTCTGCTACAGAGACAGGCTGAGAGCTGGGGGTGTTCAACCTGGAGGAGAGAAGGCTCCAAGGAGAACTCATTGTGGCCTTGCAGTCCCTAGAAGACTCTTTGTTGGAGAGCCTTGTGACAGAACAAGGAGTAACAGATCTAAAAATGGGAAATCTAGGTCAGATGTGAGGGAGATCTTTATTCAGAGGGTGCTGAGGCCCTGGCACTGCTGCCCAAAGAAGCTGAGGGTGCCCCTGGAGGTGCTCAAGGAGGGGAGCAGCCAGTCTGTGGCTGGGGTTGGGGCTGGGTGGGCTAAAGGTCCCTTCCAGTCCAAACCATGCTGTGGTTCTATGATCTACAAATAGAATCTATTACTGTACTGTTACCACATTCTCCTCTGAAAATCCAGTTCTGAATGTGACCTTTATAAAGCAACATGATCCTAAAAGGTCTCTAATACACTCTGAAATGGAAGTCAGATTGTCAAAGCATGCTGTAGAATTTAACTGTCTAAATTTAATTTCATATTTTACACTTTAAGTCAGTTTAAACTTGTGGAAATTTCACTTCTGCTCTGTTTCATGGCTGCTGCATCCTTTTATTGAGATTCAGAATCTCATTAACAGTCATGAGACTGATTCCAGTCAGGATGTGGAATCACAGTAGGGTTTTTTCCTAAATTGGGAATATCTGTATGAAATGTGGAGCACATACACTAAAAGAAATAAGAAGAACATCATACATTTCTAGGATTTTTACAGTGTCAAAAACAAAGCAATTATATTTCTAATGCTGACTTGTGTTTTATGCAGTGTTTGGGGTGGGGGGAAGCAATGCTGCATGCCAAACAGTGTTCTTCAGAAAACAAAGTTTTGGCATTGCTGGGAAGCAGCAGTCCTTGTGCTCAGTAACGTTATGACTTCAGTCTGTCTCAGTTAGAATTATGACTATATCAAAGGAGAAAAGGACACCTAAGCTATATCCTGTCTTTTCCTTCAGACATCTGTGTGGTGAGCAGTAAATTAATGCCTTTTTTCCAAAGTGTTCAGGCAAAGATCCAAGGTTCAGTATTTTTACTAAACAGTAACACAAGGAAAAAAATTATTCAACTAGTCGGGTTTTATTTATGAATTAATTACCAGGATCTCAGTATTCTTAGGGAAATTCTGTTTCCTGTCTGTCCCCTTCTTGATTCACACAGTTGACAGTGGTTTAGTATTAGCATTTCTGCAAGACTGAAGTCGAACAGACCTTTTTTTGTTTAAAACACATCCGTCTTGTCTATAATTTGCAGCTGAAGATGGAAACCAAATGTTTTTGGGACACTCCATATGCCTGGAGGGTTTCTGAGCTGTCTTGTCCACTCTTTTATTCCCCGTCAAACTTTAGCTAAAAGGAGAACTTAAGCATTAACATTTTGTGTCATTTCCGATTGCTGAAAATAGTTCAAGTAGTGAACAGAAAAGGAGGGGGAAAGGACAAAATAAGCATCAGTTAATTGGTGGCATGGAAACAGTACTCATACACATCCAGCCCATGAAATTTCTGTGTCCTATCCACCACTGGCAAAATTGAAAGCTGCGAGGAAGTATTTTGTACTCTTTTTCCTAGCTCATTAACCATTTAAAACCATCCATAGCCATGTACCTCCCAAATGCAAGAAGTGCTTAAGTTTTGTAGCATTTTAACTGAAGTATGCGAATGACAAATATGAGAGAATGAAGTGGGAATGCTCAAATCAAGGGAAGAATATTGCACCCACCTTTACCGTGGAGCACAAGATAGAAAGCCAGTAAAAGAGAGCTCACAGAGCAAAGGGAGACAGATGGACTTTGAAACCTTCAGTTTAGTCTGGGTATAAAGCATCCTAAAATGAAGGCTCTACTTTACCACTTGTTATTTTGGACCACAGATAAGATTTCATGCTGAAACATGGCAGGGAGATCTCTGCTGTTTGCAGACATGAAGGTGCATTTTTTTGAATTTCCAATCTCTGTATAGGTTGAGGCATGCATACCTGAAAAATTCCTGGTATAGCTTTCCTAGTTACGTGTCCTAGAGAAATGAGAGACTTGCCAGTAGTTCCCATAGTGTTATGTCTAAATGCAGCTATATTTGTATGTAGTAAAGGGAGTTTTGTACGTTCAATGTTTAGAAGCTATTTTTGCGTGTTGGGTTCTGGCATGCATATTGTTTTCAGCAAGTTTGGTGTGTATATGTGTAAAGAGGGAAGATGATGTTGTCTTTAATGAAGTAGTGTCTTTAAATGGGTACATGACATGCATGTTGGGAATTTAGAGAGACACACAGCTTTTGTTGTGGTATAATGCTAGCTGGGTGAAATAAAAGCAACATCCTGATACTGAAATCAATCAGACGGTGACTGAGAATTGCTTGTTGTCTTTGTGGTTCCTCTTATGGCATGCTGAAGATGTTTCTGCCTCTGTGTGCCCCTTTGTCTGTTTGTCATTACTTGTATCTATTTAAACTTACATTATAATGCTTTCCATTGCTTTGTTTTGACATGAGTGGCCAAAATTGAATTAACATTTGCAGAGATGTATATTAACGTGCTTCCGAGGCTTTACACAAGTATGAGTGAAAGAATTATAAATAGTAGAATCAGGAAGGTCAGTAGGAGTTTAAAATGCATGGAGGACTGTGTGAGCAGTGGGAGACAGAGAGAGAATGCAACAGAGATCATCTGCACATATAAGAATTTTTAGAGAGCTTTTCAGACTGTCTTTTAAGAAATTTTATGAGACCAACTGATGTAATCGAGAGAGAGAGGACAATGTGCAAATGACCATATATCAAAAGGGTTGTCCTTTTTTTCTGTCAGTCTCCTAAGATGTTCCCTCTCCTCTGTTAAACGTGCCTCTCAGATCCTTCTGCCCCAACTGTAACACATCTTCAGAATTTGCTGTGATTGGGTTTCATGCTGTCAGTGATCAGTACAGACTTAAAGCCAGGTAAAAATAAGATGAGGGAATAAAACTCTATGAACATCATTCACCATAGAAGAACAGTATCAGGCTAATTAATTTTTCTAGTTTTTCTGTTAGAAAATCTGAATTGAATGGGAATTAGGAAGAAACATTGTCTTGAGAAGCCAAGCAGGCAGTAAGTGACTCAAACATGAAACTAACAATTTGTGTATAACAGTAATGCAGATCAAACAGCTAGATAATTAAAGTTGCACCTTAAGCCCACTCTTACTGACTACTTAGGTTCTGCATGTGGAGTAGGATTAATCTCCTGTCCATTAATCTCCTTTTACCAGGGAGGTCTGATAGTCCAAGCCTGTGTGTCCCTTTGCACAGCTGCTGTGTTTATTAAAAAGAACCAGCCAGAGGCATGCTTTTATCTTCCCCAATTTTTTCCCCTAGATTTGAGTAAATAACTGATCTTTAGAGCCATATAAATGTTCTCTTTAGAAGGAAAAAGCTGTTTCCCCATTCCCTTTACACCACTGTTAATGTATGTTACAATCTGTAACTATTACTTACAGTAATTATGTAGCTTGTATATAGCTTGTTATAGCAATATTTTTGTTTGTTTTGAAACTGTATGGATTTGTGTGTGTTGTTCAAAACAAAAATTCATAAACATTTATGCATTTCCTTAAAACTGATGTGTCCCCTGAAGGCACGGTAAGTTTCAATGATGCCATGTTGTCAGTTGCATTGCAGATGAGTTATTTTGCTGGGAGGAGGGGAAAAAAAAAAAAAGCTTGAGACTGTTTTATAGCTTTGTAGTTCATAATTTCCTCCCTAGAAGCCAGTGGATCCTGTATAGGTAGATGAACTTCATAGGAGATGCAAGATATGAGCCCATTAGTGCAAGAAAAAAATAGGCAACTTGGGTAAGCCTAATAGCTTAACATAAATATCTCAAATAAGCCTGATGCCTTGAGTTCCCCTTCTTGCATAAACAACTGTGTGCAAGTCCTGAATTTGTCTCCAGACAGATTTTCTTTAATTGGAAAATAGTGTGTGGCAGAAAAATAGTTGACTTACATTTTGGCCACCCACAGGGTATACACCATCAGAAAATTTGCCCGTTGGAGTCTGGCCTCTTTTCTAATACCGTAGATATCAGATTTAAGGTAGCTGAATCCACTGAAAATTAGATGTGCAGATACTTAGCAGCAGAGATCTTGAATGAAGTTTACTGTGCTCAATTCTTGCTCATCTACAGCCCACACCTTCTGTTTTTTCAGCTACAGTAAGCTATAATGATGGCTGGGGAAAGCAGAGTTGGGGATGTATTAATTTGTCTGAGCACAGACAAAAGAGAACCTAGGAAAGATGTTGGTTCTTTGTGCTTGAAGAAGTTGCTTGTGATTAGGGCTGTCTAACCCAGCCTGCATCGACCACAGAGACTTTGTACGATGTCTGTTAGCTTCCTCGTACTGCCCTGCACTCCCTCTCTAGTCCCATTATAAAGCCTGAAGCATGGGCTGTGTCCTTAGAGTGACCCCTGCATCAGGAGCACCCAGAGCAGAAGTCTGGATCTACTGGCCTGAAACATGATTCAGCTACTCCTACAGCTCCAAAGTGAAAACATAATGTTTCCTTAACGTTCTTTTCTTCATTGGTGAACCAATAAAGAATGCAGAAGTTCAGCATTAGGACACCAATGCTCTTGCGTCAGCGTCCCCTATTGTGCAAACAGAATGAGGTCATTTTAGGTAAAATAAAATTATCTTATGCAAAGGAGGAAAATTGGAGAGAGATGTATGTATGTACCGAAAGTAAGCTTCAGCCTTCTGCAGCTTCTCTAACTTAGTAAATTAATATACAGCTGTTTGGCTATTCAAATTTTCCCAATGTTAAGTGTTGTTAATCAATTTTAATGCAACGATTAAAAAGATAGGAAAGCTGCTACCCAGCTTTCACCAGAACAATTGATTTCTGCAAGACCTCAAATACCTTCACTGTTCTGCTTCAGTGTAAAAGTTCTGTGCAGATGATACAAATAGACCCAAAGGCAGTCAGAGGAAAACATAGTTACGTTTGTTTTTAAAAGTCTTACAAAATGTTACTGACAAATTAATGGTTCCAAAATGAGGCCACTGTGTATTTTGGATTGCAGGCATTTACTATGCCTGTGTATTTGTGGGGAATGCAAATTAAAAAATGTGAAATATTTGGCCAGAAGGGCTATAAATAATGCTTCCATAACTACATTAAGAATAACAAAAACACAACAGTAACTGTATGTATTGAAACAACAAAATCTGCTGGAGTTTTCAGTTGAAAAATAGAGATAAAATCTAGAGATAAACAGCAGACCTGGGGTGTTATGGCTGAGAACTGAAGCTGGTATTACCAGAGCATCCATAGCATTCGTGCAGCACTGGGATCTCGTTGTAGCTGATGGGCTTGGACTGGACGGAACGAGGAAGGTTTGTATGATCAAATCTGGAGTGTTTGGTGGAAGTGCTGCAATGAGGAGGCCAGTCTCTGTCTTTAGTTTACTCAGCAGGTCGCTGAGGATGTGAGGTTAATGATCTCACGTGTTTTTTCCAGGATATAATATGTTTTAATCTCCATAGGAAGACCATGGTGACCAAGTGAAATACCCACTGATAGCAAAGAATGGCATTAAAGCGTTCTGCTTCCTTTTCTCCAGGTAACTGCATTTTGTGATGTTGATGAAAAGAAAATAGCAAAAGGATTCTACACTTTTGAAGAATCTGAGGTTAGTTCCTTTTGCATTCACTACTGTGATCTGAGATTGTTCTGAGAAATGTGATGAAAGAATATATCACAAACTTTTAATACTGTATGACAACTCGTTTTGGTAGGAGACCATGACTAGTGGTTAGAGGTAAGGAGGCCATGACTATGTAGGAGACTAGATAGCTGGAGATTAATACCACAGTGGAGCCAGAATCCCTGTCGGTATTGCTCACAGGAATGAGACTACCTCATCTGTAATAGTGACAGAGGAATTGTCACTGAATAGTGTTGTTTCAGGTAAGATGGAAACCAGCACAAAGTGTGATTCTTCAGCAGTGGGCTTTATAGAGGTGCCAAAGACCCCACAAGAACAAAGAGGAATGGGTAGGAGGACTTACAGACGCAAACTTCCCTAATGAAGAGAAAAGTAGAAGGAAGAATATGGAGATTTGTGAGGTGGTATTTCCACTGTTAACAAACTGTGATGGCAGCAAACCTCTTCCAAAGAGATCATCTTCCAGGTTGAAGCAGGCAGGCAAGAGAACTTCACGTTAATTGAAGTCAGCTTAAAAAGACAAATATATATATTCTGGTGGGATAAAGTATTGCCTTCTCTGACAGTTTTTCTTTTAGATGGGAGTAGCATTTGACTAATGATGGATTAAAGTCTAATGTCTACTAATTAAAAGAAAATTTCAGTGATGAATTGTAACTGTTCTATAGATTAATTATAGTCATATTGTATCTAAATAAGACTTTAACTGATAGGCTCCCTTGGAGCCTAAAAATTGTAGTCAGAAACACTTTATTCCACAGAGAAGGAATAATGATATTTAGATAGCAATAAACAAAACATAAAGAAAGTTATTTTGTTACAATATTAATTTAATGGTAGCAATTAGCTCCAAGATCTGGAGTAGTTTCATCCAGATTCAGTCCCTCAGAGACTCAGTGACACGACAGCTCTCAGGTTCACTGGGTCAGGTCCCTGGGAGTGCAGTCTGACACTGTGGCTCAGCCGGTCTGGCTGCAGGGGTGGTCTGACCTCAGCCCCGCACTCCCACTGCCTTGTTTATACTGGGTCTAGCAGTCTTGTGGCTAAAGGATGACAATTCAGTTAGCTGATCTGACAGAAAAGAAACCCTCAAAAGATGTTTTCCAGCATGTTATCTTGTGAATAAAATTACCCTGAGGTTGCTGTGGGAGGGGTAAGGGAGCATCTCCTCAGATGCAGCTTGTGATTAGAGTAATTATAAAATCAGAATCTATGCTGGGAGAGTGCTTCCCAGCTGCATGAAAACAATCAG